>NW_026575040.1:26855000-27455000 GCF_905146905.1 Nyctereutes procyonoides | reverse complement strand
AATATTAATTCTTCCAATCCATGAGCATGGAATATTTTTCCATCCCTTTGTGTCTTCCTCAATTTCTTTCAGAAGTGTTCTGTAGTTTTTAGGGCATAGATCCTTTACCTCTTTGGTTAGGTTTATTCCTAGGTACCTTATGCTTTTGGCTGCGATTGTAAATGGGATTGACTCCTTAATTTCTCTTTCTTCAGTCTCAATGTTAGTGTATAGAAATGCCACTGACTTCTGGGCATTGATTTTGTATCCTGCCACACTGCAGAATTGCTGTATGAGTTCTAGCAATCTTGGGGTGGAGTCTTTTGGGTTTTCGAGGTACAGTATCATGTCATCTGCAAATAGGGAGAGTTTGATTTCTTTGCCAATTTGAATGCCCTTTCTTTTTGTTGTCTGATTGCTGAGGCTAGGACTTCTAGTATTGTGTTGAATAGCAGTGGTGAGAGTGGACCTCCCTGTTGTGTTCCTGATCATAAGGGAAAGGCTCCCAGTTTTTCCCCCATTGAAGATGATATATGCTTTGGCCTTTCCATAGATGGCTTTTAATATGCTAAAGAATGTTTCCTCTATCCGTACACTCTGAAGAGTTTGATCAGGAATGGATGCTGTATTTTGTAAAATACTTTCTCTGCATCTATTTTTTTAAGATTTTATTTATTTATTCATAGAGACAGAGAGCGAGGCAGAGACACAGGCAGAGGGAGAAGCAGGCTCCATGCAGAGAGCCTGACGTGAGACTCGATCCAGGGTCTCCAGGATCACGCCCTAGGCTGCAGGTGGTGCTAAACCACTGCACCACCAGGGCTACCCACCTCTCTGCACCTGTTGGGAGGATCATATGGTTCTTGTTTTTTTCTCTTCTTGATTCAGTCTATCATGTTGATTGTTTTAGGAGTGTTGAACCAAACTTACCTCCGTATTCCCACTTGATCATGGTGAATAATCTTCTTAATGTACTGTTGAATCCTATTGGCTAGTATCTTGCTAAGAATTTCTGGGGGAGGGATCCCTGGGTGGCGCAGCGGTTTGGCGCCTGCTTTTGGCCCAGGGCACGATCCTGGAGACCCGGGATCGAATCCCACGTCAGGCTTCCGGTGCATGGAGCCTGCTTCTCCCTCTGCCTGTGTCTCTGCCTTTCTCTCTCTCTGTGACTATCATAACTAAATAAAAAAAAAAAAAAGAATTTCTGGGGGATCCTGGGGTGGCTAAGTTGTTTAGCGCCTGCCTTTGGCCTGGGGCATGATCCTGGAGTCCCAGGATCGAGTCTCACATTGGGCTCCCTGCATGGAGCCTCCTTCTCCCTCTGCCTACTAAAACATGAATGGGTCAGCCAGGAAATTAGATAAGAATTTAAAGATTCATGGAATCTCTGGTGATTCCATGGAATTCATGGTGTCTCTGCCTCTGTGTGTGTGTGTGTGTGTGTGTGTGTGTGTGTGTCATAAATAAATAAATAAATAAATAAATAAATAAATAAATAAATAAATAAAATCTTTAAAAAAAAGAATTTCTGCATCTGTGTTCATCAGGGATATTGATCTATAATTTTACTTTTTGGTGGGTTCTTTGGTTTTAGAATCAAGGTGATTCTGGACTCATAAAATGAGTTTGGAAGTATTCCCTCCCTTTCTATCCTTTGGAACAGCTTTAGTAGAATAGGTATTATTTCTTCTGTAAACATTTGATAGAATTCCCCTGAGAAGCCATCTGGCCCTGGGCATTTGTGTCTTGCAAGGTTTTTGATGACTGCTTCAATTTCCTCACTGGTTATTGACCTGTTCAGGTTTTCTATTTCTTCCTGTTCCAGTTTTGGTAATTTGTGGTTTTCCAGTAATGCGTCCATTTCTAGATTGCCTAATTTGTTGACAAATAGCTGCTCATAATACATTAAAAATCATTTGTATTTTCTTGGTATTGGTTGTGATCTCTCCTCTTTCATTCATGATCTTACTGAGTCATTTTCTTTTCTTTTTAATAAGGCTGGCTAATGGTTTATCTATCTTATTCATTCTTTCAAAGAACCAACTCCTGGTTTTGTTGATCTGTTCTACAGTTCTTCTGGTCTCTAGTTCATTGAGTTCTGCTCAAATCTTTATTATCTCCCTTCTTCTTCCTGGTTTAGGTTTTACCTGATGTTCTTTCTCCAATTCCTTTAGGCACAAGGTTAGCTTGTGTATTTGAGTGTTTTCCTTTTTTTTTTTGAGAGAAGCTTGTATTGCAATGTATTTCCCTCTTAGGACTGTTTTTGCTGTATCCCAAAGATTTTGAATGGTTTATCTTCATTTTCCTTAGTTTCCATGAATCTTTAAATTCTTCTCTAATTTCCTGGCTGACCCATTCATGTTTTAGTAAGATGCTCTTTAACCTCCATGTGTTTGAGTTTCTTCCAAACTTCTTGTGACTGAGTTCTGGTTTCAAGAATGTTGTCTGAAAAGAGGCAGGGGACAATACCAATATTTTGGTATTGGTTGAGACCTGATTTGTGACCCAGTATGTGGTCTATTTTGGAGAAAGTTCCGTGTGCACTTGAGAAGAATGTGTATTTAGTTGCGTTTGGATGGAAAGTTCTGTATATATCTGTGAAATCTCTCTGGTCCAGTGTATCATTTAAAGCTCTTGTTTTTTGGTGATGTTGTGCTTAGAATATCTGTCATTTCCAGAAAGTGCTGTGTTGAAGTCTCCTACTATTAGCATATTATGATCTAAGTATGTCTTTACTTTGGTTATTAATTGATTCATATACTTGGCAGCTTCCACACTAGGGGCATAAATATTCATGATTGTTAGGTCTTCTTGTTAGATAGACCCTTTCAGTATGATATAGTGTCAGAGGGAGAGAATCTTAAGAAAACTCCCCACTGGGCCTGGAGCCCAACACAGGGCTCAATCCTACAATCCTGAGATCGTGACCTGAGCTGAAGTAAGAGTCACATATGTAACCAACTGAGCCACCTAGGCCTCCCAACACTGTCCTTTTCCCATTTCATATTCTTGCCTCCTTTGTGGACAATTAATCAATTTATCATATAATTGAGAGTTTATCTCTGGGGTTGCTATTCTTTTTGATTGGTTTTTGTGTCTATTTTTGCCAGTACTACCGTTAAATAGTGTATCTTGAAATCTAGGATTGTGTCACCTCCAGTTTTGTTCTTTTCCAAGATCATTTTGGTATGTGGGATCTTTGTGGTTTGGTATAAAACTTAGGATTATTTGTTTTAGTTCTGTGCAAAATGCTGTCAGTATTTTGATAGATCGCATTAAATCTGTATATTGCTTTTGGTACATTGCTCTGGCTGGCATAACAATATTTGTTTTTTCCCATCGATGAATATGGAATATCTTTTAATTTGTCTGTATCATCTTCAATTTCTTTCATCAATATTTAATAGTTTTCATAGTCCATGGTTTTCACAGGTATTTTATTATTTGTGGTACAATTGTCAGTGGGATTATTTTCTTAATTTCTCTTTATGCTACTTCATTATTAGTGTATAAAATGCAACAGATGTCTGTACATTGATTTTGTATCCCACAGCCTTACTGAATTCATCTCTGTATTCTGTTTTAAGATGGAGTACTCTGAATATTTCTCACAGATCTACCTGGTCCAGTATGTCATTCAAAGTTACTGTTTCCTTGTTGATTTTCTCTTGGATTATCTGTCCAATGATGATTGTGGGCTATTAAAGTCCTCTACTGTTACTATATTACTATCAATTAATTATTTTATGTTTGTTATTAGCTGCTTTAAGTATTTGGGTGCTCCAATTTTGGTGTATATTTATAATTGTCATATGTTTTTGTTGGTTAGTTTCCTTTATGATTATGTAGTGCCTGTCTTTGTCCCATTACAAGTTTTTTGTTTTAAAGCCTATTTTGTCAGATATAAATAATGCTACCCCAGCTTTCTCTTCACTTCATTTTCTATGATAAATGCTTTACCAACCCTTCACTTCCAATCTCATTGTCTTTAGGTCTGAAATGAGCCTTTTATAAGCAGCATATATAAATGGGGTTTGCTTTTTTATCCATTCTATCATTCCATGTCTCTTGATTGGAACATTTAGTCCATTTACATTCAAAGTAATTATTAATAGGCATGTACTTATTGTCATTCTGTTACTTATTTTATAATTATTTTTATAGTTCTCCTCTCTGTTCCTTTCATCTCTTGCTCTCTTCTCTCAGCTTGCTGGCTTTCTTTAGTGATATACTTGGATTCCTTTCTCTTTTTCTTTTGCATATCTCTTACCGTTTTTTTTTTTTTTATCTATGGTTACCATTAGGTTTGTGTATACCATCTTTTTATTTTTTTTTTCCAGTTTGTGTGTAACATCTTATGCATATACTGTTCTATATTAAGTTAATGATCACTTAAGGTTGAACTATTCTTCACTGCTCTTCCCTCCCCCCCATTTTAGGTATATGATGTCATATTTTACATTCTTTTATGTTGTGAATCTTTGACTTGTTTTTATAGAAATACTTGATTTTATAGCTTTTTGCTCTCTATGTTTCTTACTTGTACTTACGGTCTTTCCATTCCACTCAAAGAGTCCCCTTTAACAGTTGTTGTAGGATTGGTTTAATGGTCATGAATTCCTTTAACTTTCATTTGTCTAAGAAATTCTTTATCTCTCCTCCTATTCTGAATGATAGCCTTGCTGGATAAGTATTCTTGGTTGTAGGTGTCTTTCTTTCAGCATTTTGAATATATCATACTCCTCCCCTCTGGCCTCCAAAGTTTCTGCTAAAAAATCAGCAGATAGTTTTCTGGGGTTCCCTTGTATGCAATTGTTTTCTTTGCTCTTGTGCTTAAAATTCTCAAAACTCAGTACTTTTTGCCATTTTAATTACTATGATCTTAATGTGGACCTCCTGGGTTGATTTTTTTGAGGGCTCTCTCTACCTCCTGGCTCTGGATTTCTATTTCCTTCTACAGATTAAGGAAGTTTTTGACTATTACTTCTTCTAATACATTTTCTTCTCCTTTTTCTCTTTCCTTTCTCCTTCTGAGATCCCTATAATGTAAATGTTAGATTTTCTATTTGTTAAAGATCTCACTGAGGTCTTCTACTTTTCTCAAGTGCTATGAGTATCCTTATGACCATTGCTTCAAATTCTCCATCCAGCATATTACTTGTCTCTATTTCCCTTAGGTCTCCTGCTGTTATTTTGTCCTGTTCTTTCATTTGGGACATATTCTTCTTCTCATTTTGTATAACTCTCTATCTCTGTTTCTACCTGTTAGGAAAGTCAGCTCTGTCTTCTGCTCTTGAAAGAAGTGGCATTATGAAGAAGAGGTCCTATAGTGTCCTGTAGAGCAATGTCCACTATTCATCAGAACTTGACACTTCAGGGGTGTCTCCTATGTACACTGTGTGAACCCTGTTGTTGTGACTGAGTTGCTTTTGCCTTCTGTCTAGTCATCTGCAATGGTCTCTTTGCCTATTGTAGGCAAGGTTTGGTCTCAGTGTAGGGTTGCCTTGTTTGAGCCAGACCGAGTGTTTGCCAGAGATGTAGTAATATAGAGCTATAGGGCATTTTCCCAATTTTGTCCCTTGAGAAGTTATCGTTTGTTGCCACGCTTGCAGTCAGACCAGATACATGCTTCCAGACCACTTATTAGGCTATAATTGGACCTGTTTGTGTGGTTATCTTCCCCTCTTCCCACGACACAAGTTGCTTTGGAGCGCTCTTGGCCCCTGTTGAGGTTGCTTGCACACTGTCAGGTGTGTGGTACTGCTTTGGATAGCCTCAGAAATGCCATATTGGAGAAGGCAGATCTATAGGAGAATGTGGGGGTGGAATGTGCACTGTTTGAGCAGTTTGAGCAGGTCTGTTGACGGAGGGGACATGTTTGAGCAGGTCTGTTGACAGAGGGGACATGGAGCTGCTTTAGAACACTCCTTCTGCAAGGCTTGATAGAGCATGGCATGAGTGTCATCAAAGTCTGTGCTTGTCCCCTGCATGAGGACCTACAGTCAGTGGCAAATTGCAGTCCAGGTTGGAAGGGGTGGATCCACAGATGTTCATGGAGACAGGGCGTGCAATTTCAGCAAAGTGTGTGCAGATCTGCTGTGGGAGGAGACCTGAAACTAAGGCATGGCTAAGGAGGGTATGTCTGCAGGAAATACATGAGTGTGCTGTTAGTAAGTTAGATAGCCAGTGTTGGCACAATACTGGTTCCTGCAGGCATGTGTGTCTGGGCTGGGGGGTGGGGGTGGGAAATGGTGCCTGCCATCTCCTTTGTTCCCTAAGAATTCTCCCAAAGATCCCTGCCCTTCCAGCACATGCTCTGAGATTAGTAAACAAATTTCCCTCCCTATGCCCCAGGAGTTTTTCAAACAGCTGTTTCTATGTTGTATCTATGCAGGGCTGTTTGTTGTGCTATCTCTTTAAGGTCAGACTCCGTTTCCTCTTGCCCTACCAGCTCTCCCAAAGCCAAGCCCACTGATTTTCAAAGTTCCAGGTGTTAAACCCTGGTGATTGTAAGAACATATAAAATTCAGCCCTTCTGGTTTTCAAAACCAAATGTATGGGAATTCAACTTCTAGGTGTGGATCCTGATATAAGAGTTTGTTTCTCGGGCAGCCCCGGTGGCACAGTGGTTTGGCGCCGCCTGCAGCCCGGGGTGTGATCCTGGAGACCCGGGATCGAGTCCCACGTCGGGCTCCCTGCATGGGGCCTGCTTCTCCCTCTGTCTGTGTTTCTGCCTCTCTCTCTGTGTGTGTCTATGAATAAATAAATAAAATCTTAAAAAAAAAAAAGAGTTTGTTTCTTTCCCTTAGCACCTGTGGCTACCACCCTACCATAACCATTCCTGTGGGTCCCTTTATTTCACCACTGTGTCTCAACCCTTCCTGTCCTCTTCAATGTGGCCTCTTCTCTATGTTTAGTTGTGAAGTTTGTTCTGCCAGTATTCAGGTCATTTTCTGGGTTATTTACACTGATGTTATCCAGTTGTAACCATGGTACAAGGTGAATTTAGGGTCCTCTTATTCTGCTGCCTTTCTCCAAAGTCCAATACTTACAATATTTAAATTTTTTTAAATTTATGATAGTCACACAGAGAGAGAGAGATAGAGAGAGAGAGAGAGAGAGAGAGAGAGAGAGAGGCAGAGACACAGGCAGAGGGAGAAGCAGGCTCCATGCACCGGGAGCGCGACGTGGGACTCGATCCCCGGTCTCCAGGATCGCGCCCTGGGCCAAAGGCAGGCGCCAAACCACTGCGCCACCCAGGGATCCCCCAATATTTACAATATTTTAAAGAAAAAGCTCTGTCACGGGAATTTTATTTCCACCTATGTGATTTATGTGTACCCACCTATCTCAAAGGTTTTTCACAATTGAGATTAACATTAAGATGTAATATGATAGGTAGTTCTCTACCACCCATGAACCCAGATTTAAAATAAATAAATAAAACTGTAATCTATAGAGCTAACAGATGAAAAAAAATTAAGAACTCAGACACAAAAAAAAATATGGTTGGTATGAACAAACTATATATAGTAAACACTGAAGATCAATTTAGGTATTCAAGGCAGTTAAGAATTTAAGTCTAGAGCTATGGGAATAATGATTTAAAAAGAAGCTAGAAATGTTATAAATCTCGACAGTGTAAAAAAATGGGAAAAGCAGGAGGGAAAACGGATGTATGAGGAAATTTAGTTCATTTTTCCATCTTTCATGTTAAGAACTTTCCACCAAGATAAATATAAGAAGACAAAATACAAATATATACCATGAATTAATTTAATGTAAATATGTAAAATCAAAGAATTCAAAATGATTATATGTTTAAAAATTAGGCCTGGGCATAAAAGGGGAGATAAACAAAATAAAAAACAAATCAGGAGATCAATAAAAGATCTGATCTAAAAGGACATTATAACTGATAATTTCATCAAACTACACAAACTGTACATGAAGGAAATTCTAAAAGAAATAGATTGACAGACACCTGGGTGGCTCAGTGGTTGAGCATCTGCCTTCCGCTCCAGTGTGATCTCAAAGTCCCAGGATCAGTGTTTCATCCCTCTGCCTATGTCTCTACCTCTCTCTCTCTCTATGTCTCTCATGAATAAATGATAAAATCTTTAAAAAAAAAAGAAAAAAGAAATAGATTGAAACACAATAATGTTTAATTAACTTTTTTATCCCCTTGACAACTGAACATAAAATAAGTAAAAATAGAAAGCGTAAGTAATGACTAATATTAGCTATATAATAGATGGGAAGAGAGGTGTATATAAGTATTTTATTCTAATATCAATAAATCATTTTTCTAAGATAAATACTAATTTATTATTAATAACCTTAACTTTTAATAAAGTTTGTAAATTCTAAAAGTTGTATAAAAACCTTTCTACAATTTATTTTTATATATTTCTTAACCTATTCTTGAAACAAATAGAAAATGAGAAGCAAATCTGTAGAGTAACTAGAAAATAACAATATTGAAAATAACCTCTATTAAACATATAAATTGACTAATAAACAGAAAAGAATGAAGAATGAATTAAACAATAAACTCAAAAGTTAGAAAAAACAGAAAGAAAGCATTTCTAAGGACATATATATAAATTAATTAGAAGACTGAAATGAAATAGATATAATTCTAATATTATGCCCTCTGATACAATAAAAATAATTAAATAGAAAAATCATTCATATTAATTAATATAAAGTGGAAAGAAAATACAACTTTATATTATTGGTTATGAAATCAGAATATTTATCTAAAAGATATATATATACACACACATAGTTTGTACTAGTTAAATACATATAGATTTGAAAACTAGGTTGAAATGAATCATTTTTCTTGAAGAATATAAATTAGCAAAAATATATCAAAAAGAGATGTAAAACCTGAATATATATTTGAGAATAAAAGAAAGTGAGAAAGTTTCCAAAGGGTAAAACCCCAAACTTGAGTCTGTTGCTATGACTATAAACTTCAAGGAACAGGTAATCTCATAATGATTTAATCCTCAACCTTCATTTTACTTGTATCATCAAGGTTTGATACAGTTGGCCCTGGAACCCCTTCTATTCTACTCCTATTCCTAGCCCAAGTCTTTGCAACTCTTCTCTATTAATGGGTTTTTATCACAACTAATGAAAATCATATTTTCCATTTTTTCAAGCAAACAAGCTTCATCATCATTTATGCTTTTTTCTCATATCATATATGCATTCCATCAATAATCCAATGGACTCTACTTTAAAATAGATCCAGTTTCTCTGAAATCTTTTGACATATATTAGTTCTACTGTTAAATATGTACAATATACTCACAACTGTGCAAAGATGAATGTACAAGATTGATTTCACTGCACTCTTTGTAATTATACAAAATTGAAAGAAGTACATTTAAACCAAATATTATTAAATAAATTAATGCACTTCCATATTATGGTATGTGATGCAGATCTAAGAATGAGGTATAAGAAATATTTGAGTAGTATGCCACATTTTCCACTGCAAAATCACCCTGTATATTTAATAAATATCTTAGGAAAAATACCTTGATACCATGTAAATATCCTGTTTCTCCCCAAAGAGGGAAACATATTTGTTAACTAGAGTACAGTATTTTTACACATTTCTTATTGTTTTTAACCTTACAATATGCAGTCAAAATATCACTTTCCAAAGTTAATTATGTTAATTCTGCCCTTCCCGACCCCTTCCAGTGTCATGTTAGTTATGTTAGTGATCTATAACACTATTAGACTAATTTGCTATAGTTGGGATTCCATTTTAGGTTCAAGACATATTGTGAAATTGCAGTTTGGCTAGCTTTTTCCTTTTCCATATTTGGGACTGATACTTTTGCAGCTCTCTACATTCCCAAGTGAAAAGTAGAAGTTCTGATCTGCATTACTTTTCTAGCAAAGTTTTCCTTTTAATATGAAGAAAACTCAAACAACTAAATCCCAAACAATCCCCAACTCATGAACATATTTCTAATGCAATTATCAAACTGAATTTTCAGGAGGAGACAAAATCCTAAGTATATTGCATTGATGTCCTTGGTTCTTTATAGTGAGACCTTGGTTTTGCAAGTTTCCATAATTTGATTTAAGAGTTAATCAGCCACATTTCAAATGCCATTCTTAGCTGCCTTTATTGCCCTTTTGGACTCTCAATGATTCCCTCAATATAATTGTGCCTACATCAGCCTTGGTAATTACCCAAGCTTTTTTTTTTTTTTTTTTTTTTTGAGTTAAAATAAAGAAAACAGTAATTGAATGAATATAGTTCTATTTTGGCCTACGGTGAACTTAGTTCTCTTTGTAAGTGTCTTTACCATTCATTCTACAGCTGAATTCAACTTCTTAACTAATGTGAAGCTTTAGGGAAGAATTTCTAAGATGTTTGGAGAATCAAAGCAAGTGATTCTAAATCAAGTTGCACCAAGTTCATTTTAACTATAATTTACAGATTTCCAAAATGTATAGTAGTATATTATATAAGCACAGATTAGGTTTAACTGCCATTCATAAAACACACATAGTATTGTACTATCAATAGAACGATTTGAAACACCTGACAACTGTTGAACAAACAGTAATTCATGAAAACCTTGGGGAAGTTTCTCTTCTGCACTGTGAATAGCTTTTCTTTTACTCCTGCACAGAATGCTAATGTTGAAAGTCTGTGATCAAAGTGTTCTGGAGATG
This sequence comes from Nyctereutes procyonoides, assembly GCF_905146905.1. Classification (NCBI taxonomy): domain Eukaryota; kingdom Metazoa; phylum Chordata; class Mammalia; order Carnivora; family Canidae; genus Nyctereutes; species Nyctereutes procyonoides. Next base: position 27,444,308 of record NW_026575040.1, on the reverse strand, counting down.
TGCTTTTAGGACAGGGAGTCACTCCACATTGGTGTTTCTGTTTGATTCTTTTGTTCAGTAAAAATGCCACTTGCAGCAGTAGTATACACAGAGAGGGAGAAAGTGACAATTCTGAACAAGGAAATCAAGCAAGCTTGAGATGCTTTCTGATATTCTGATAAATCTAAGAGGTTTTCCTTTGCAGCCCAGCCTTTGCTATAATATTCTTTCTCTGCTGTGGGCAAAGTGACTGGCTGGACAGCTAGAGCCTCTCTTTCTCTCTGACAGGAATGTTCCTAGAAGTTGACAAGCAGCCCACACATTGTGGCTTGTACTTTTATTACTGAAGACAGGCTGAAAATGCATTGCTTGCTCTGGTGCTCATTGTTGCAGCTGTTGCTAATGAGGAGCTTTTTTCCCCCTTTTCTTTCTTTTTTTTTTTTTTTCCCTCATAACCAAGTGAGACTCTAGATGTCCTGTGACAAGTCACAACTGTGTTTTGTTTTGTTTTCTTTTTTTTTCAGGTGTGAATCTAGATCTTCCTATCAGATCTGTCTGGAACAATCTTTAATTTTAAATGGCTCTATTTTGCATGTATGTACTAGTGATGCTACACTTTACACTTTAACATTATTTCTAAGTACTTTTTAGGAGCATTTAACTCTCATTTAGTCCTACCTGAGATGAAAAAAAGTATATTTAAATGAAAAATCGGTCTACCTTCTTAATATCTCAATCTGCTTTTTACTTCAGCTGTAACATGGAACTCTTACACAAAATGATATTTAATGTTAAGTGATCTCATTTTCAAATGTTACTTAATAAAGAGAAAGATTTTCATAATAATAGAAACAGATTAAAAACAAAAATGTGATGTGATCTAAGTTCTATAAAACCGTATGTACCTCTACTTGTATTTCAAAATGTTGAGTTGGAACCAGACAGTCCAGAAATAGACTCAAATATGTATGGTCAACTATTTTACATAAACAATTTAGGATAAATCAAAGGAGTGAGAACAGTCTTCTCAACAATGGTGCCAGATCTACATGCCCAAAATTAAATAATAAAATTAACCTTGACCTCATATCATATAAAACATTAACTCAAAATGTATCATAGATTTAAATATAAAACCTAAAACCATAAAACTTATGGAAGAAAACAGGAGAAAATCACTAGGATGTTGGGTTGGTCAAATATTTCTTAAATATGGTGCAAAGAGCAAAAACTTACATATAAAAGATTATTAAACTAGATTTCATCAGGATTTAAAAATTTGCTCTTAGGAAGATGTTTAGAAAATGAAAAGGCAAATCACAGACTAGAAGAAAATATTACAAAATGATAATATATACAGAACTCTCAAAAATCAGTATAAAAACCTAATAAAAGATAGGCATAAGATTTTCATAGACACTTCAAACAAAGATATATATGCAAAATGGCAAAGGAGAACATGAAAGCATGCTGTCAACACCATTAGTCATTGGGGAAACAAAAAACTAAAACCACAATAAGATACTACTATGTATCTGTTAGAAGCATTCAAATTAAAAGTAAAAAAAAAAAAAGAAAAGAAAAAACCTGACTATACAAAATGGTGGCAAGAGTACAGGGCAACGGCCATGCTAACATATTGCTGTTGGAAATGCAAAAAAGCTATAGCCACTTTGGAACAAGGTATATCTCCATACAAAAATTTATATATGAAAGTTCTTAAAAACCATATCCCTCAATGTAAAACAAAGCAATGTCCATCAATTGAAAAAAATAAAAAAATATAGCACATCCATACAATGGAATTCTACTCAGCAATAAAAAGAATAAGCTATATTCCTTTCAAAAGCATTATGCTCAATAAAATAAGCCAGACCTAAAAGGCTACACACTGTATAGTTCTGTTTATATGGCATTCTGGAAAAAGCAAAATTTTAGAGACAATAATGAGATCAGTGGTTGAGAAGGCCCAAGGTATGAGATGTAAATGAAATGAAAGGATTCACAGAAATTTTGGAATAATTAAAATACAGTGATAGTTTCATGATTTATAAATTTGTCAAAATTCATAGAAGAGAATATCTTAAAAGAATGAATTTTACTGTGAAAATTAGACCTCAATAAACCAAAAAAAGTCAAAATGATTTTACATGTAAAACTGGCATGAAAATTGTAAAGCACCCCACAAACATTAATCCTGTTGTGTCTCTGCCTCCCTCTCTCTCTGTTTCTCATAAATAAATAAAATATTAAATACAATCTACAATCTACACTAAAAGGACTTACTCATTATTCATTATATAATATCTCTAAATTCATTGGTCTTTTTAGGTCCCTGTGCTAAGTACCAAGATTACAAAGAGATTTCAAAATCAACTTTGTATCCCCTTAATATAGCTCTAAACCAAACTGGAGTGCCAGAACTTACATGTGCAACACTGAACAATATGTATGAACATCTGTGTTCATGCCAAAAAAGTGGGACAGTAATTAGTACAAGTGTGGACTTAAAGTGATTCCTTAGGACTGAAATAACCAATATAGTCTCTCAGAGGCTGCCAAATTGAACAGAAATAAAGGAATCCTTGGGATAACTAAGAAAAAGGAGGGGGGCAAGAAGGGAATCAAGGCATGAGGAATGTCAAGGACCTAAGAAATAGAAAGTTGCATGGATATCTAAACAGCATTGCACAGACCTGCTCCACTGAATGAGACTTCCTGTTAGCAAACTGAAATAAGCAAGACTAGAGAGGAAACAGATGATGGCTATCTCTGAATGCCACGTAAGCAGGAAGAGCCAATTATTTCAGAACAATTACTCATATCGGAAGTTACTCTCTATTGATATCTTCTCACTAGAAAACAAAAGAGCATTATGAGCAATTACATGAAAAACAACTAGATAACTTAGACTAAATGGATAAATTTAGAAGAACACAAGCCAGCAAAATGGGCACATAAAAAAGAGGAGAACACAAACCTCCAAAATGGACACAAACTACTAAAATGAACACATAAAAAATAGGAAATCTAATACACATGTAACAAGAAGTTGAAAAAAAAATTAAAAAAAAATAAAACTTCCCACAAAGGAGCCCGAGGCCAGATACACTAGGTGGCAAATTCTATTGAATATTAAAAAAAAAAACAGATATGGTTAGCCAACTCAGAAAGAAAAAATAGATGAAAGAATACTTCACAAGTTAGTCTATGAGGTCAGTGTCATGTTAGTCCTACAAATAGACAAAGACATAAGAAGAAACGAAACCAAAGAACAATATCTCTTATGAATATAAGCCTTAAAACCTTGTATAAAATATTAGCAAACCAAAACTTCTAAGATACAAAAAAGATTTTATTCCATGAACAAGTGGGATTTATCCCAGGAATGCAGGCTTGTTTAACATCCAAAAACAAATCAATGTAATAAGTCATATTAATAAAATAAATAACAGAAGGACACATGATCATCTTAATGGACAAAGAGAACACTGGGCAAGATGCAGCATCCTCCTGTAATAAAAAAACTCAGGAAACTGGAAATAGAAGGGAACCTCTTAACCTAATACAAGGCATCTATGAAAAACCAACATCTAAATGCATAAATCTATGGTGAGAAACTGAATGTTTCCTATCTAAAATCAAGAACAAAATAACTGTGTCCACTCTAATCACTTTTATTCAATATTGCAGTAGAGTCTAGCTAGAACTATTAGACAAGGAAAAAAAGGCACCTGGAGAGGATGGGATAATGAATATTATGTCTATTCATAGATGAAAAGATCCTGTACATTAAAAATCCCCAGGAATTTGCAAATTAAAAAAAATATATCAGAACTAATAAGTTCAGCAAGTTACAGGATATAATATCAATCTATAAAAATCAACTTGTATACATTACCAATAAACAATCCTAAAATTAAGAATTATAATTGCATTCACAATAGCATCAGAAAATATGAAATACATGGGAAAAAGCTTAACAAAAAAGTGACTTTTACAATGAAAACTATAAAAAAATAATGAAAGTAATTAAAGGAAACCTAAGTAAATTGAATGATGTCTAAGTTCACAAATTATAAGACTTAATGTTCTCAAGGTGGCAATACACTCCAAATAAATCTACAAATTGAACATAATCTCTTTCAAAATCCCAGCTGGCTTCTTTGCAGAAATTGACTAACTGATCCTAATATTTATATGGAAATGCAAGAGTCCCCAAATAACCAAGACAATTTGGAAAAGAGAAGAAAAGGTTGGATGATTCACACCAATTTTAAAACTTACTACAAAGTTTGTAGTAATCAAGATAGCGTAATCTTGATTGTAATCAAGATAGCGTAAGGGCACCTCAGCTGGTTAAGTAAGTGTCTGCGTTCAGCAGAGGTCATGATCCTGGACTCCCTGCTCAATGGGGAGTCTGTTTCTTCCTCTCCCTCTGTCCCTCCCTTCCCAACTTGTGTTTTCTATCTCAAATAAATAAATAAATAAATAAATAAATAAATAAATAAATAAAATCTTTTTTTAAAAAAGATAATGTGGTACTGCAATAAGAACAGACATCCAGAGTATTAGAACAGAACTGGGAGTTCCACAAATAAACTTTTATATTTATGGTCAAATGATTTTTTAATATACAATTGACATATAATATCTTATTGGTTTCAGGTGTAAATCATAGTGATTCAATGTTCTTATACATTATGAAATGATCCCACTAAGTCTAGTCACCATATAAAATTATTAAAATATTATTGACTATATTCCCTATCTGTACATTACATACCCATGATTTATTATTTTGTAATTGGAAGTTCATACTTCTTAATCCCTTTTGCCTATTTCACACACACTCCCTAAACCCTTTTGTCTGGTAACCAACAGTTTGCCTCCTGTTTCTATGAGTCTGTTTCTATTTTGTTCTGTTTGTTCTTTTGTTAGATTCCACCTATAAGTGAAATCATATATTTGTCTTTCTCTCTCTGATGTATTTCACTTAGTATAATACCCTCTAGGTCTATCTACATTGTCACAAATGGCAAGATTTCATTCCTCTTTATGGCTGGATAGTATTTCACTGTATATATTATATCTTCTTTATCCATTCATCTACTAATGGACACTAGTAGTGTCTATATCTTGCATATTATAAATAATGGCTATACTGAACACGGGGTACATATATTCTTATATTCATTTTCTTTGGATAAATACTTAGCAATGGAATTGCTAGATAACATGATATTCTTATTTTTAAATTTTCAAGGAACCTCTGTACTGATTTTAATAGTAGCTTCACCAATTTACATTCCTACTTATAGCACACAAGGTTTTCTTTTTCTCCACGTCCTTGCCACACTTGTTGTTTTTTATTTTTATTTTTTGATAATAGCCATTCTGACAGGTGTGAGGTGATAACTGGTTAATGATGACGAGCATCTTTTATGTGCCGGTTGGATAGCATCATATGTCTTTGGAAAAAAGTCTCTTCAAGCCCTCTGCCAATTTTTTAAATCAGCTTTTTATATTAAGCTGTGTACATTCCTTATTTTATATATTAATCCATTATCAGATGTATGATTTGAAAATATATTCTCCCATTCAGTCAATTGATTTTTGACAAAGATGCCTAGTGAATTCAAAGGCAATTCACATCTTTTTCAACAAACTGTGCCAATATTAATTGGATATCAAAATGCAAAGGAATGAAATTAGATCTTATGTCTCACACTATACAAATTAATACAAGTGGATCTTCACCCACGTGTAAGGGCTAAAACTATTAAAGTCTTAGAAGAGAACATAAATGTAAATCTTTGTTATATTTACTTAGGCAAACAATTTCTTAGATGTGACACCAAAATCACAAGAAAAAGAGATAAGTTGGACTTCAATAAACCCAAAAACTTTTGCATTGTAAAGGGTATCAGCTATTAAGTACTTATTTGCAAATCATGTATATGATAAAGGACATGTAACCAGGACACATAAAGAACTCACACAATAATGAATATGAAAAGCTCAACAATAAAAAACACACACAAATAAGCCATTTTTTAAAAAAATGACTAAGGATTTGAATAGACATTTCTTGAAAAAACATATACAAATAGCCTAGAAGGACATAAAAAAGATGTTCAATACCTTTAGTTATTAAATAAATATAAACTAAGCCACAGTGAGATATCACTCTAAGAGAGCTGAGGCTTAACTTTAATAACTGCTTAGCTCCACATTTCCTGACTTTTTTTCTCATATCTAATACAAACTTCCATTCAGTCTACAAAATATACTAATAGAAGGGCAACAGAATTGTACTATCACAGAGGGCACCATTTATATTGCATTTTATTGTAATGATGTTCCATGAATTTGTGCAATGTCTCGGTATTGGCTCAATATGTATGAAATTGGAACAGTTAGAAAACAATAGTCATGATACCAGCACGATGGCAGAGTAGGAAGCCCTGGACCCTCCTCTATCTCACAAACACATCAATTCAGCAACACTTTACAAATAAATTCCCTTTGTAAAAAATCCAGAAACCAACTGAAAGGTTTATTCCAGGAGAATGTGAAATAGGGTTCATCATAGCCAGCAAGATTTGTGAAAACGTCTCACCAGAGTCCTTGCCCCAAGCACAGCACCATATGATCAGGAAAAGACTTCCTAGGACAGGGAAAGGGTGTGTGGAGATGATAGATAGATAGATAGATAGATAGATAGATAGATAGATAGATAGATAATAGATAGAGAGATAGGATAGATAGATAGATAGATAGATAGATAGATAGATAGATAGATAGAGATATAATTTTTCAAAAGGAGGTTCTTAAAGGATTTCTGCCTTGCCAGTATTGAAGCTTTGATGAGCCCAGCATAGTCTAGCCACCTTGGAAAAAAAAAAGGCATAGAAGCAAAGAATATAAAAATACTAACTCAAAGAGATATATGCATCCCTATGTTTGCAGCAGCATTATTTACAATAGCTAAATTGTGGAAGAAGCCCAAGTGCCCATTGATAGATGAATGGATAAAGAAATTGTGGAATATTATTCAGTCATATAAAAGAACAAAATCTTGCCATTTGCAATAACAAGGATGGACCTAGAGAGTGTAATGCTAAGCAAAATACGCCAATCTGAGAAAGACAAATACTATATGATCTCATTCATATTTGGAATTTAAGAAACAAGACAAAGAAACAAAGGAAATAGAGACAAACCAAAATACAGACTCTTAGCTATAGAGAACAAACTGATGGTTATCAGAGGGGAGTTGAGCAAAAGGATTGGTAAATAGGTGAATGGAATTAAGAGTACACTTACCTTGGTTATCTCCATGAGTAATATATGGAATTGTTGAATCACTATACTGTACACCTGCAACTAATATAACATTGTATGTTAACTACACTGGAATTAAAATTTAAAAAACAAAAAATAAAAATAAGAAGATATGGAGGCCTGAGCAAAGAGTCATCACAGATCCCCATCCTGTTCAACACAAAGCAATAAAATAAAAAATACAAGTTCTCAGCTTACTCCTGGAGAAGGAAAGAGCTAGTCTATATACCCAGCACTTGAAATTCTCCAGGACTGCCCAAGGAACTACCATCTGACTTGCCAGTCTTGGAGCTCTTATAGGTATGGAATAGACTATCCACCCAGGGAAAAACACAATGGTGATTTGGATTAGATACTCCTATCCTCAGCTCAGCACAAATGGATATAAGTTACAGCTGCATTCTATCCCTGGGGAGAGACCCCCAGAATTTCAAGCTAGACTGATTGGTGGGGGTACTTGCCTGCACAAAGCCAATTTGTAAAGACTAGAAGAGGTGTCTTCTTTGTCTAGTGCATGGGCCAGTTTTGGTAGGCAATTAAATTTAAGATATCCAAATATAGACTGTTATAACTGTAAATTATTTTATGTAAGCCTAAAGGTAATCACACACACAGATACACATACACACAAAATGCCTACAAAAGTTACATAAAAGAAAAAAAGAAAGGAATCAAAGCATATGAATATTTTAAAAAATCAACAAAACACAAGAGAATGCAGAAAAAGGGAAAAATGCAAAAAGAAATATAAACTAATAGAAAATAACTATAAAAATGTAATAGTAAATTCTTCCTTATCAAGAACTATTTTAAATGTAAATGGATTAAATTTGCCAATCAAAAGACAGGGATGTATTGAATGTATTAAAAAAAAAAGACACAACTACATGCTATCTATAAGAAACCTACTTTAGATTTAAGGACACACATAAACTAAGTGAAAGGATGGAATAGATATTTCCTGCAAATGGTAACCAAAAGAAAGTAGGTATGGAGGGTATTATGCTGAGTGAAATAAGTCAATCAGAGAAGGACAAACATTATATGGTCTCATTCATTTGGGGAATACAAAAAGTAGTGAAAGGGAATAAAGGGGAAAGGAGAAAAAATGAGTGGGAAATATCAGAAAGGGAGACAGAACATGAGAGACTCCTAACTCTGGGAAATGAACTAGGGGTGGTGGAAGGGGAGGTGGGCAGGGGGTGGGAGTGACTGGGTGATGGGCACTGAGGTGGGCACTTGATGGGATGAGCACTGAGCGTTATTCTATATGATGGCAAATTGAACACCAATAAAAAATAAATTAAAAAAAGTAGGTATGGTTATACTTATATCAAACAAAGTGGGCTTAAAGTAATTAACTGTCACATAAGACAAAGATTAGGAAACCAATCTCATTTGTAATAGTACTAAAACTATTAAATAAAAATAAACAATCAGGGAGGTAAAAGATGTATATACTAAAAACTACATTAACAAAAGAAATTAATGAAGACACAAACAAATGGAAGGATATTCCATGTTCTGGATTGAAAGATGTATTATTGTTAAAATGTCCATGCCACCCAAACCAACCTACTGAGACAATGCAAAATCCTAATGGAAATTTCTACATAAATAGTAAAAAACAATTCTACAACTCATATGGAGGCACAAAAGAGTACGAATAGACAAATCAATAGTAAGAACTACAAAGTTAGAGGCATTGCATGTCCTGATTTCAAAATATATCACAAATATACAGTAATCAAAGCAGTATGGTATTAGCATAGAGACAGACTTATAGACCAATGGAACAGAATCCAGAAATAAATCCACATATTTACCATCAACTGATTGTATATAAAGATTCCAAGAATACGGTCAGGAAAGGACAATCCCCTTAACAAATGGTGTTGGGAAACCTGGTTCTCCACATGCAAAAGAATGAAATTGGGCCTTTATCTTACTCCATACACAAAAATCAATTTAAACTGAAGACTTGGACATAAGATTCAAAACTATAAAAGTCCTAGAATAAAACATAGGGTAAAAGATCCTTGACAAATTGTTGTCTCGGCAACAATTTAATGAATATGTCACCAAAAGCAGAGCCAAGATGTCAAGCCAAAGAACCAAAATGCCCATTGACAGATAAGTGGATAAAGAAACTGTGCTACCTACATACAATGGAATACTAGTCAGCCTTAGAAAAGAAGGAAATTCTGAAATATACCACAACACAGATGAAACTTGAGGATATTAAATGAAATGAATTATCACAGAAACACAAGTACTGCATGATTGTACATATATGAGGAATATAAAATAGTCAAATTAATAGAAGCAAAGAGGGCAATGGTTGTTTCCAAGAGCTGGGGGGAAGAGGGTATGTGCCTTATGAGTCAGTGTGCATCGAAATCCAGTTAAGCATAAAATGAATAAGTGCTAGAGATCTGTTGTTCAACATTTGTACCTATAGTCAACAATGATATGTTGTTTTAAAAAAATCTTTAGAGTGTAGATCTCATGTTAGGTATTCTAACAACAATAAAATACAATTTAAGAAAAAAAAGAAAACCCTAATGGATGATGCTGTCAAACTCTGACCTTCTGACATATCCAGTTGTCTGGAGTAGCAGATGTGCCAAATAAAGATTCCTATTCCAACATTTGAATAAGGTTGAAGACAAGTTGAGGAATTTAAAGGTTTCCCTCTGTCTAATTCACCTTCTTCTATTGATATTTTTACCACAGAACTATTGATTAGTTTCCAAGTTTATTCAGGTAAATGTCATTCTACACAGGTATCCATGAACCAGAAATATCATAGGTTTACTTCTGCAAATTCATTAAGTTTGATTCTCAGTATTTGCACACCAGAAAGTGGCTTTTGCCTTATAAATCTCCAAATATACTGATCTGTTATTGCAGCTTGTGGATAAAATACCATTTGGAGAGGAATTTGAACTAAGTTCCCAGCAATATTAATGTTGTAGCCATAATAACGTTAGTGGAATTCATCAATATGTCTTTTTTAGAGACTTTATCTCTCTTGGACTCCAATGACACATGGAGGAATTTTGCTGAGAGATTTTGATCCATTTCATTTAATTAGATTCCTCATAAAATGTGGCAAAATTTCTGAAAATAGAACTACAGAAGTTCAGACCTTACTATTTTCCCCTCTAAGTTCTAGAATTTTGTTTTCTTTTGAAAAATCATCTTTGTTTTAATCAGGAATTCTGCAATTCCTTAAGATTTGCAGAAGGAAATTATAATAACTCTTCATTATACACAGAATAAGTTAAGATATAGAAGGATTTGTACTATACAAAGCATTCTTAAGACTTTTAATTGCTAACAGTTGGGGCTTAGGATTCTGATAAGTTAAAAGTCCCTAAAAACAGAAGTACTTGAAATACTGTTAACATGTTATTACTATGATACCTGGACAGCTTTAAATCCTCCAGCCATAACTGTTTTAATATATTCCATTAATGAATTTTTGCTAGAAGCTTTCTTTATCATTTGGAAGGTTGGCCTTGAAATAATTCTCCCATCATTCTACATCAGACATGAAGGAATATATTTCAGCAAAGGAGTTTTTTATTATTATTATTATTTAAAGGTGATTTATACCCTGTATGACTGGTAAACTTTTTGGCCCTCAGGATTAGCAGAATTCCAAACATCAGTTCTGTCCCTCTCAATCTGTTGACCTAGAGAAAGTTATTTTCATTCTGTTAAACACTGGTGATCTCAACTTCAGATCAAGGTGGGATAATATACTTCCCAGAAGCATTTTGAGGTTTAGGTAAGACAATGTATGTAGAAGCGGCTAACACAGTGACTTACAAATGTAGTAGAATAAGAGAATTTAGTTAAATAATATGTAGTTTCATACATTCATCCAACAGTATTTGTTGAACATCCAAATAGGTCATGAGATATTCAATAAGTATAAATTGATTTTGGATTAAGGGATGTATTTGATAGTCCCTCACTGTTATTTCAAGGACTGAGAAAGAATAATATGTTCATAGCTGTGTCCTACTTCAGTATGTACATATAAAATGAAGAGCTGAGGAGTCACTAAAACATTTCAGACTCCAAATCCATTCTAAATGCTAGGAGTCTGAGTTTTCCATATTAGTTTCTGACATTATGCAAAGTGGTTAAGAATATGTGCTCAAAATCACACCTCATAGAAATAAAGTCTCTTCCTGGTCCTTTCTTGGGTCTTCCACTGTGGGCAATTTACTATCCTTCAGAGTTCTCCCCTGTAAGGTAGAAGTATTAACAGGACTATCTCATAGGGTTGCCATGAGGATTGAATACATTTCATGTCAAGACTGGAACATCATAAGCATCTAATGATTGATTGTTAACTATTTTTTTAATTGCATAAACTTACTTATCTTCCTCATCACTTAGCTATGCAGACACAGAGAGACACCAGGAAGGATGGTTTTAAATTCCCAAAAAGTTATTTTAGTTTGACTCTTACAAATTTTTGCCTTTAACCTTATTTGGAAGGCTTTAAACATTACTCTTTCTATGGGAGGCGCTTTAATTCTTCCTTTTTGAAAGTGATTACAATTCTCCATCTTTTGTTATTCTTGTTATTGTTGATAATTCATGAAGATTTCCAAAAATCCTGAGAAAATTTCTCACATCTTTAATCAGAAACAGGAGGAGAAAAGCATAAATCTTGAACAGGTTGAGAGACAACTATGTAAAGAACAGATTCGCTGACAATGGGAACAAAACACCGTAATAGACAACCAGAGTGTCTTCTTTCATTTTTTGACCTTTAATTGAAAGATTGAAGATAAGTAGTTCCTGCGAGAAAGCAAAAGGCTGATTCACTTACCCTGAAGCTTAAAGTAAAAAAGCTTCCTGGAAGCCTTACTATATATTATGAATCACTCTCTTGTCACTCTAAGAAGTTCATAGCTAAGTAAAATGCTAGAAATGGATTGATGGTGCTATGACAGGCACCAGGGCTGAAGGAAGAGGTGAAAGGCCTCTAGATAATACATCTTAGGCCTCCCTCAAGGCATTTTTTGTAAAGTTGATGTTTCTGAACTGAGGCTTTTCTGCCTCACTGTATTAGAAAAAAAAATTGCTCTTTAAAAAATCCCACTATTTAAAAACATTCCAAACTAGAGCAAGGTTATGAAAACCCAGGTGCATTTTATTGTGCTTTAAATTTAAATATTCCCTGTGTCTTTGGAATTATCTCAAAGGAGTATCCAAACATAAATCCTAAAGTACTACTAGCCTGTTTTAAGGAAGCCATTGAAAATCCCATAATAATTGGACCTGGGACAAAAAGTTACTGAAAAAAGGAAAAAGGTGGATTCAAGCCAACATCTGATAGGTCATTTAAATCAATAAAATCACTTATTTTTTTCATCACTCTTCCTCTAAGTTGATCAAACTCATGTGATTTTGCATTTACAAACTATAGTTTAGCCATAATTTTTATTAATTCTTTAAAGATTTTATATCTTTTACCAATTGGGCCCATCTAAATATGGAGTGGTTGGCAGTCACTTCCTCATGCAAATTAAGAGATCATTTGTTTCTTCTCCCCAATTTTCATTTGACATATTGGACTCATACACTTTGTAGAGCATTCTTACAAACACTTTATCATATACATTGATAGATCAAAGAATGAATCTAGTTGATTGAACAGAATCAAAGATTTATTCAAATTCTATAATAAAAGGTAGCTTAAAGTTAGTATATAAAAGTACAAAAGATTCAATGGTGTCTATATTATGGACGTTCAGTTATGTTGGGAGGTTTTAGAAAGTTTCTTGGATCTTAGATACTAGGAGAGAAAGGTAGGGAAGAGAGGAGTGAGGGAAAGAAAGAAGAGGGACAGAAAAAGATGGAGAATCTTAGGTCTAGGAAAATCAAGGTGACATTGTACAGAGGGGAGAAAGTGGAATGCAGTTTTTGGAAGAGTGAGTGACCCTATATGGTTTGAAGGTAGAATATGAGAACTATAAAGTTATAAAAAATAGTTGAGCAGGCGCTGATGGTGTCTTGATTAGTATTAAACAAACTAGCCATTTGTTAAGTCATAAAACAGAGGCTACATGTTATAATAAAAATTGCTTGACTTTGTTATCAGATGGACTTAAAGTTACATAATGGGTCTGATTCCCACTAACTGCATAATGCTAAGCAAGTTAATCTATTTGAGCCTCACTTATCTCATTTGTAAAATGCAAATCATGCTTAATTTCCAAAAGTGTCTAAAATTTACAGGGAATCTATATGAAATATATGCCATTATAGTTAAAAATGTTTAGGCATACAACAAATGATTACAAGTGATAAGCATTACTGTAGTTAACTATTTTATAAATTACATTGTTATATTATTTTTTAATTTTTTAAATCATTATTTTAGAACTAGTATGATCACCAGAATTCAGGTTTCCTATGGACAGAGACTTATCTGTGTTATATTTACTGTTATATTCCCAGTGATTAGAACATTTCCTGGACTATAACACTTGATCAATCAATAGTTGTTAAATGAATAATAATCAAACTCAGTACATTATTACAAACATTCATCTCTGTCAAAATAAAATTTTAGAAAGACTAATCTGGAAGTTCTATTTCAGAAGGATTAGAGTAAGGAGAGGTAGGAGCTTCCTTTGTGAGGAAGCAATAACCTAGATGAGAAGTCATACATGATTGTGAGAATAGATGGAACATAAATGAGATGTTCAAAAGACATCACAGTGAGGGGTCCTAGGTGCCTCAGTCAGTTAAGCATCTATTTTTGGCTCAGGTCAATTCTGGCTCCTGACCCTGTGTCATTAGGGTTTCCTACTAAGTAGGGAGTATGCTTCTTCTTCTCTCTGCCCCAACCCCTGCTCATGAGTATTCTCTCTCTCTCTCTCTCTCTCTCTCTTTCTCTCTCTCAAATAAATAAGTAAAATCTTTCTTTAGAAAGATATATGGTAGAACCCAGAACTGCTAGAATTCAGCAATGGATAACATTGGCTACAAAGAGAGAGGCTGTTTCAATATAAATTTAAAAATTGATGCTGTTTAAGTTTTGAATCTTCGCACTTAGAAGGATATTGATCTTAATTCACCAAAATGAGGGTATCAGGAGAAAGAGCTTATCTGCAAAGGAAGTGAATAAGTCAACTCGTGTGTGTGTGTGTGTGTGTGTGTGTGTGTGTGTGTAGAGAGAGAGACAGAGAGAGAGAGAGAGAGAGAGAGATTTCTGCATCAGGAACTGTGAAAAGAGCTTTAAATTCATATATTCATTATCACATTAAATCTTTCTCAATAGTTATATGATATAGATGTAATAATTACTCATTCTGTACACAAACAAGGAAACTGAGGCATACAGATATTGGATAACATGCTGAGGGCAAAACAAATGGAAGGTGGCCAAATGAGACTGTCTTGACTGTCTTGACTCCAGGAATTCTAACCATGAGACTCTACTGCAGAGTTCAAGTGTGAGGTGTTATTGGAGCACATGGGAGGGGAAGGAATATAAGCTGTCTAATAATTCAAGTGAAGGGTTTGTCATTTCACCATCATAATAGTACCATAATGCATTATGAATGATTTTTTTAAGGAAATCTGTTTCATATTATTTCTGGAAATGGTTGCACAAGAGAATCCTTTGCCAGATAATCCCATATTTAATTGTTCAATCATAAATATTTAATTCTAAGCAGAAGTTGGCAAAAATACAATTAACTCCAGGTGGTGATAAAGACCCCAGTGGAGAATAGGACAGCAATGGGGGAATCCTAGGTGGTGACATAAACTTTTCTCCAGGCTGAATCTAACAACACTCAACTGATGTTTCACCATCAACTTTGTAGGTTATTTTCCACATGAATTTACTCAGAAACTATTAGAAATAAATTAATTTAAATTCTCAGTGGTCAATTTTCAATTTTGAAACAAAAATGACAAAAGCAATCTTTAGGTTGTGTATGTACTTAGTTGATTCATGGGATGAGCTTTAACAAATTTCCTTGAGAATCCTCTCTCTTTCACTTATTCAAAGAACATTGTCATTCCAGTGAAGTGTATAACTTTAGCAACATTTCTACTTTATTAGGACCATTCTTTTTGCTTACATTTTAGTTATCACGTTATACCTCAACAAGTGCTAAACTGCAAATCAAAGTTGCTTTTAGGAAATGATGTTTTAAACATCTAATGTCATCATGGTATCCAGACCAGTACATCGCCTAACATACTGAAGGAAAGTAACCTGATGTTCAAGAAATAGTTTATACTTGATTTTACTAGATAGGAAGTAGCTCTGTATCTCATAATCTATAGTGATACTAAAGTGGTTTTCAGTTAACTACAGGGCCTTGCAGACCCCCCAAAATAGATTTTACATCAGTCCTTTAATGAGTAGACAATGCTATGGATAACACAGACTAAGAGGCCAAGTATCTGCAACTATATCGTATGAAAGGAAAAGCTCATCATTCTATGTTTTTTAAAGCTTCATTATGGGGTTAGATGAAAATAGAAAAGTTGTTTGTGTGTAGTTGCATGGACTTTTGTGCTTCTCTATTGATTGCTCATTCTGAGTTCATAAACGGGAAATCAAAAGCTTGCCCTTTTCAACTCTGTATACTTCAGAGTACTCGGCACAGATCTCCATTCTTGATGTTTCCTCAGTTAATTATTATTAAATTGAATAGAAGGTAAGATTCCAAAATAATTTACAGAACAGAGAAGCTCAAAGGGTACAAAGTTTCAATGACAAGATGGATAAGTCCTAGAGATCTACTTACAGAGATCAGCATTGTGCTTATAGTTAATACTTTATGGTATACTTAAAAGTCTGCTAAGTGCTATTATCACAAAATATATTAACAATTAATAAAGAGGGTGGAAAGAAACCTTTGGAGGTGATGAATATGTTTGTGGCACAGGCTATGGTGACAGTTTCATCTATGTATGCTTATTCCAAACTTATCAAGTTACATACATTAAATATGCTTTTTGTATGTCACTCATGCCCCAAAAAGTAGTTTTAAAAAAAGATTCTACGTTCTGAACTTACATGCAATATCTTGCCACTTAAAAACTCTTGGCTTGGGCAGCCCCAGTGGCCCAATGTTTTAGCCCAGGGCGTGATCCTGGAGACCCCGGATTGAGTCCCATTCAGGCTCCCTGCATGGAGCCTGCTTCTCCCTCTGCCTGTGTCTCTGCCTCTCTGTGTGTGTGTGTGTGTGTGTGTGTGTGTGTGTCTCTCATGAATAAATAAATGAAAATCTTTAAAAAAAATCCTCTTGGCTCTGGTGAAAATCAATTTTGGGGTAATTCAGTGGGCATATAGCACACCTATATTCCCTAACTTAGGAGGACCTGAAAGTTGCCAGCACAGAGACAGATACCAGCATGGCACAGAGTTGTACAGATAGAAGCACACTTGGAAGAAGAGCACTGGTGAGGGTAAGTCGGGATTCACTTCTCAGGGGTCATAGTTCCCATTTGTTTTCCCACTAGATATTCACTAGATCTTGCACCCCAGCCTTCTGTGGGAACTCTGGAAATGTACCAATACAGACCCTGAGCTGGAGTCTGCTAAACAGCTTTTTGTCTAGGGACTTTCAGTTACTTTATTAAGGACAGCAACAGTTTTTCTGAGTAGAGTCAGGAAGAGGGAATGCATAGGAAAACCCTTTACAGCAATGGATTTCTTGATTCCAAGAAACAGCAATGGATTTCTTGATTCCAATCCATTCCAATGGATTTCTTGATTCCCATATTCATCCGAGGTTTTCTTGACTGCCATGCTGAAGAGGTTCCTTCTGACCCCTTGCCAAGCTTACTTCTGCCCTGGGTGTAGAAAGCATATTATACAGGCTAAGAATGGAATTAATGCTCAATGGAGGCAGGTGGGTATACAAGGGCTAGATAATTACCATGCCAGCTTCACAGTTATTGAAGAGAGGTGCTCTTTTCCTTGGGATTAATTTGGTTTATATTATAAAGGATGCAGTGGATGAGTGAGACTCTTTCAAGCCTTTTCTAGCCTAGACAAAGCTTGGGCTGTCCTGGAAAATTGAAATGAAAATAAAAAGGCTTTCTCATCTTCGAAAATCTTTTTTTTTTTCTTTTTCTTTCTTTCTTTTTTTTCTATCAAAGAGCAGAATGATGAAGCAGAACTGACATTCCAAACTGGTGGTGGCCATAATAGCCCACGAAATAGAAAAAGGAAAAAATTTCTATTTGGACTCCATTAGTTTTAAATTTATTATAATATCAAGACAAACTGAAATAAGTCTACTTTTAAAGGGGATTTACTACTAAAAACTGTAATAACAGGGCAACATTTTACCATAGATGGCTCCCATCAATTTCTTACTTAACAATCTGATACAAGAATGTTTGCAAACAATTAATAAAAATATGAAGTAAATAAAAACTAACATGTGGTGTTGATCTATCCACTAAAACGTCAGGGTGTTCCCTGGTAAGAGTTTGACTTTTTTCATTTTTGCTAATATTCATGTAGGTACGAATTATTTTAAAGACAGCATTACAAAGAAGGGACTTGTATCAGTGACTTAGAGAGAAGGTATTTGGTTCCAGTCTGTATAAGAATGGTTGACTTTTATTGAATGTTTAATATGTGCCAGCACTGTACCTGCATTATGAAATTCAATTATCATAACAAATGTAGCAGTTGGATACTTCCTTTATTATGTTTTATAGACTAAAATATTATAGCTTAAGCAGTTTAAAGCAACTTGCCCAAGGCCAAATGTCTAATATATGGTCCAGACGGAGCTCAGAGATAGGTCTGTCCGACACTGAGGTGCTTTTAACCTTCTGATGTATTGTTCTCTATTTCTGCTTACAAAATGATTTTCATGTATAATCTGTAGCACAGCAGCATTAAGAAATTATAAATTCTATCATAGAAAGAAATCCTATGTGATGTACTTACTCATACATAGCCTGGCTATTATTGGTCTGCCTTTTAAAAACCATGTTGTTTGGTTAATTATCAGAGATTTGTTTGAAGCATGGTAGAATGCAAAGTATTAAAGTCAAGAAGGACATGAGTATAGAAAGTGAAGGGTGACAATATGAAAGTGGGCAATACAGGAGAGAAGGGTCATTTTTAAAGTTGTTAAAATGAGGGACGCCTGGGTTGCTTAGCAGTTGAGCGCCTGCCTTTGGCCCAGGCCTGATTTCAGGATCCAGGATCGAGTCCCACATCAGGCTCCTTGCAGGGAGCCTGCTTCTCCCTCTGCCTGTGCCTCTTCCTCTCTCTCTGTCTCTCATGAATAAATAAATAAAATTTTGAAAGCAAATAAAAATAAAATTGTTAAAATGAAAAGCAAAAATTCATTTACAAAACCATTACCCTCCTAAGAACCTACCACCAAATTGGGATATTCCTTACTCTATGTACTGAAAATATTGATGACTTCATTACTAAAGAAGTTATATCAAAATCCTAACACTTTGCTATTATTATAAATTCAAAGTATAAAGCATGCTTTGTGAGAACAGAAATAAATAAAAGTATATTTATTTAAAATAGTACTAATTCAGATATCACTAAATGATAAGACTATCATTCTCTCAATAATCATGACCTACATAAATTTTTATGTGGTTTCTAAGTAGAATTCAACTCTAAACTTCTTTGGCACTGCAAAACACTGTTGAACCACACATTTAAAAACCCCACTTTTATAAAATAGACTGTAAGAGCCTCAAAGGACTCACTCCTGGCTTTGCTGTCAATAATTCATAGATTAGAGTCTACCCGTAGTTTTTGACGTTATATACTACAAGATAAAATTATGTAAAAAGTGCGTATTAATGTATTGAAAAAATTCAATATTGGTCTAGGATCAATTTACACATTTTTAAAATTTAAGACTACATTCACAGTTGAGGAAAAAATGCCCCTCCCTCCCCCCGCCCCTTTCTTCTTCACAATCATTTCATACTCCTTTTTTTTAAGACTTTATTTATTTATTCATAGAGACAGAGAGAGAGCCAGAGGCACAGGCAGAGGGAGAAGCAGGTTCCATGCTGGGAGCCTGATGTGGGACTTGATCCCGGGTATCCAGGATCAGACCCTGGGCTGAAGGCTGCGCTAAACCGCTGAGCCACAGGGGCTGCCCTCATACTCCTTTAAAAGAAAAAATACAGGCAGCCAGGATGGCTCAGCAGTTTAGCACCACCTTCAGCCCAGAGCCTGATCCTGGAGACCTGGGATCTAGTCTCACGTCAGGCTCCCTGCATGGAGCCTGCTTCTCCCTCTGCCTGTGTCTCTGCCTCTCTCTCTCCCTCTCTGTGTCTCTCATGAATAAATAAATAAAATCTTAAAAAAAAAAAGACTAAACCAGGGGAGGGTAGGTTTATTATATGAAATTGACTCACACAGTTATGGAGGCTGAGAATCTCCAAAGTCTGTAATCTGAAGGTTTGAGAACACGAAAGCTAATAGTCTAAATTCCAGTATGGGCCTGAAGGCAGAAGACCAATGTTCCACCTCAAAGACCATCAGACAAATAGTGAATTTTCCCTTGCTCAGCATTTTGTTCTATTCAGGCCTTCAGTGGATTGGATGAGGCCTGCCCACGTTGGGAAGGCAATTTGCTTTACATAGTCTACTAATTCAAAGGCTACCATCACCCAGAAATACCCTTGCAAACACACACAGAATAACGTTTAACCAAATATATGGGCATCCTGTAGCCTAGAATATTTGACATATGAAACTAATCATGACAAGTACATCAATGTAAAACATTCCCAAATTTAAACCATCTCTCTTCCTATCTCCACTAATAAGAACTACTATAAACCCCACAACCCAAGCTTATTCTGTTTTCTCTCTTTACTCCATTTTCAAGGAGTCAGAAAAGTTAAAATATCCTAGAAATCTGTCCCCTCCCTTCCATGTAATGCTACACTGCTTTTGTTCATATTTCCATTTTCAATGGCATAGCCTATTAGAAAACCTAACCTCCAGGTCTTTCTGCTTCTAGTGTTGCCTACTTTATGACTTTCTCCAGTACTGTAAAACTTCTTTTTCTAAAATGCAATTCTGATAATAATGCCTGTTTAAAATTAGTCTTCCATTCTGCATTATTTGGAAGTAAGTCTAAACTCCTCAGTATGGCATTATTCAAATCAGGATTTGGCTACTTTTACAGTCACATATCTCACCATCCCCCCAGTTCATAATTTTACCCTATAGTTGAATCAACATACTTCTGAATCTATGAATACATATGTTATGGGTCGAACATGTCACCCCAAAATTCATATGTTTAAGTACTAATCCCTAGTACCTCAGAATATGACTGTATTTGAAAAAAGGAACCTTAAAGAGGTAGTTAAGTTAAAATGAGATTATTAGGGTGGCCACTACTTCAGTAATACTGGTATCCTTAATAGAAAAGGAAATTAGGGAAGGTTCATATGGAGAGAAGACCATGTGAAGAGGCAGTGAGAAGACTGGTATCTATGAGATTGTTTCCAGAAGAAACTAGCCCTGCCAATATCTTGATTTCTAGAATCATGAGAAAATAAATTTCTATTATCTAAGTCACCAGTCTGTGGTCTTTGGTAGGGCAGCCTTAGCAAACTAATACAAAAAATAACACTTATTTAAGTCCCCAAAACAGCACGTACTAAATGTTTTCCTCCCCATACCTTGAGATGTCTTTCCTTGTTTTGTCTCCCTGGTATGATTCCTTCATCCTTCACAATTCAGCTCAACTGCATCTGAGAAATAACCTCTTTTCCCTTTCTAAGTACTTTATATACCCTATTCTTTTAGCATGTAGAACTCTGTGCTTCATCTTGTTAGGATAACTCTAATTTAACTGTAAGAATATTTTGGACTCAACAATTTACTATGAAATTTGGAGTTACAGCAATCCTAGGATTAGGCAAGATACTTGCCTGGATTTTTGTTTCTATTAACCAGATCCATCTGGTAACATCCTCTCCTCTTTTGTCTCATATTGCTTTGACCCTTTCTTATTTAAGGTTAATAATTCTGGGTGTTTCATCTGTTAATGAAAGCACTAGGTGTTTTTACAAAACTTACATGATGCAATGCTCCTGCTGAAGAGTCATAAGGAGATGGGAGATAAACTCCTAGAATAAGGAAAAAGTATTTCATAGTGATTAGGTTGATTCAGTCTCTACTTATATACTCTACCCAATTAAACTCCATCACATAAAATAATGATGATTAATTTATGTCAGGCATTGGCAATTTTCTGTAGTACCGGATAGTATGGATTTTCAGCTCTGCAGGACATAAGTCTCTAGTCCACCTACTCAAATCTGCCAATGTGGCACAAAAGCCACAATAGGCAAAATGTAAATAAGTGTTCCAATATAATTTTATTAAAACTAGGTGATGGGCTGGATTTGGCCTGCAAGCCTAGTTTCACTGACCTCTTATTTAGAGAATGGAGGAGAGGGTGAAAGGATATTCCCTTAACTTGGCAAAGGGCTTTAAAAAGCAGCCCAGAGAATTTAGATTAGCTGTGGCCAATTTAACTTCTGGCAATACACTAAATATGGATCTATGGATATTCAAAATTATCAGAAGAGTTTCATAGACAACTTCTACAAAGAACAGAAAGAGAAGTCCTGAACTTAAGTTCTAGATTATTTCTACAATGAAAGGCCTGAAAGAATAAATGGAAGACAAAATAAATGTCAACCAGACAAGAGGAATAGGCTGATGAAGAAATCTTAATCACAGATCCCTTTGCCAAGCAATTCTCCTCTACATTTTATTCCCTATCATTCATGCGCCCAAATCATGAATGCTGTACTCTAACCCTTTATATAATTTATTCATCATTACTTTTTCACAGTACAGAAATATCTTTTTTATTCCAGCAGTAGCTCAGTACTTCCTAAAATATGTATCTATGGTCTAAAAAACAAAACAAACAAAACAAAAACAGATGCATGGATAAAGGAAATAAAGTGTTGGTCACCAGAGTGGGGGAGGCATAGGGAAAAAGGTCAACTAGGTAAAGAGATTAAGAGGAAAAACTCCCAGTTATAAAATAAATGAGTCTTGGGGCTATTAAAGCGCAGCCTAGGGACAATAGTCAATATACTTTGTAGGTGACAGATGGCAACAAAACTTACAATGGGGATTATTTTGTAATGTATAAAAATCTTGAACTGCTGTGATGTACAACTGAAACAAATAGGATATTACATGTCAATTATACTCCAATAAAATTAGTTAATTAATTTAATATGTAGTCATAGAGGTAAAAGGCAATAATAAGTTCTAACCTACTTCCCCTGTTCCTTCCTAACAGTCACATTTCTTCAGGGTAGTGATATACCTAGCTAAGAATTTCAAATTCTGTTTCCTCACAACTAAAGGAGCCATATGAACTTGTCTAGGCAATACCATACAATGCCATCTTGCTGTCTGCTCACTTCTTTCTATCCTTCCTATTTGAAATAAGGATGAGATATCTAGAGAACCAGCAGCTACCTTGCAACAATAAGAATGAAAAACACCTGCTAAGAATGATGGCCCAAGAAGCTAAAATGAGTCTGAGTCTAGATGACAGCCTCAAGCAGTAGCACCTGACATGAGCTGACTAACTCTAGATTTATTACACAAAAAAGAATACAACTCTTAGTGGTGATTAGACCCAGATTTTTTTTTCTGCTCAAACTTCAAACTAATAAAATGAGCAATACATAGTTTTAGTAAACATGAAAGGATGATTGTATTAGTTTTCCATGGCTGCTATGGCCACCAACTTATAGGTTCAAAATAATGCGAATATTTTTTTATAGTTCTTTAGCTCAGAAATCTGATACAGATCTCACTGGATTAATATCAAGATATTGGCAGTGCTGTGTTCTGTTCCAGAACCACTAGAGGAGAATCCCTTCTCTTACCAATTCCAGCTTCTAGAGACCACACATTTTCTTTGACTGATATCCCCTTCCTCCATCTTCGGACCTTTCTTCAATAATTATATATCTGACTCCAGACTAGAAACATTCTCTGCTTTTAAAGACTCATATGATGAGCCTGGGCCTGGATAATCCAAGATAATCTCCTCAGAGCCAGGTCCTTAACTTAATCACATGTGCAGAGACCCTTTTACCATAGAAGGTAAGTATTCACAGGTTCTGAGGATTAAGATAGGGACATCAATGGGTAGCTATTATTTTGCCTACTGCCACCACCACCACCACCACAAAAAAAAAAACATAAATTGTGAATTATATGTCCATGTTTCCTGGTATAATTCAAGTCTCTTGTATAGCTATGCAAATAGTAGAAGGATAATTTTTAAAAATTACAATCTTACCAGACATGGGAAGTATTATTCCATTTTTTAAAAAATTCCATGCTAAAATAACACTATCTTACCAGCAATAATCTACCTTTCCAGGATGGATAATGAGCCCGAACTTCCCTAAAATTGGAAATGCTTAAAATTGAATTAGCCAGAAATAATGAAAAATTTCTATTATTCACACATGGGTTACTGCAATTCTTCAGCAGGACAGATTATAGAGGTAGAAAATTTTATAGAGCAAATGACTGTTTCTCAGGAAAAGAAGTAGTTTTAGAAATCAGAAAGTGAAAATTTATACAAAAACTTTTGTAATAACAATTATTTATAAATCTTTTATAGCTTATAATGTGAGTTTTCATATGTATCATCCCACTTAATCCTACATTTTTCCAAATATGGAGGAATATAAAAGGCATTTTTGATTACTCTCTTCTACTTCATTTTGTATATCTGGTAAACCACCAAATCAATTAACTCTTTTGCAGAGAATCCTTTTGGTTTCCATCTCCTGGCTATACCCACGGTCAAAATCATATCCAGGTACAACAAAATTTAGTGTTTAAATTACTTCATTTACTTGATCTTAAATTCTCACCTCTACATATATTCTACCTGCCACTACATCATATGCTGTATATACAATATCTCCTGTATTCTGCTGCCAGAACTATCTGGAATCAAAAACTTTACAAGTATTCTAGATTTGTGATGGATCCTCCCATTTGAAGGAAGCTTGGGAAGTATCCATCCATTCTTTCATTTAACACTTCTAATAGCAGACTAACTTTATGTTTTTGCAAGGCTCTCCATAGTATATAGCATATGTAAATTTTTTATTATTTGAAAAATATTCCTTCCTATTTTCATTGTTTCTTATTTTTGCCATTTTAAGTCACATGCACTAAATTCTCTCTTCAGCATAGTAGATTTTCAAATATTTAAAGATAGTTATATCTCTTCTAAATCA
Source organism: Nyctereutes procyonoides (assembly GCF_905146905.1). Lineage (NCBI taxonomy): Eukaryota > Metazoa > Chordata > Mammalia > Carnivora > Canidae > Nyctereutes > Nyctereutes procyonoides. Next base: position 27,419,660 of record NW_026575040.1, on the reverse strand, counting down.
CATATTGTCCCTGTTAGGCATTCCCCATCCCAAATTCTTTCTTATCACAACCGGAAGCTCAAGATTTTTCTATTATCTTTTTGGTATATTACAGTTCATCAATAATATACTGAAAATTTTATTGCTTGAGTTAAATTGAGTACTGCTAAGACCAGGACATTGCAATACACAAGGAGCAGGTGAATATGGCCTGTCTTTTTATACCACCTATGATTACTATGGATTCTGTGATTTTTGTGTTATATTTTCTTCCATGATTTTTCATATAACCTACTTCAAACAGATCTCTGCCATTCTAATCTTTTACAATTTATATTTTAAAATAAATACTTCCTATTATACATGGAATATTTGTTCATTATAAAAAATAAGTAAAAAAAAAAACCCTAATCTTGGCATTCAAATAATTACTAACTGCTTGAATCTAAACAAGAAAATCACACTTCATATTTAATAATAGATCAAATCATTTGGATTAATCTTCCCACCAAGGACAACTACAAGGATCAAATAAATAACAGACATATTTAGATAGAAAGATAGATACATATAAAGGCATGTAAATCTCCTTGAACACTAACAAGATGAAGAATATTTATTTTACCAGTACCATATCCAATCACAGAAAGAAATCCAAAGAGATAAACCAGCACTTGGAACAGTATTTCTGCTGGTACTATTGGACATGATAAGAATCTAAGAGGCACTTCTGATAATACCTCAGGGCAGGGGAAAAATCTTTAGAGTCCAAGGTTCCAAAAACATGGAAGTATTGGTGTCTCTAATATTATGGATTGAGACCTTAAAAAGCTGCAACCCAGAAAAAGAGCGAACCCAAAATAGAACCATATTGTTCTCATAGAAACTTTAAAAATAAAATTTCAAATATCCTCAATTCCTGGGAATTGGTTAAAGTAATCTTAGATTGCTAGTATCCTCAGACACTCAGCAGAAGTAACTATAAATCCTCCATGTTGGATTATAACATTACTTTTTGTTGTTGTTGTTTGTTGTTTTTAACGATTTTATTTATCCATTCATGAGACACACAGAGAGAGGCAGAGACGTAGGCAGAGGGAGAAGCAGGCTCCCTGTGGGGAAGGTTAATGCCAGACTCCATCCAGGAACCCCAGTATCACTCTCTGAGCCGAAGGCAGATGCTCAACCACTGAGCCACTCAGGTGTTTCTGTAACATTACTTTTAATCTTCAATTTATTTCTACAAATAAATTATCAAATATAATGTCAGTTATACAATCAAAATGATCAAGCCTATAGGAGATAAGACTACATAAATGAAAACTAAAATAATAAGCAACAGGCAGAAGAAACAGAATAACAAGGGTCCTACATATTGGAATTATGGAATTATTTCACATATCTTAATGCGATAAGTTGAGAATTTTGAAATAGAATTATTAACAATATGAAGGAAGTTAGATCTGAAAGAAAATAAAACTTTTTGAACTGAAAAAAATACCACATAAAATTAAGGATTCAATGAATACATTTAAGAAGATAATCTCTCTTATAACCATAAAAATAAAAGTACTTAATGAACTATTAGAATATCAAATTCAACACTATATAAAAAGGATAGTACATCGTGACAAATTGTGCTTTATTCCAAAAAGGCAAGTTTAAGATTTGAATATCAATCAATATAATTCACCACCTTAGCAAAATAAAGGAGAAAAGCCATTTGGTTCTTTCAAAGAAGGCAAAAGACAAAAAAAAAAAATCAAAACCACTGAATAAATTTCAACACCTATTTATTCTAAAAACTCTTAGCAAAGTAGGAATATAAGGAAATTTCCTTAATCAGGCAAAAGCATCTACAAAAATAGCATATTGACAATGTATTGGACAATTTCTTCAGATCCAGGAACAAACTAAGAATTTCAACTACCTTGATTTGTTTTAGATAATGTACAAGAGGTCTTGGCCTGTACAAAAGCCATAAAAAAGACTTCTGGTCTGGCTAAGCTGGAGTAGCCTGATCTCTGCCTCTCAGAACTAAAAACTATGGACATAGCACAACAAACAAGCAAACAAGCACAGAAAGACACAGATGGGTGAAAAAAAAAAAAAAGAAGGAAATTGCCTTGGGATCTTGGGACTTTAGAGGACTAGCAGCACAGTGAATTCCCTGGTTTCCTTATTGGGTCCCATATATCTCAGCAGGTTGCAACAGAAGTCTCTAACCCAAAACCTGCAACAAGCACCAAAAAACAAACAAACAAAAAAACCTCCAAGAAAACCCTATTCCATTTAGCCAGAGGACTATAAATATGTGGCTTAACAAGATTTCTTTTTGGCAACACCTACTCTACTCCAGTCAAACACCAAGAGAAAAACTGCACCTACCTCCTACAAGGTACTTCATAGGGCTGAACAGGGAGCTAATCTACTCAACCCCAGCCCTGCCTGGCAGAAGCAAGACGCTGCCTTCCAATTCTCCTCCCCAAGGGTGTGGGTAGGAGCTAATCTATCCCTTACCGGCCAGAGCTGTCAGCACTCCAATTCCCTGATCAAGGCAGTATCGGCAGAGTGGAGACCTGATCTTCTATCCTCTCTATGCCAAAAGTACATGGTGATGCTTTCATTCCCTGATGTTCCACCTGGAAGTCTGCAGTGCTGTAATTACTCTACTAGGCTGCTGCTAGTAGAGTCCAGTTACAAGTTGGGCTCCATTCCTCTCCAGCTGCAATGAGATTGTACAAGGTGCTATCAGTCAGAACTAGTCATTACTCTAAGTTTCCTCTATTCCTGGTGTAATCAGGGCTCCATTGGAAGCTGAATTTGCACATCTACCCAGCAGCAAGGAAATTGAGTGATGCAATGCAAAGTGGGGCTAAATGACACTAAATATATATCCCTATCTGACACGCTCACACCATATGCAAAAGTTTACTCAAGATGGATCAAAGGCCTACATGTGGTAGGTAAACAATAAAGTTCTAGCAGAAAATAGAATAATATCATAACGTTAGTGTAGGCAAAAGATTTCTTAAACAGTACCCAAAACTACTACTCGTAAAAGAAAATAGATATCCTTTGAATTTATGGAAATTAAGATTATTTTATCAATAAAAAGACACCATTAATTGAGAAGACAGTCTACAGAATGGTAGAAGATACTGCAATTCACATATCCAGCAAAAGACTCATAATCAGAATATATAAAACATTCCTACAAATGAATTTTTAAAAACAACAAAAATGGGCAAAAGTCTCGAACAAGGACTTCATCAGAAGAAATACAAATGGCCAATAAGAACAGAAAAGTGTGCTTGATATCTTTACTTACAAAGGGAAAAAAATTAAAACCATAATTTGATACCATTACATAACTTCCCTGAAGACTCAAATTCCAAAGAGCGACAATACCAATGTCAGCAAGGATGTGGAGTAAATGGAATTCTCAAAACTCACTGCTGGAAGTGCAAACATTTACCACCAATTTGTAGAATAGCTTGGCAATATCTGCTATAGTTATCCCATTCCTGGTCATATACGCCAGAGAAATAAGTACAAAAGTTCCCCCAAGTGTGTACAAGAATATTTCTCAATGGCCCCAAACTTGAAATAATTTCCATTAACAGTAGATTAGATTAATAAACTTTGGAATATTCATATAATGGGATACTACAAAACAATAAAAAGAACTACGTATACATACAACAATATGGATGAATCTTGTGGTTATTATCTTGAGTGAAAGGAGTTGGACATTAAACATACAAATAATTCCATTTATATTAATTTCAGATAAGCAATACTAACAGTTGGCTATATAAGTCGAAATTAACAGCAATAATATAGTGATTCTATGGAGGCATGAAGCCAGGCTTTCTTAGGGCTATCTTCTCCAGATGTGCCCTTACTCTCAAAACATAATACTTATTGCTTTGGTAGGGTCCTTCTTATGTGGGGAAAAAGAGACAGAAAAAAATTATTAAATTTCCTTACTACCTATATAGCCCATTGACAAGTCCTTGAAATAGGCAGAGTGACATCCCTTTAGGGACTCAACTGCCTTGATGTTAACACTTTGCTAAGGGCAAAAGGCAATCTAAGCCCAATCCTCAGGATCCTGTAAGTCTACTTTAACATATAAAAATTCCTTTAGAAATTTCCTTTATCTCTAAACCCCTCAAGATACATGTTGGCAATCATCCCCTAAGCATATAACCCAATATACATCTGAAAGGGTCTCATGACTCAGATTTTATTAGTCAGTAATAAATGATCTTTTCCCAACAATAACAAGCCCCCTCAAGGTCCTAGAAACCTTGCTTCCACAGTCCTTAGAGACTTATGCTCTCCCTAACCCCCTGCCAACTGGGAAGTATGTGATGGGCCACTCCTCGTGACCCCAGTGCAGCTCTTTCTGCCCATAGGTCCTGTCCCCATGCTTTAATAAAATCGCCTTTTACACTGTCTCAAGAATTCTTTCTTGGCCTTTGGCTTTGAACCGTAACATCTTTTCCTCCATCACTTATTCTTAAGAGGTGGCTTTTCTACAGTCTCATCTGAAAGCCAAGGATGTTTATGAAGGCTCCTCTACCATTGAATTGCTTCAATTCCAACCCCTGTCTCCTTAGCATAACACAGATGCTAAAACCTTTATTCAGCTTTTCAACCTTCTGGATGTCATGTTTTATTGGATTTTTTGGTGATTTTCTGGGAACTACACAGTCTAAGCAACTGGCCAAAAACTCATGGGATTATATAGGCAGATTCTGAAGCTCCTTCATTGGATTGTCCTGCTCAAGATTTAGCCTCTAATGTACCAGGAGACTGTATTCACAGCCAGTTAGTTCTACCAAATTCCTTTCCCCAACCACAGTTTGAAAGCACCCTCAGAAGAAAGAACTGGGATAAATATAAAGATCACCTACTAACACTTCTCTCAAGTGTCATAAGACCTTGAAGCCCTGCTTGCATCGGTTGCTCTCCACTGCCTTTCCAATAGTTTTGTTTGTTTGCTTTTTTAACCTATTATTTTTAGCTTTTGTACTTCCTTCCTACTACTATCCTATACCTACTACTATCCCTCCTGTTCCCTCAGTGGGAAAGTTAATTTGATACAAACCATTCTGTTACAGCTAGAATCTGAAGTCCATTTATTTTCTTTACATATGAAGCATAAGAACCTTAGAGGTGAGGAAACATATTGCATACTTCTAAAATTCTTAGATTACCTAATTCATTTTTTTCTCATGTCACAGTTTCTGCTCTAAACATTTTTTGATAGCTTCATTTGGACTTGAATTAAGGGGAAGAAAAACTGCACACAGCAGTTGAGGGCAAAGCACTGTGTGATAGGGAACCCCAGTTAAATCCAATGTTAAGGTAGTGAAGGACTAATCCAGGATCCCCTTCAGGTAGTTGGATCTGTGGAAATCATCCTGCAATGAATTAAGATTTCCTTATGCTTTACTATATACTTTTCATTGGGTAATATGGGGCAGAAATGACAATTCCTTTTTCTTAAATATTTTATTTATTTATTTGTAGAGAGAGAGCACAAGCAGGGAGAACAGCAGAGGAAGAGGGAGAAGCAGGCTCTCTGCTGAGCAGCGAGCCCATTGCGGGGCTTTATCCCAGGACCCTGGGATCCTGATTTGAACCGAAGGCAAACACTGACTGAGACACCCAGGCACCCCAGGAATGACAATTTCCTTTGACACTGCATTTTTGACCCAAATAGAAATATTATTTACTTTCCTGAGGGGCTTCCAAAAACTTTATTTATAAGAGATGAGGAAACTAAGAATCATAAAAGATAGAAAAGTGGAGTAGGGAGCTGTCATTTAGTCAATACTGAGAATCATTGTGCACATTTTTTACACACAATGTATGTTTTAATTCTCACAGTAATTTTCAGAGAGAGTTTTTTTTTTTCTATTTCTGTTTCTTAGGTAATAATGAAGTTGTGCTGGGACTTGAATGTATCTTTTAGTTTATGCTCCAGTGCAGGTTCAGATACAGTACTAATTAATACATATTAACGATAGAACTAGACACTCAAAAGCCTCCTGCATATTAAGTTTGAAAGAACTAGAAAGAAAATATGCAGGAATCACAAACTGCTGATTGAAAACAAATTTAAGAAGCTCTTTGTGATACAAAAGAATTGAATACCAATGTGTGTTTTGGAACAACTTTCTTTTTTCCAACAGGTATAAATAAGCCTTTTCAAATGCTTTTATACTGCATATAGAGCTAGAAGATTTCTTGGAAAATGATACCATAAATCTAGAAAATATAAATCTGATACCACATGCTATCCAATATTTTTCTCTTATGTTTTATGCTATTTAAAGGTAAATTATTCCCATTTGACCTACATCAGCACAGTGAACGGCAGCAGATACTTTAATTAAAACAACAGAAATAAAAAATGTATTTAAAAAATATAGGCAATCTAATACCATGTTCACTGAAGTCACATGCTCAAAAGATTTATTGCATCACATCCCTAAGAATTTGGCCTTTCAAAAAAACCATAACCAATATGAAAATGGGAAAATTTTTTAGAGTGCATAAAAATAGTTCTAATTCAAGTAATGAAATCAGTACAGATTGTATCTTTGATTATGAAGCAACATAAGGACCTTTGAATTTCCCATGTTTGCTTCAACTGCGCAATTAGATCCTGATTAGGTGTGCATGTGACAGAACCTGGGGAGAGCTAGAGAGAAGGATGGAAAAGTTTGTCATATTCTGGCCCTCAAGGCTGATCTGCTCCTCCATGTACTAAGGAAATATTCTAATGGGAGAATTGTCTTTTCCAGGGAAACTTTAACACAATTAAGTCTGTAATTTCACCAGGTCAGGCAAGGAACCTTGACTTTTAGTAGAGAAGGCTTGACCTTGCAGCCATTTTTTTCTTCTAAGGTTTTAAGCCTTTCCTGCTAAGGTATAGCACTCCAAAATCATAAAGTTGTTGACTGTGAACTCCTTCCTGGAGTTGACTATACTTGTAAAGGACTAAGGTGATCACAGCTATTCCAAATGAATGCCACATAGGCCTAATTTAGCAAACAAAACCTAAGATTTTTTTTTAATTAAAGATTTTATTTATTTATTCTTTAGAGAGAGAGAGGTGGAGACACAGGCAGAGGGAGAAGCAGGCTCCATGTAGGGAGCCTGACGTGGGACTCAATCCCGGGATTCCAGGATCAGACCCTGAGTCAAAGGCAGGCACTAAACCACTGAGCCACCCAAAACCTAAAATTTAAATAGGGAAGTCCAACTAAACTAACATATTACTTCATTTATCAAAACACATAAAAAAAGTTTTCTAAGAAAGAAAACAAATGGGGTGCCTGAGTGGTACAGTCAGTCTGCTTCTGTTCAGGTCATAATCCCAGGGTCCTGGGATCCAACCTAACATTGTGTCTCTGCTCAGCAGGGAGTCTGCTTCTCTCTCACCCCACACTCCTCCACTTGCATTTTCTTTCTCATAAATAAATAAATCTTTTTTAAAAAGAAAGAAAGCAGGGTGCCTGGGTGGCTCAGTCAGCTAAGCATCTGCCTTGGGCTCAGATGATGATCTCAGGGCCTTGGAATGGAGCCCCAGATCAGGCTCCCTGCTCAGCAGGGTAGGAGGGCTGCTTCTCCCTCTGCCTGCTGCTCCACCTACCCGTGCTCTCTCTCACTCCCTCTCTCTTTGTCTCTGTCAAATAAATAAACAAAATCTTTAAAAAAAAAACAAATACAAAAACATTCCATTCTTGCCAACACACTATGCATTTATGTAAGTTCTAACCTACCACATTTTCTCTAATTTCTCTCTTAAGTATCAATAATCATTAGTGAAATATAAAGAAATAACTGGTAATATCATTCTAGTATTATCTTACTATTTTCAGATAACTGGCTTTTTGGTTGTTGTATTTCATATTTTATGGTAAAATTTAAGGAACTAATTTCATTTTAAAATTTTCATGAGGTGTAAACATATCATATATTTAGCCTTTCTCACTGGTACTTGTTTTTAAAAAATTAACTCTTTGAAATTTCAATCTTTGTGTCTCTGGGACACACAAATTTTCCTCACAATGATCCTCCAAACCCTTGATTTTTGAATCATCCACATGTTGGTGTCTTAGTATATTTTCTTTTTTCCATATGGACCTCTCTTCTCTAAAACACTATGCCACCTACATCATGAAATCTCTCTTTCTTCTTTTTTTTCTCCTTTCTAGCCAAACTTATTGAAAGTGTGGTTTATGTTCTTTTTTTTCAATTTTAGTAAGGATAATTTTGTTTATATTTGCTTTGTTTTTGTTGAGATCAGCAATCACCTCTTCATTGTCAAAAACTACCCTGTTATTAGTCCTATCATATTGACCATCTTCTTATCACTCTGCTCCCTTAGCTTTTGCCACACTCTCCTCTCCTGGCTCTTCTCTTCACTTTTATAACCATTCCTTCTTCATGTTGTTAGTATATTACGTATACTGCTACCTTTTAAGGTTTATGTTCTAGAAGGCACTATATTTGGAAGTCTCATTGCAACAAGTGCCTTTTTCAAACTCTTTTTATAGGTAGATACCTTGCAAAAACATATTTACCAAACAAACTTCTCTTTTGTGCTCCAATTGTCTACTGAATATCTCCACCAAAGCCTTCTCTAGACACCTGTAGACATGCTGATTTCCCCCAAAGGCATGTGATTCCATAGTCTTTATATTCCCCTTGTACTTCTCAAACATCTCATATATTACACAAATCAAGACATTCCATTTCACTAGTACACCATTCCACTTCACCACTGGTGGAAGTTCTGACAATTACACACTATCGCAATTCCAGGAACTATCCATGCTTTATCTACCACCAGTGATGTGACATTCAGCTACACTGCTAGACTTTCAGCTCAGAATCCCATTTCAGAGCCTGCTTTTTCAGACTATACCAACTGTTACATACCCAGATGCCTGAGAACAGATTCTGAGACAAAATTTATATAAAAGAACTTTAATGAAAAGACTCTCTGAAACAGCATTTGTCAAGAGAGTTAAGAAAGCAGGAATGGGCACAGAAAGAAGCTGAAATGATACATTCCCATCGTAGGCTCTAGCCCATTCTATATGGTTCTCGAGAACAAAAACCATATAGAATGGGCTAGAGCCTACGATGGGAATGTATCACTTCCTTCAAAATGTTCTTGATATGGAATAAAGGGTATGAAGCCTCTTGCACTGACCATATTACTAGAAATGGGCTGCCCCCAAGAATATGGTGTGACTTTGTGTAAGCCCCAGAGAGGGATTCAGCTGAGGTTTGTCAGATGACAATGTTCCCAGAAGCTAAGGAATGAGTACTTTTGTCCTGGACAAAATTCTCCTACCAGTTTTCCACTTCTCTCAAATTACATCCACCATCCTTGTCTCAAGATCTACTTCTGAGGGAGCTCTAAGATAGGTTTATTGTAAAATAGGAAACACTCTCAGAATGTCTACCATTACAGAGTTATGCAGTGAAGTGTGCAGATGCCTGGAGTCAAAAGAGCTGGGTTAAAGTTGTCTCCATGGCTTAATAAAGTACTTGATCTTGAGTAGGGCTCCTAATCTTTCGGAGTATCAATTTTCTTTCCTATCAAACTAAAAAGAATAATAATTCTTTTCAGTGTATCTCATAGGGGTATTAAGCTATTAAATGATAAAATTTTGGAGTGCTTCTTACATTACAGCGCTTACACATATTATCTAAACATAAAAAGCCATTACAGAAAATTCTATGACACAAACTAAATAGTTTTAAAAATAGTTTTGTTAGATTACTACCTGCAGATTTTTATTGCCAGCCTGCAAAATATGAACATATAAGGAAAGGCCTGACATCTCTGTAGAAAATTCTGTGGGAACTAAAATAAGAGAAGTTATGTTTCAATCTTAGTTTCACCATTTTAAGTACACTTTTTGATAAATCATTTAATCCCTCAATATCTCAGTTTCCTCACTGGTAAAGTAATGAAAATAATAATAAATTGCTCATATAAGATCTGCTTCCTCTGGCATGTATGAAATATCCAATTATTAGTCATTCACTCAATAAATATTTATTGAGCACCCACTATGTTCTGGGTGTTAATAGCTATTTTTGGTTTTCCTATCATTTTTATTATTAGTCATTATTTTGCCATATGAATCTAAGAAAGAAAAAAGAAAATGTCACATATACTCATTTATTACTGGTCTACCTTAAACTTTTGGGTTCTTAGCAGAATAATTTTTCAGGAAGTTCTCAAATTTTATTCCACCTGAAGCATGATATTCCATGAAATTGGGCCACGTTTCCTGCTTGTACAGTGAATAACTAGTTATTAAAATTGGAAAATGCTACATTTATTTTGTTTATTGCTTGTTTGGCTTCCTTAAGTATCTGGCAATAGAGAAAAGAGATATAATGAGCAGGCCTGGAGCCTTGAGCATAGTGATTTGGTTTTAAATCCTCTGCTGGGTGACCTTGGAAAAGTTATTTTATCTCTTCTGCTTCAGTTATCTACAAAATGAAAAGAATGTTAGTAACCACTTTTTAAAGTTGTCGTGGGAATGAATTAGTATATACAACGTGCTTAGAATGGAGCATGGCCCATAATCAGCACTCACCAAATGATTCCTGTTCTTATCATGGTACTAGAATGTAATAGATGATGATGATATTTAATACATACCCATGTGAATATTCTTATTTTGTTTATTCAATGAGACAGTATTCCATTGAGTCCCATGAAGATTACCTATGATCACCAGATATTCCATCATGAATTCTTTAGTTATCAATTAGATGAGAGTTCAGACTTCCTTTCTTCACTAGCAATGCCAACAACATAAAATTATGTGTCTTCACATCTTAGAGTGTGAAGGCTACATGGATGATAACCAACAAAAACAATATTCAATAATCTTCACTGTTTTTTTTTATTTTTTTTAAGATTTTATTTATTTATTCATGAGAGACACAGAGAGAGAGCGGCAGAGACATAGGCAGATGGAGGAGCAGGCTCCCCACAAGGAGTCCGATGTGGGACTTGATCCAGCATCCTGAGATCACGCCCTGGGCCAAAGGCAGATGCTCAACTGCTGAGCCACCCAGGTGTCCCTGTTTTTCCTTTTAATGAGAACAATATTTCTATAAGACATAGACTGAAAAAGCACATAATTTTGGTTGTAGATCTCCTTCCAGAGGGATGTTTGCTGTAATGACAGTAAAGGTGTAAAAAGGAGGAACTGAAAACCATCTGATAAAACATCCCAGTTGAACATGATATATATTTCAGTAGTATTAGATCTCACTATCTCTGTTTTGTTTTCGTTTCTTTTCCTTGCTAATACTATTTCTACCTTAATAGGTTAATAAAATATTTTTATACTTGGTTATTCTATTGTTTGTCTTTACCTAACCATTCTGCATATGCTTTTATTGACCTCAGAACTAATTGCTGCTATGCTTTTCTCAGTATACGCTACTGTAGTAAATGTTGAAAGCTACAATTAATACAGTATCTCAATCTTTTTTATTATTATTTGCATACTTCTTTAGTCTCATTATATCAATCGGTTGTTAAAGTTAATGATTGCTAACTTTTTTTGAATTCAAATTATGTGCTGAGCATTGTACAATGCACCTTACACGTTATTTATTATTCACAGAATCCTTTGAGGTCAGTACTACATCTCTCATTTGCAGTTAATGAAACTGATGCTCAGAGAATTTAAATAACTTCTCTCATGTTCCTATAGCTGTTAAGTATCAACAGGACTATTCAAATCAAATTATGTTTTTCACCAAAGCTGAGCATTTGATGGTCTTTTGAGATTTCAATATTTTATGGGAAAACAAAACAAAACAACACCCCTCAGATTAGATCATCTCCTCTTGCTATATTCTTTCTTCTTATTTCCCCATAATAATAATAAAACACATTGGATGAAAGGATTCAGTCTGTTTTACTCATCCTTTTTATTCTAGCACACAGCACAGTATCTGGCATGTAGGAGACACTCAATAAATATGTACTGAATAAATAAATAGATACTGATAAATTTTTGAAAGATTCATTTTTGCCTGATAATTGAGATCTGAAGGAAGAACGCTTTGCTTCTTTCATTTGTCTAAAGGAATGGTCATATTCTACTGTAACAACACATGGGGAATAAATAACAGCTGAGAATAAGTATAAAGTAAATAAATATAATATTTACTTTAAAATAAGACAAAATTTTCTATTCTGAAATAATTATACACTCTCAGGAAACTGCAAAAATAGTACACAAAGTCCCATGAAATTATTTTTAATAACATATAATATGTAGTCATTGTAGGGAATTTAAGAAAAAATAAAGGTACAAGACCAAAATAATGATTTTCTCCATGACAGCAGGCAGTAAGCACTGCTGATATTTTTGTGCATTGCCTTCCATAACTGTCTATGTGTAAGCATTTCTACAAACTTGGAATCAAATTGTATATAATTAGTATCCTGATATTTTCAATCCATATAATGACATGAGCTTTTTCTTATTACATAACGTAGCTCTGAGAAATAACACTATAATGCCTAACCAGGATCACCTCAGATGAATTTATCACAAATAATTTAATCATTCTACCATTCTGGATATTTAATTTGTTCTTAATTTTATTACTATAAATAATAATACAATAAAGAGTTTGAAAAATCACCTATGACAGAGTTAGTTTCTCTAGAATAGATTCCTTGATAGGGAAATATTTGATAAATAATATGATTATCTTAAATATTCTTGATTTATACTGATAAATTTATTTCCATAAAACTTTAGTCAGTTTATTTTTATATAAGAAGTTTATGAGGATAGTTATGTCAAGTTATTCTTATAAAAAGTATTAAAACTTTGTAAAAGTTTTGCTAATTTAGTAAACAAAAAGTCATATTTTGACCATTGTTAACTGAAAACCACAGTATCAATGATGAGGCTTGCTTTGTTTTGGAGCCAGAAAAACAATTTTTCTGGGGCTAGAAAGCCAAGCTGACCCTGAAACTACAATGTGGGCAGCTAGAGGTCTCAGGATCCCCTTCAGGGACTACTTCATCACATTTCTCTACACATTCAGATCTTTGAAGGACAGCACTAAAGAACATCCTGGAAATTTCAGACACCAGAGAGTCATGTTATGGCATTGACAGGGTCAGGTCACTGAGCAAGAACAAAGATAGAAGAGCAATCTTGTATAACCAGGTCTTTGTGAAGAACAGTTCTTAGCAAAGACAGGCACAGCTGCATTTTAGGAACAGAGACTCCAGGAAAAGGTGCCCTAAGTCAACCAGCTCTCCAAGAGAATTCATAAATCTCTAGCTGCTCTAGGTTCTTTGGTTGGGGATCTTCCACTGCATGGGGAACCCATTCCGACTCCTTAGGCTTTCATGTGGGGCTATTTTGGGGGCTATCTCTTGATGATACCTCCACTGCAGCTCCCTTTAATCTCATGTGGAGACCCTTTCATCATTGTGCTAGGGCAACATACCAGTATCCTGCCAAATGGACGTCTAGGACTGCAACTAGGAATTATGTCAGAGTAGATTTGCACATGGAGGAACAATGTTTCTCTATCAAAATTGGCCTTCCAGTTCAGTATTTGCATACCCAAACTTTCCTCCAATACTAAACTGTGCCCATCACCAAAACTGGCCACCTACCTCTAGCCCATCATCAATTCCCCAATTACACCCAACCACAGCAAAGTTTGCTGCCACAGTTTTGGGCACTGATTAGTTCTCCTTGGAAACCACTCCTTACAGTCTAGCCAGTGTTTACCATGAGTTCTGCCTGTATACATCTATGTTTTAAATTTAACTTTGCTTATGTAACTCAGATATAATTTATCAACTTCAGTAATATACACTTTTTAGTTCATGGATTCTTACGATTAATTCAGAGAAGGCCTCTCCTTTACTTTTTAACTCATTAACCACCAAAATAATGCTACCAGTCATCTACCAAATTGCATTTTATAAAGATACATAACAATATACATATATAGGAGAACTTATGTTTCTGTTGTGAGAAATAACTGCCTTGGACTTCATACCATAAACAACTATAAAAAGACATAAATATATGCTAAATAACTCTTTTTAGATATTTGACTAATACAGAATTGGGACTGCTGAAAAAAGAAAATAAAGTTAGCTCTACAGTCGTCCTTGTTTCGTACACCATTCCAGTCTGTGGAAAAAAGGGAACCCAAGCAGAAAATGTCATTCACACTGAGTTGAGATCAGGAATGGGGAGAAATACTAAGGTGGCTGGAATTTATGGAGAAAATATAAGAGAAAAGGCAGATCAACAGAGGTAACTCCAGAAATTGGTAAAATTATCCCCTTGAAGTCTGTCCCAGACAATAAATTGCAATGCATATGATGAGATTCCAAGCAGCTAGGCAGAAACAAGGAATTATAAACTGAACAATTCCTAGAGGTCACACTACCCTAAGACATAGTCAAATTCTGAAAAACCAGAGTGAAGAGACCTTATGGAATACCCAGGAAATTCATGTCAGACCTCCACAAGAGTCATGCCTTAAGAGCAAAGCTAAATTAGTCTTAGAGTAAATGCTAATCTAGACTTGCCATAACTGTTCTTTAAATAAAGACCTAAAACAATCAATTGATCCACAAGTTACACACCTGCAAACTGCAACAAAATTTAATTATTTTTTAAAAAGACAGTGAAATACAGACACACAAAAAAGTAATATTTACAAAGATAAGAATCCAATACAATATTTTTACACATGTGAAATAGCAGGAGGAAAATCCGTAATGTGGAGAAAAATTAGTCAATAGAAACAAATAAAAAATGACAGCATGACTGGATTACCTGAGAAGAAATTTTAAATAGTTCCTATAAATATATTCAGGAACTATTGAACATAATGAGTGAAGAAACAAAAGCTATGACATAGAACTAAATGAAATTTTGGGGGTAAAAATTTGGCATACATGAAAAAAGTCATTGAAAACATTGATTGGGCTAAACAGAAGATAGGACAGCACAAAGGAAATTATCACCAAAACCAAAACCGAAAATAAAAGCTATTCATAGTGAACCACACAAAAAAAAATACTGAAAAAATGAATAGAGCCACAGTAACTTCGATGATAATATTAACAAATCTAACATTTGTGTAATGAGAATGACAGAGGAGAAAGAGGGGAGAAAAATACATTAAAATAGCCAAAATGTTTAAAAATTTGATGAGAATTGTAACCCCCACAGATTGAAGAAGGTAAATGAAATCAAAGCAAGAAAACCACAAAGAGAAACACACTAAGGCACATTGTGATCACAAATAATGCAGTCTAGAAGACAAAGCAATGAGAGCACTAAAATGCTGAAAGGAAAAAAAGAAAAAACCCAAAATTTGTCAACCTAGAATTCAATATATAGTAAAAATATATTTCAAATACAAGTGGCAGAAAAATAAAGACTAAGAAAATTTTGTGCCTGCAACACATACCTGCATTACTAAAAGATTTAAATAAGCATCTTCAGAATAAAGGAAAATGATATCAAATGAAAGCTTGTGCAAAGAAATGTAGATTACTAGAAATGATAAATACCTGGATAATTTAAAAATGGTTTTTACTGATTTTTATATTTCTTTAAAAGGAAATTGATTAAAGTCAAAATAACATGCATATAATAAACAAAATATATAAGTTAATATGCTGTGGGTTTGGGTTTCAAAATATATACAGAAGCAAAATATATCACAATGAATGGAAATACGTTGTTACAAGGATACTGAAAGTAATGTTATTACAAAAAAAAGATTGTGGTATGTTAAGTATGTATGTTATATACTCTAAAGTAACCACTAAAAAAAAAAAACAAAACACCAAATAGGTAATATAAACTATAGGAGGTGGATTATGCCTATAAATAGTCATTGGCTCATCTTGCTTTTAGTGTTAGATCTGTCTTTGTTGAGTCTTTGTTGAGTTCTTGATCTTAGGAATTTGTGTTCTCTGTAAAATGTAAGCTGGTATTCTTTAACTTTTCATAGCTTTACTCTTGTCTTTGTATTTCTGATACCTGTTTGGATTGTTCTTGTCTAACAATGACTTGATTGTTTTCATACTACTTTTGAACAGAGAGAGCTAAGCTCATTTTTTGTTTGTTCAATTTAAAGTTTAGGTAGTTAGCATACAGTGCAATATTGGTTTCTGGAGAATTCACTGACTCATCACTTATATTCAGCACCCAGTGCTCATCATAACAAGTGCCATCTTGAATACCCGTCATCCATCTAGCCCATCCTTTACCCTCTCCCTCCATCGACTCTCAGTTTGTTCTCTATCATTAAGAGTCTCTTATGGCTTGTTTCCCTCTATCCTTTCCCCCCACCTCCTCATATGCTCATCTGTATTCTTTTTTAAATTCCACATATGAGTGATGGACTTTTTATTTCTGACTGACTTACTTCACATAGCATAATACATTCAGCTCCATGCGTGTGATTGCAAATGGCAATATTTTATTAATTTTGATGTCTGAGTAATACTCCATAGGCTATTTGATACCAAGGGCTTTTAAAATGTCATTAAAAAAAAAGACCTAAAACTCCCAACTAAACCAGATTTTTCACTTAGGATTTATTGCAATTCTAGTATTGTTCTTCCCTCCTCCCCCCAACTTCATTACCCTAAAGCCTAGAACATTATTCTGCTTTATTTATATGGCTTTCATTTTTATTTTGTAGCATGAGTTTGTATTGACTTTTTTACTAGAGAATTTTACTAGATCTTTGTCACTCAAGTTTTCACCTGTTTTATGATTGATATATCCCGAGGATCACTTTTCTAATACTTTTACTATAATGTAGTATCACCTCAGCCCTATTTAAAAATATTTGTACCTACTGTCAAAAGCCTTTTTCCAACTAACTAAAAGTAAAACTTATGTACAAAAGGATTGCTTGTAAATATGCATGTAAATAGTTTTGTTAATAACCCACTGTTTTATATTTGGTACATCTGTGTCTGCTAATACAGTTAGCTTTCTCACTTTTCTGCTTGTTTGTTCAGTCTGGATTAAAATTAGACTTTGAAAATAAATAAATAAATAAATAAATAAATAAATAAATAAATAAATAAATAAATAAATAAGGTATGGGGATATATATATATATATATATATATATATATATATATATCCATACCAAATCTCCAAATCTTCTTTATCCATTCATCAGTTGATGGACATTTGGGCCCTCTCCATAGTTTAGCTATTATTGATAATGCTTCTATAAACATCAGGGTGCATGTATCCCTTCAAATCAGTATTTTTGTATACTCTGGGTAAGTACTGAGCAGCACAATTGCAGGATCATAGGGCAGTTCTATTTTTAACGTTTTAAGGAACCTCCAAACTGTTCTCCAGAGTGGCTGCACCAGTTTGCATTCCCACCAACAGTACAAGAGGGTTTCACTTTCTCAGAGTTTATTGTGTTGTTTTAGCCATCCTGACAGGTGTGAGATGATCTCTCAACATGGTTTTGATTTGTATTTCCCTGATGATGAGTAATGATGATGAGCATCTTTTCATGTGTCTGTTAGTTATCTGGATGTCTTTTTTTGGAAAGGTGTCTATTCATGTCTCCTGCTCATTTCTTTACTGGCTTGTTTTTGGGCATTCAGTTTGATAAGTTCTTTGTAGATTTTGGATATCATACCTTTATCAGATATGTTGTTTGCAAATAGCTTCTCCCATTCCATAGGCTGGCTGCCTTTTAGTTTTGTTGATTGTTTCTTTACTATGTGGGAGCTTTTTATCTTGATGAAGTCTTAATAGTTCATTTTTGCTGTTGTTTCCCTTGCTTGTGGTGACACATCAAATAAGAAGTTGCAACAGTTAAGGTCAGAGTTTCTGCCTGGGTTCTCCTGTAGGATTTTGATGATTTCCTGTATCACATTTAGGTCTTCCATGCATATTGCATTTATTTTTCTGTATGGTGTAAGAAAGTGGTCCAGTTACATTCTTCTGCATGTTGCTGTCCAGTTTTCCCAATACCATTTGTTGAAGAAACTTTTTTTCTGCTGGATATTCTTTCCTGTTTTGTCAAAGATTAGTTGATCATGTAGTTGTGGGTCCATTTCTGGGTTCTCTATTTTGTTCCATTGATCTATGTGTTTGCTTTTGTGTTAGTACCATACTGTCTTGATCACTACAGCTTTGTAATATAGCTTGAAATCGGGATGTCTCCTGCTTTGTTTTTCTTTTTCAGAACTGCTTTGCCTATCCAGGGTCTTTTGTGGTTCCACACAAATTTTCTGATTATTTACTCTAGCTCTGTGAAAAATACTAGTAGTATTTTGATAGAGATGGCATTAAATGTGTAGATTGCTTTGGCTAGTGTAGACTTTTAACAATGTTTGTCTTCCAATCCATAAGCATGAAATGCTTTTCCATTTCTTTGTGTCGTCTTCAATTTCTTTCCATAGTTTTCAGCTTATAGATTTTATTTCTTTAGTTAGATTTATTGCTAGGTATCTTATTATTTTTGGTGCAATTGCAAATGGGATTGATTCTTTTATTTTTTTTCTGCTGCTTTGTTATTAGTGTATAGAAATGCAACAGATTTTTGCACGTTAATTTCATTTCCTGCCACTGCTAAATTCATGTATGAGTTCTAGCAATTTTGTGGTGGAGTCTTTCAGGTTTTCTCCAAAGAGTATCATTTCATCTGCAAATAGTGAACATTTTAATTCTTCCTTGTATACTTGGATGCATTTTATTTCTTTTAGTTTTCTGGCTACTGAGGCTAAGGCTTCCAGTATATGCTAAGGTGAGAGTGGACATCCTTGACTTTTTCCTGACCATAGGGGAAATGTTCTCAATTATATTCACAACCTAACCTTACACCTGAAGGACACAGAAAAGAAACAGCAAACAAAGCCCAAACCCAGTAGAAAAAAGGAAATAATAAAGATTAGAGCAGAGATAAATAATATAGAAATAAATTTAAAAAAAAACAGTAGTGCAGATCAACAAAACTAAGATTCTTATAAATTGTTCAAATTAATAAAATTACTAAACCCCTAGCCAGACTTATCCAAAAGAAGAGAGAACGGACCCAAATAGATAAAATAATGAATGACAGGGAAGATGTCACCGCCAACACTACAGAAATACAAACAATTATAAGAACATATTATGGGGAAACATATGCTAACAAACTGAGCAACCTGCAAGAAATGGACAAATTCCTAAAAACTTATAAACTACCAAAACTGAAACAGGAAGGATAGAAAATTTGAACAGACCCATAAACAGCAAAGAAATTGAGTCAGTAATCAAAAATCTCCCAACAAACAAAGTCCTGGGCTGGATGGCTTCCCAGGGAAATTCTACCAGACATTTAAAGAAATGTTAATATCTATTCTTTTCAAACTGTTCCAAAAAATAGAAATAGATGGAAAACTTCCAAATTCATTCTACAAAGCCAGTATTACCTTGATTCCAAAACCAGAAAAAGACCCTACTAAAGAGGAGACGTACTGGCCAATATCCCTGATAAACCTGGATGCAAAAATTCTCCATAAAATATTGTTAAATCAAATTCAACGTTATATTATTTTTTAATAATAAATTTATTTTTATTGGTGTTCAATTTGCCAACATACAAAATAACACCCAGTGCTTATCCTGTCAAGTGCCTCCCTCAGTGCCCGGCACCCACTCACCCCCACCTCCCTCCCTCCTCCCCTTCCACCACCCCAGAGTTAGGAGTCTCTCATGTTCTGTCTCCCTTTCTGATATTTCCCACATATTTCTTCTCCCTTCCCTTTTATTCCCTTTCACTATTATTTATATTCCCCAAATGAATGAGAACATACACTGTTTGTCCTTCTCCGACCGACTTACTTCACTCAGCATAATACCCTCCAGTTCCATCCACGTTGAAGCAAATGGTGGGTATTTGTCGTTTCTAATGGCTGAGGAATATTCCATTGTATACATAAACCACAGCTTCTTTATCCATTCATCTTTCCATGGACACCGAGGCTCCTTCCACAGTTTGGCTATTGTGGACATTGGGGCTAGAAACATCGGGGTGTGGGTGTCCCGGCGTTTCATTGCATCTGTATCTTTGGGGTAAATCCCTAACAGTACAATTGCTGGGTCATAGGGCAGGTCTATTTTTAACTCTTTGAGGAACCTCCACACAGTTTTCCAGAGTGGCTGCACCAGTTCACATTCCCACCAACAGTGTAACAGGGTTCCCTTTCCTCCGCATCCTCTCCACATTTGTGGTATCCCGCCTTGTTAATTTTCCCCATTCTCATTGGTGTGAGGTGGTATCTCATTGTGGTTTTGATTTTTATTTCCCTGATTGCAAGTGATGCAGAGCATTTTCTCATGTGCATGTTGGCCATGTCTATGTCTTCCTCTGTGAGATTTCTCTTCATGTCTTTTGCCCGTTTCATGATTGGATTGTTTGTTTGTTCTCTGGTGTTGAGTTTAATAAGTTCTTTATAGATCTTGGAAACTAGCCCTTTATCTGATACGTCATTTGCAAATCTCTTCTCCCATTCTGTAGGTTGTCTTTGAGTTTTGTTGACTGTATCCTTTGCTGTGCAAAAGCTTCTTATCTTGATGAAGTCCCAATAGTTCATTTTTGCTTTTATTTCATTTACTTTTGTGGATGTATCTTGCAAGAAGTTACTGTGGCTGAGTTCAAAAAGGGTGTTGCCTGTGTTCTCCTCTAGGATTTTGATGGAATCTTGTCTCACATTTAGATCTTTCATCCATTTTGAGTTTATCTTTGTGTATGGTGCAAGAGAGTGGTCTAGTTTCATTCTTCTGCATGTGGATGTCCAATTTTCCCAGCACCATTTACTGAAGAGACTGTCTTTCTTCCAGTGGATAGTCTTTCCTCCTTTATCGAATATTAGTTGACCATAAAGTTGAGGGTTCACTCCTAGATTCTCTATTCTAATCCATTGATCTATGTGTCTGTTTTTGTGCCAGTACCACACTGTCTTGACCACAGCTTTGTAGTACAACCTGAAATCCGGCAATGTGATGCCCCCAGCTATGCTTTTCTTTTTTAAAATTCCCCTGGCTATTCGGGGTCTTTTCTGATTCCACACAAATCTTTTTTTAATAAATTAATTTTTTATTGGTGTTCAATTTACCAACATACAGAATAAAACCCAGTGCTCATACCGTCAAGTGTCCCCCCCCCAGTGCCCGTCACCCACTCACCCCCACGCCCCGCCCTCCTCCCCTTCCACCACCCCTAGTTCGTTTCCCAGAGTTAGGAGTCTTGATGTTCTGTCTCCCTTTCTGATATTTCCCACACATTTATTTTCCCTTCCCTTATATTCCCTTTCACTATTATTTATATTCCCCAAATGAATGAGAACATATACTGTTTGTCCTTCTCCGATTGACTTACTTCACTCAGCATAATACCCTCCAGTTCCATCCACATTGAAGCAAATGAATTCCACACAAATCTTAAAATAATTTGTTCCAACTTTCTGAAGAAAGTACATGGTATTTTGATAGGGATTGCGTTAAACGTGTAAATTGCCCTGGGTAACACTGACATTTTCACAATTTTAATTCTGCCAATCCATGAGCATGGAATATTTTTCCATCTCTTTGTGTCTTCCTCAATTTCTTTCAGAAGTGTTCTGTAGTTTTTAGGGTATAGATCCTTTACCTCTTTGGTTAGGCTTATTCCTAGGTATCTTATGCTTTTGGGTGCAATTACAAATGAGACTGACTCCTTAATTTCTCTTTCTTCAGTCTCATTGTTAGTTGTTGTCTGATTGCTGAGGCTAGGATTTCCAGTACTATGTTGAATAGCAGTGGTGAGAGTGGACATCCCTGTCTTGTTCCTGATCTTAGGAACAAGATTTCCCTTAGGGGAAAGGCTCCCACTGCTTCCCCATTGAGAATTATATTTGCTGTGGTTTTAAGAAGATGGCTTTTGAGATGTTGAGGAATGTTCCCTCTATCCCTACAGTCTGAAGAGTTTTGATCAGGAATGGATGCTGTATTTTGTCAAATGCTTTCTCTGCATCTATTGAGAGGATCATATGGTTCTTGGTTTTTCTCTTGCTGTTATGATGAATCACATTGATTGTTTTATGAGTGTTGAACCAGCCTTGTGTCTTGGGAATAAATCCTACTTGGTCATGGTGAATAATTTTCTTAATGTATTGTTGGATCCTATTGGCTAGTATCTTCTTGATAATTTTTCATCCATGTTCATCAGGGATATTGGTCTATAATTCTCCTTTTTGGTGGGGTCTTTGTCTGGTTTTGGAATTAAGGTGATGCTGGTCTCATAGAACGAATTTGGAAGTACTCCATCTCATTCTATCTTTCCAAACAGGTTTAGTAGAATAGGTATGGTTTCTTCTTTAAACGTTTGATAGAATTCCCCTGGGAAGCCATCTGGCCCCGGACTTTTGTGCCTTGAGAGGTTTTTGATGACTGCTTCAATTTCCTCCCTGGTTATTGGCCTGTTCAGGTTTTCTATTTCTTCCTGATCCAGTTTTCGTAATTTGTGGCTTTCCAGGAATGTGTCCATTTCTTCTAGATTGCCTAATTTATTGGCGTAGAGCTGTTCATAATATGTTTTTAAAATCGTTTGTATTTCCTTGGTGTTGGTAGTGATCTCTCCTTTATCATTCATGATTTTATTAATTTGAGTCTTCTCTCTCTTCTTTTTAATAAGGCTTGCTAATGGTTTATCTATCTTATTAATTCTTTCAAAGAACCAACTCCTGGTTTTGTTGATCTGTTCCACAGTTCTTCTGGTCTCGATTTCATTGAGTTCTGCTCAAATCTTATTAACTCTCTTTTGTTGGGTGTAGGATCTATTTGCTGTTTTTTCTCTAGCTCCTTTATGTGTAAGGTTAGCTTTTGTATTTGAGTTCTTTCCAGTTTTTGGATGGATGCTTGTATTGCGATGTATTTCCCCCTCAGGACTGTTTTTGCTGCATCCCAAAGATTTTGAACGGTTGTATCTATATTCTCATTAGTTTCCATGAATCTTTTTAATTCTTCCTTAATTTCCTGGTTGACCCTTTCATCTTTTAGCAAGATGGTCCTTTACCTCCATGTGTTTGAGGTCCTTCCAAACTTCTTGTTGTGATTTAGTTCTAATTTCAAGGCATTATGGTCTGAGAATATGCAGGGAACGATCCCAATTTTTGGGATCAGTTAAGACCTGATTTGTGACCCAGTATGTGGTCTATTCTGGAGAAAGTTCCATGTGCACTTGAGAAGAATGTATATTCAGTTGAGTTTGGATGTAAAGTTCTGTAGATATCTGCGAAGTCCATCTGGTCCAGTGTATCATTTAAAGCTCTCGTTTCTTTGGAGATGTTGTGCTTAGAAAACCTATCAAGTGTAGAAAGTGCTAGATTGAAGTCAGCAAGTATAAGTGTATTTTATCTAAATATGTCTTAACTTTGGTTATTAATTGATTTAAATATTTGGGAGCTCCCACATTCGGGGCATATATATTGAGGATTGTTAAGTCCTCTTGTTGGATAGATCCTTTAAGTATGATATAGTGTCCCTCTTCATCTCTCACTACAGTCTTCGGGGTAAATTTTAGTTTATCTGATATAAGGATGGCTACCCCTGCTTTCTTTTGAGGACCATTTGAATGGCAAATGGTTCTCCAACCTTTTATTTTCAGGCTGTAGGTCTCCTTCTGTCTAAAATGAGTCTCTTGTAGACAGCAAATAGATGGGTCCTGCTTTTTTATCCAGCCTGAAACCCTGCGCCTTTTGATGGGGTCATTAAGCCCGTTCACGTTCAGAGTTACTATTGACAGATATGAGTTTAGTGTCATCATGATATCTATCTAGTCAGTCCTTGTTTTTGTGGATTGTTCCACTGGACTTCTTCTTAAAGGGGAATTTTGAGAGTCCCCCTTAAAATTTCTTGCAGAGCTGGTTTGGGGGTCACATATTCTTTCAGTTCCTGCCTGTTCTAGAAGCTCTTTATCTCTCCTTCCATTTTGAATGAGAGCCTTGCTGGATAAAGTATTCTTGGTTGCATGTTCTTCTCATTTAGGACCCTGAATATATCCTGCCAGCCCTTTCTGGCCTGCCAGGTCTCTGTGGAGAGGTCTGCTGTTACCCTAATATTCCTCCCCATGAAAGTCAGGGACTTCTTGTCTCTTGCTGCTTTAAGGATCTTCTCTTTATCTTTGGAATTTGCAAGCTTAACTATTAAATGTCGAGGTGTTGAACGGTTTTTATTGACTTTAGGGGGGGATCTCTCTATTTCCTGGGTCTGAATGCCTGTTTCCCTTCCCAGATTAGGAAAGTTTTCAGCTAGGATTTGTTCAAATACATATTCTGGACCTCTGTCCCTTTCGACGCCCTCGGGAACCCCAATTAAATGTAGGTTTTTCTTCCTCAGGCTGTCATTTATTTCCCTTAATCTATCCTCATGGTCTTTTAATTGTTTGTCTCTTTTTTCCTCAGTTTCCCTCTTTGCCATTAACTTGTCTTCTATGTCACTCACTCGTTCTTCCACCTTGTTAAGCCTGGTCGTTAGGACTTCTAGTTTGGATTGCATCTCATTCAATTGATTTTTAATTTCTGGCTGATTAGATCTAAATTCTGTAGTCATGAAGTCTCGTGAGTCCTTTATGCTTTTTTCTAGAGCCACCAGTAGCTGTATAATAGTGCTTCTGAATTGGCTTTCTGACAT
Organism: Nyctereutes procyonoides; assembly: GCF_905146905.1. NCBI lineage: Eukaryota > Metazoa > Chordata > Mammalia > Carnivora > Canidae > Nyctereutes > Nyctereutes procyonoides. Next base: position 27,394,902 of record NW_026575040.1, on the reverse strand, counting down.
TGAATTGTAATCCAGATTTTGTAACTCTGTGGGAGAGAGGACTGTTTCTGATTCTTTCTGAGGTGAGGTTTTCCTTCTAGTCATTTTGCACAGTGCAGAGTGGCCAAAAACAAGTTGTATTGGGAAAAGGAGAAAAAGAGAGGAGAGAACAGAGAAAAAAAAGAAAAAAGAGAGAAGAAAAAGAGAAAGAAAAAGAAAGAAAGGAAAAAAAAGGTGAGGGAAGCAAACAGAAATAAAAAATCAAACAACAACAACAACAACAAAAAAAAAAAACACGGGGGAGAATCTTCTGATTCTGTAGACTTTAAGTCCTTTGACTTCCCCTGGAACTGGTCCGTCCAGCTGGTCTTCTGGGGGAGGGGCCTGGTGTGCTGATTTTCAGGTGTTAGCACTTGCGGGAGCTGCTCTGCCCCTGCCTGCTGCAGGGCTCAGCGGGGGTTGTTTACCCCGTGAGGCCCCAGGAGGAACAGCCGCAGTGGCTATGGCAGTTCTGCAAACCTGGAGTCAGTCCCTGCAGTAACTCTGGAGCTCTCCGTCTGCAGGGCCTGGAGGCTCCGGGGCGGGGCCGCTGATCTGCTCAGCTCGGGGCAGGAGCGTCCTTGCTGTCCTGGGCCCTCCCGGCCTCTGCCTGTCCCGGGGGAGGCCTGATCCTGGGCTGTGTCCCGGCGCCCTGTGCTCCGGAGCCTGCGCTGGTGGATTCGCGCTCCCGCCCGGCAGCCCCCTCCGCGGAGCCGCCGCCCGAGCCCCTCCGAGCTGCTCCGGGTCCCGCCGTGCGCGCTGCAGCCCTTAGGGAGCTCGGCGCACTCTCCCGGGGCGCAGGTGTCTGTTAGTGTCCCCGGGAGCCCGAGGGCATCCCCGCCCTCCTGGGTCCTGCTTCAACTCCCTGCGGGCACCTTTCCCCCGGGAAGGTTGGTGCAGCTCCTGCTTCTCCGGGACGGGGCTCTCCTGTCCTGGGGACACTCGCCCCGGCCTCAGCCCGGCTCCTCAGCCGGCCTCAGCCGGCTCCTCCCCCTTGGAGGCCTTTTGTTTCTTTATTTCTTTTTCCCCGTCTTCCTACCTTGATAGAAGTGCGAACTCTTCTCACTGTAGCATTCCAGCTGGTCTCTCTTTACATCTCAGGCCGAATTCGTAGATTTTCAGGATGATTTGAAGGTTATCTAGGTAATTTGGTGGGGACAGGTGACTTGGGGACCCTACTCTTCCGCCATCTTGCCCCTCCTCACCCTCAACGTTATATTAAAAGACTTATTCACCATGATCAAGTAGGATTTATTCTTGGGATGCAGTAGTGGTTCAATATTTGCAAATCATACAACATGGTATACCATATTAATAGAAGAAAGGATAAGAACTATCTGATCCTGTCAACAGATGCAGAAAAAGCATTTGACAAAATACAGCATCCTTTCTTGATAAAAACCGTCAATGAAGTAGGGATAAGATAGGACATACCCCAATATCATGAAGGCAATACACAAAAGGCCCACAGCTAATATCATCCTCAATAGGGAAAAACTAAGCTTGTTTTCACAGACTTTAATTTATCTTAAATTGGCTCAGCAAGTTTTGGAGGAAGCTGGTTTTTTTTCCTTTATATTAAATAATCTTTCAGCTGACTGAAAAAGTTTGAAAAAACTGTAAAAGCCATGCAAATACTAAGTCCAGCTGCGCTTCACACTGTTTCCCACAGGAAACTAAGTCTGTACCATCCTGTGTGGCTTTCCAAGGATAAGATGGAAGTCACGCTGCTGTCTTTCAGTCTCTCCTTTGTGCTGCAGTTTACCACAAAGCCCCTTGTAGCAGCTCTGTTTCCATAAACCACAACAAATTAGAGAATACCTCAAATTTTTCCTGGAACCTGACCTGCATGGAATCATAACACATCCTCTATGGAACTAGACAAGTAGAAGAATTCACCAGTAAAAAATGTGCACATGCCCAATACTATTCAATATTTTTTTTCTTTTCTATCCTTTGCCTTAAAATTTTTTGCTAAAGACAGTTTTATTTTTATTTGAAAATATAAATATTGCTGTTTATAATAATTATAAAATAGTATCTGTTATATTAAAATTTATGAATATTATAAAATATTTTATAAAACTTCCTTATTAGAAAAAAATTGTAAACATAAGGAAATAGAATATTATCATCATATCTCATATTCAACAACTGTTAACATTGTGTCATATATATCTCACTCTTGCTCATTATATTTGGATACAGATAAATATATAGGTATAAATATAAATATACATACATGTTTCTTAAGCCATTTTTTTCTAGGAAAAAAGCAATTTTAATTTTTTTTTTATTTATGATAGTCACAGAGAAAGAGAGAGAGAGAGAGAGAGAGAGAGGCAGAGACAGGCAGAGGGAGAAGCAGACTCCATGCACCGGGAGCCCGATGTGGGATCGATCCCGGGTCTCCAGGATCGCGCCCTGGGCCAAAGGCAGGCGCCAAACCGCTGCGCCACCCAGGGATCCCAAAAAAGCAATTTTAAAGTAAATTACAGACACTTGACATTTCAATGTACATCTATATCCTCCTGTATTATAATATACTCATATATTATAAAAGCATATTTTCCTAAAAGGACCTAATATTCAATCTATACTCAAACTTTCACAATATATTCCCACTTTTTAAATAAAATCTAAACAAGTATGAGCATTACATTTAGATGTTCCATCTCTTGACTCTCCCTTTCTTTGCACATTTTTATTGATTCCTACAAACTACATTCATATATACACCTCGAGCCTCTTACTTTAAACAGAACCCTTATCTTTTTACAATTTTTATTACTGTTACATATATACAGAAAGGTGTATATATGACTATAAATGTTCCTCTAATAACTGATCTAACTGCATTCAACAAATTTTGATATCTTACTTTCTCATTATTATTTAGATTGAAATACTTTATATTTTTTTCCAGTAATGTTTTTCTTTAACTTATGAGGTTTTTTTTTAAGATTTTATTTATTTATTCATGAGAGACACAGAGAGAGGCAGAGACATACGCTGAGGGAGAAGCAGGCTCCTCGCAGGGAGCCCAATGCAGGACTCGATCCCAGGACCCCAGGATCACACCCTGCACCAAAGGCAGATGCTCAAGCACTGAGCCACCCAGGTGTCCCAACTCACGAGTTATTTAGATGTGTATTGTTTAATTTCATCTGCTTCATTTTTTTTAAAGAAAGGTTTTGTTTTTTTTTTTAATTTTTTTTTATTTATTTATGACAGTCACAGAGAGAGAGAGAGAGGCAGAGACACAGGCAGAGGGAGAAGCAGGCTCCATGCACCGGGAGCCCGATGTGGGATTCGATCCCGGGTCTCCAGGATCGCGCCCTGGGCCAAAGGCAGGCGCCAAACCACTGCGCCACCCAGGGATCCCTGCTTCATTTTTCTGTTTAAACATGGCTATCATAAATGTTTTATTATAAATGACATGTACATTATTGATTCAGATTGCATTATGTTTTATTAGATAGTACTGTTCTATATTCTTACTAATTTTTAAACTGATTCACAGTTATAAGATTTATATTTAGCTTGTATTGAATTAAAGATTATTGCCTATATTACCAGTTTCCTACATTTTTATATCACAAATATTATTGAACTTAATGAAATTATTTCCCTGCACCTATTAACATAATCACATTTTTCTCCTGTAATCTAAAAGAGTGGTAAATTATATAGGAAAAAAGTAATATCTCACTGTTGATCTGTATTGGGTTTTTATTCAACAGTGAAATTAAAAGTTAAAGACAAAGAATAGCAATTCAGAGTGAGAAAAAACTTGAAGACAGTATGGAGTCCATGAAATCAAGGTTAGAGGTGTTTCTACTTCATCGCAAAAAGAGGAACAGTCAATTGAAAAGACTACTAAAAAAGTATTCAGGAGTGCCTGGGAGGCTCAGTCAGGTAAGTGTCTGCCTTTGGCTTAGGTCATGATCTCCAGGTCCTGGGACTGAGCCCTACATCAGGCTTTCTGCTCAGCAAGGAGTCTGCTTCTCTTTTTCTCTCCCTCTGTTCCTTCTCATTGCTTGTTCTTTTTCTCTCTCTCAAATAAATAAATAAAATCTTTTTTTCTAAGTGTTCAGTAAATTATGGAACCCAAAAGGTAAATCTAGAAATATTAATTTTGCTGTGATTTTTGTGGACTAATCTAAAATAAAGTGGTTTGAAGATATAGTAGGAGGTGTCAAAACAAGAGCTAAGGTTCATTGGCTTCAATTATATACCTGTAATCTAGAGGTTTTTTTCATAAGAGAGAAGAAAATCTCTACCTTGATAGTTTTACCTTCTTCATCCTAAGTACCATCCACCCATTTTCTCATACACACGTTCCCCCCAAATTTTTGTACCTTCATATCTCATAGAAATAATATATACTAAAGAATTAATTATTGCAATCATAATTGAGTATCATCCTAATGTGGCATCTTAATTCTCAGACATTGCCTTTGATTTCAAAAAGCTATTACCATTAAATATAAGCATAAAATCCTGAGGAAAAAAGTTTGTTGTTTTTATATCTTATTTTATTTATTTATTTATTTATTTATTTATTTATTAAAAAATTTTTATTGGAGTTCAATTTGCCAACATATAGCATAACACCCAGTGCTCATCCCACCAAGTGACCCCTTAGTGCCCATCACCCAGTCACCCCAACACCCCGCCCACCTCCCCTTCTACTACCCGTTGTTCACTTCCCAGAGTTAGGTGTCTCTCATGTTTTGTCACCCTCACTGATATTTTCACTCATTTTCTCTTCTTTACCTTTATTCCCTTTCACTAATTTTTATACTCCCCAAATGAATGAGACCATATAAGGTTTGTCCTTTTCTGATTGACTTATTTCACTCAGCATCTTATTTTATAAAGGAAAGCCTCATGTGACCTTCAGGCAGAAAAAAAAAATTGCATCTAGTAATTGAAGCCATTTTTCCATTTCTCGTACACAGTTAGCTATTCTATCACTTCCCTATAACAATCTAATTCTCATTGATATTTTACTAAGCTCTTTTCAAAACTGAGATGTTAATCAAGACATGGATGGGAAAACGATGTAAATCCTTATGTTCAACACCATGAATATCTGGTTTATTCCTGCATAATGACTTAAAAGATCTTACCCACAGGCTTTCGACCAGAATTAGTGTAATCATGCATTTCCAGGTCTAATAGATAGCAACCCCACCTTCATTTAGCAATAATGTTATTGGTATAAAACAACACATTTAAAAGCATGTTTAGGATTGATAACTTAATGAACAAATTCTCTATTCAACTGCACTTCCATAGTTATGATGGAGTTCTTGCTTTTACATTTATTTTCCCAAACCTAATGATTAATTTGAATTTTGAAATATTAGATAGTGGGATGCCTGGATGGCTCAATGGTTAAGCAGCTGCCTTTGGCTCAGGGTGTGATCCTGGAGTCCCTGGATCGAGTCCCACATTGGGCTTCCTGCATGGAGCCTGCTTCTCCCTCTGCCTGTGTCTCTGCTTCTCTCTCTCTGTCTCCCTCATGAGTAAATGAATAAAATCTTAAAAAAAAAAAAGAAACAAATATTAGACAGTGATTCACAAGTAGTTTCAAATGTCTGTCTTTTCAAATTTCTTGCAAACTTCCTGTTTAACTGTCTTTAAGACTGTTTCTTGGGATCCCTGGGTGGCGCAGCGGTTTAGCGCCTGCCTTTGGCCCAGGGCGCGATCCTGGAGACCCGGGATCGAATCCCACATCGGGCTCCCGGTGCATGGAGCCTGCTTCTCCCTCTGCCTGTGTCTCTGCCTCTCTCTCTCTCTCTCTCTCTATCATAAATAAATAAATTAATTAAAAAAAAGAATTGAAAAAAGAAAACTTTCTTTAAGACTGTTTCTTCATGTGTTTGAAACTGCATAATCAAATAAGTAGGAAAAACAGGACCACAAATATTATACACAAAATACATCTATCAATTTCTTGAGAGATCTAAATGATTATTCTTACATCCAAAAAAAAAAAATTCTAACTGTCATAGCATTCCTTTTTTCTAATCTTTGTTTTGGGTAATGGAAAAAATTGATTTTTCCAATCACTATATTAGAATATAATTGTGCTTGTAGAATATAATAGATCTAGAAATATGACATTTTACATTTCACTACTTCCATATTTACATGCAAATAGAAAGTTTTTCCTCAATATACATGTCTATCTTTATAAATTTGACCTATAATGTAATAGATTAAATTAACTTAAAAATTATGTTATGTGACCTATATTAGTGAAATTACAACTGCTTAAATTAAAGAGATACAGAAATGCCAATTCCTCACAAAAATTCCCTTTGAACTAAATCAGACTAAGCTGGATACACATATATACTAAATATATAGGAATGTCACATAAAATATGAAAAAATATTATATTATAGAGTTAAGCCTGAAACCAACAAGAAAAAATATCTAGGTACCTAAGGTGGTTTACCTATGATTTAGAAGTGAATTCCAGGACTTAGCTAGAGTTACATCCTCCACACCCTTTATATTAAGAATGTTTTAAATGTTTCAAATATAATTTTTAAAATGAAATGGAAACCATATAAAATTAGTGAAGAGGAATAAAGGGAAAGGAGAGAAAATGAGTGAAAATATCAGTGAGGGTGACAAAACATGAGAGACACCTAACTCTGGGAAATGAACAAGGGGTAGTGGAAGGGGAGGTGGGCAGGGGGTTGGGGTGACTGGGTGATGGGCACTGAGGGGGGCACTTGGCGGGATGAGCACTGGGTGTTACGCTGTATGTTGGCAAATTGAACTCCAATAAAAAATTTTTTTAAAAAGAAAAGAAATGGAAACCATAAGGCAAAAACAGGAGAGAATGAGATAATTCCCTCTGTACTTTGTGTTGAGGGACACAGAATACTGGAAAAGACTAACATGTGGCCCTAACATTTGGGATTAGTTTCTGGATCTAATCTGGAAAATCATAAAGGGGGGATGGAGATTAGTGCATGGACCTGCTAATTTAGAGGTGGAACTGAAAGGTGAAGTGCTACTCCATATTGATATGCATTCTCAGCATCTCTGAAAGAGAAGAATTCATGAGGGATTCCCTGTGGGCCACGTGGAAGACAGAACATCTCTGGAAGAATAAACATATTCAGTATTGGAAAGCTGACATATTGCCTGATAATTCCTAAGCATTTAAGAGACAGCAACAAAGAGTAAATAGGAATACATTCTCTCTAATCTGAGAAATGTATATGGGAGCTCCCCACTAATTAGACAGGAATAAAGGAAAGAAAAGGAAAAATATCTGAAGCCCCATTAAAGCACCCACCATGGCGCCTGGGTGGCTCAGTCAGTTAAATGTCTGCCTTCTGCTCAGGTCATGATCTTGGGGTCCTGGGATCAAGCTCCATGTTGGGCTCCCGCTTAGCAGGGTATCTGCTGCTCCCTCTCCTTCGTTAGCCCCCACATTTTGTACTCTCTCTGAAACATAAATAAATAAAATTTTAAAAAATATACACAAATAAAGCACCCACAAGAGAAAGATGTAGCCTTATTGATCTGATTCTGCCCTATATTCTTGAAGGCTAACCCATATGGATTGCACCAGGCTTCACTCTGGCTGTTGGTTGATTTCAGCCAGTAGAAATTACCTGTAGGATACTGGGAAGGAGGGCAATAAAAGAGAATTTGGTTTATTTATTCCCTTGGTTCCTCCCAGCCCTGGGGTGAGTTGGCAGTGTTTATATTCTTCCACCTAAGGCCTCAAGTATTGTAGTGGCTTTTTACTCCTATTAGCCATGGCATGTTTCACCTTTCCTTTGTTTTTTTGTCTTCTTTTTATTTTTGTTTTTGCTTTTTTATCTTTCCTTTGGAAAACACTTTCTTCATTAAACTCTTGGAAGTCATCTATTTTGGATGTGCCATCTATTTCCTACCACCTTGACTTACGGAGACCTTTATCCATTAAGTCAGAATTTTTTTCATCCCTTTCTATCTCCTTCCTACCCAGCCTCCTACAATTCTGAAGGCCTCAGAAACAGGGTTAAGAGGCCAAGGAATGCCTTCCAGAAATTCAATGCAGAGAGAAAAGAAGGAGGCCATACTTGCTCCATCTCACCTCAAACTTTTACTCATGCACTTGACTCAAGTCAAAGGTGGGGAAGAGTTCCAACACCAAATGAAGTTTAGTGTTTTGACTATTACATGAGACTCTAATGATCCCATAGAACCTGAAAATTATATTACCAAATTGAGGCAATATTTGATGTCTCTAAATAACCATATCATTCTTTATTAGCTAAGGACAGCCAGAAATGTCATCAACTACCAGAATATTCACCTATCACTTCAGAAGACTAAACATACAGAGGATCAGTATAAAGGAACAGGGTAGACACATCAAGTTACTTTATGATTAAATCCCACAAAGTCATGCCTCTTCAATTTACCAGTTATATAGAGAAGTGAAATATAAGTAGGAAGGATATGCACCAAAATATTGATGGCTGTGGACCTTGGGTAGATGATAACCAAAGTTAGTTTGACGTTATATGCTTATCCACTTTATACCTTTTATCAAAACTCTCTAAAGCAGCAATGTTAACCTCTGTTTAAAATTTGTGGATGTATGGGCAAATGAATGTTTATTATATTATTCTTGATATTTTCTTCTGTATTTTACAACTGGGCCTTTCAGGAGCCCCTAGGTGGCTCAGTAGTTGAGCATCTGGCTTTGGCTCAGGTCGCAATCCCAAGGATCAAATCTCACATCAGGCTCCCTTCAGGGAGCCTGATTTCCCTCTGCCTATGTCTCTGCCTCTCTCTGTGTGTTTCTCATGAATAAATAAAATCTTTAAAAAAATAAAACTGGGCCTTTTATTGTTCAATCAATATATTCTTAGCCTTCACAAATACTATTTTGTTTAATACACACAGACATGTTGATTTGTACTACTGGCCTGAAAAATGGCTCTGCTATTGGTCATTCCTTAGTTTACAATCTGTTTTGAAACTTCAAGAGTCCTCAGAAAAGCAGGAATTCAAAAATCTACTGCAAAGATATAAATGCTAATGGGCAACTAAATGACATTGTTAGATATAGCTCATTTTGCAGTTATAATTATGGGCAGTCAGACATAGGGCTGTAACTCAAGAACTTATTAATGGGAATCCCTGAAGCAGAACTATTGAACTGACAAGTATGTCTGTAAGAACTAGACATAACACACCCCCAACAAGAATCTTTCACTGAAATGACTTCCTAAATTTAGAAATTGACACTTGTCTGTTTTATAGCTCCTATTAGAAAGAGATTTTTCCTTACTTCACAACTACTCCAAACCCTTCAGTCAATATTAAATTGTTGTTTTCCAATTTTATTGAAAGCTGCTGGAAGCATTTTTGGCCTTTGACAAGATAGTCCCCATGCTCTGAGAATGATCAATCTGCATTGTACTTTGATGTAACCTAAATTAAAGTGGGCCGTTAGCTGTCTGATTCCAGGCTCAATGTCAAAACTTAAAAAAACGGAACCCAACATCTGACCTTCACACCAAAAAATAAATACACACATACATACACGAAATTTTTTTTAAACTAGCAATATATTTCCTGAAGCCTATTGAGGAGACATCAAAAGAAAATATATTGTATAACAAAGAGCAAAACTTTCTAAAGAGTCATTGCCTAATTCTATTCTAAACCCCTCATAATTTGGCACCTATTCCTCAAACTCTCTTCTATCTCTCAAAGCTTCAACCTACCATTACATTCTATCTCTACCCCAATCTCATATTCTTATTCCAATCCCCACTTGTCAGATCTACTTGTTCTTCAAAAAAGGTACTCACATTCTTTCTACTTTAAATAAATGTATTCTCTTTTACTAATTATTTAGCCTCTTTTAATGCAATACCCCAGTCAAAAGAGTAAAATCCCATAGGTTCAATATATCACAAAAATAATTTTCCTAGGAAAACCTGGAGGAAGGGACATAGGGTTGCTAGGTTTTGCAAATAAAAATACAGAAAACTCGATTAAATATGAATTTTGGATTAAAAAACAATCTTTTGGGATCCCTGGGTGGCGCAGCGGTTTGGCACCTGCCTTTGGCCCAAGTCGCAATCCTGGAGACCCGGGATCGAATCCCACATCAGGCTCCCAGTGCATGCATGGAGCCTGCTTTTCCCTCTGCCTATGTCTCTGCCTCTCTCTCTCTCTCTCTCTCTCTCTCTCTCTGTGTGTGTGTGTGTGTGTGTGTGACTATCATAAATACATAAAAAATAAATTTAAAAAAAACAATCTTTTTTTTTTTACTATAAGAGCATCCAAAAGAAATATTTTGGATATATTTATACTGAAAATATATTTGTTGTTCACCTGGAATTAAAGTTTAACTGGTGTCCTGATTTCTATCTGTGACCCTTAAAGGGAAGATTTATAAATATTTTGTTAAGATTTTTGTCCTTGTGACAACTATAAAACATAGGATCTGAGTAACACCCATGGTTCTTCACCTCTGAATGTTGTTAAATTAAGTATTTGTGATAGAACAAGAATAATTCATATAGCACCCTACCTTCTGTGGGTTGTTTCCTAAACTTTTCACTGGCATTTCTTCATATGTTTGATGCCTGTGGTAAGGTCCTGCAAATCAGTTAGGGAAAATATTCTCACTTTTTAAATGCTCATTATCAACAAAGGGACATTTACAGAAAAGTGTTAGTTTTTCATTCAGGTCATCCTACTATTGAAAAAAAAGGGGGGGGGCTCTCATTGTCTTGGAAGCCAAAACTTATTAACACTAAGATTTCCTCTCACTCTAAAATAAAAAAATAAAGGAAGATAGAAGAACTCAATTTCTAGAATGTCCTAAATCTGAACACAAGGATCATTGATGTGCTCTAGAATATTCAGATTCAATTCCCGTGCTGAATTAGATGAATGATGTAATTTTTCTCATTAATCTTTTCTAGAAAAAGAAGAAGGAGGAGGAGGAAGAAAAAGAGAAGGAGAAGGGGAAGTGGGGGAGAGAAGGAAGGAAGGAAGGAAGGAAGGAAGGAAGGGAGGAAGGGAGGGAGGGAGGGAGGGAGGGAGAAGGGGGATAAAGGAAGGGAAAGGAAAGAAAGGACAAAGGAACATACTTAACAACTAAGGACTTTTAAAGCAATTGATCTAAAGTTTTCTACCTTTGTGGCTTTCCTGCTAATGTACTCAGGTAAAACTACTCAGGCTGTAAAGCAACATATTTAAGACAAATTGCTATTGTTACATGTCATTTCTGATTACACAGGCCATGTGTACTATTAATTAAACTGGTAAAAACACATTTAGGGCAAATGGCACATTTAATTCCAGAAGTTGTACATACAAAGATTGAGTGAAACTGAATATGCTTTGACTTCTCTAGTTAATACTCTATGAATGAATATTAAGAAAAAGGAAGAAGCAATGGCCTCATGTTTATAGAATTTAGTGTTCTTAAAGCACATCCCATTGTCCCTTTAGCTTGATAAAAGGGAATGTACTACTAAAAGTTCACCTATGGAGCTGGCATATAACTAACCATATGGGTTCAGGGTATTATTTTATAGGACACAGCATACATTTTAACACAGGATCCAAAACAGTTCTTTCTCCATACAGCCTAGGTTCCAAAAAAAAAAAAAAAAAAAAAAAAAAAAAAAGGCAGAACTGACTTTTCTTCCTAATACTCCAACTAACCCAGTTGAAGAAACTGATTCCCAGATCTCTGACCTTGAGCTTAATGAATTTAGAGATCCTAAGGCCCAGGGAAGAATATTCTTATTACCGAACACCATCATGATTCAAGTGATTTGGATTCTGTTACTATTACTGGCCATCTTCATTTTTTTAAAGGTTTTATTTATTCATTCATGACAGACAGAGAGAGACAGAGAGGCAGAGACACAGGCAAAGGGAGAAGCAGGCTCCAAACAGGGAGCTCGATGCAGGACTTGATCCCGGGTCTCCAGGATCACACCCAGGGCTGAAGGCTGCGCTACACCGCTGAGCCACCGGGGCTGCCCCATCTTCATTTTCATATAATGGTAAACAAATATTCAAAGAAGAGGATCATTTTAATGGTCTAGGTGACTGATCATGATTATCAGGGCCAATTGTATTGGTGTTATGGGACGGACACAAAGAATATTGTGGATCCCAGGGAATTCAATATTTAGTACTTCCTTTGTTCAGTAATTATAATAAATTGGAAACTGTAGCAACCCAAACAAAGACTACCAAGGACTCAGATCCTATATGAATGAAGTGCTGTGTCACCTAAAGGTTAAGAATCACCATTAAGTTGATATGTTGGCAGATGGTACAGGCAATATAGCATCAGTGTTGTATAGATATGACTGCTGAGGAGGAGTACCTCATCACCAGCTACAGAAATGGTAGTAATGGTTTATGTAGCAGCAGCTATGATTTATATTAATTTATTGCTTTATGTTCCTTCCTTTATCCCATTATATAGCAACTAACATTTTCAGTTTTAGATGAAAGGATGAGTAAATTGTTATCATTCCATGATGATATAGTAATTAATGTGACTTTGCAAGCCCCGTCTATTATAGGACATGTAAACTTTTACCAGAACTAATCATGGATGAGAGGATACTTAAGAGAACAGGGCGTGATGTGCTAAATAATTTTCATTTGCCCTCCATATCCATATTCTACTTTTTTTCATCTTGCTAGGGCTACATACTAGCTTGGAAATCTTGGAGAGGATACTAGACTTTTTAAATGGTAAGTTATTTTTTTAAAGATTTTATTTATTTATTCATGAGAGACACAGACAGAGAGAGGCAGAGACATAGGAAGAGGGAGGAGAAGCAGGCTCCATGCAGAGAGCCTGATGCAGGACTCAATCCCAGGACTCCAGGATCATGTCCTGAGCCAAAGGCAGAAGCTCAACCACTGAGCCACCCAGGTCTCCCAAGTTCTATATGCTATTTTATACATATAAAAAATACACACATAATATTTACACACTTAATATAAAAAGAAAAATAAAATACACGAAGTATAAAAAGCCACACAATACTGATACAATTTTAAAGCATAATTTTAAATGAGCATTTCTGAAATCTCTACCCAAATAAAGAACTAGAATATTACCAATGTTCCTAATAGTCTACTTTTCATTATTTTGCTTCTGGTTATTTAACTTTTATAAGTATTTGTTTTCTCGTATGTAAAAAAGATAAGAACGTATACATCCTCAAATCTCATTGGTTCAGTCTTAAATCAAAAATCTAATCATGCCTTCTCTACCACTAAAACCTTAGATCCCCTAGACCAAGTCACTGTAATCTCTTGTTTGAACTACTACTTTAATTTCCTAACTGGTCTCCCAGGCTTATCTTTTGTCTCCTTGCCTTCTATTCTTCCCATAGAATGCAACATGATTCTTTTATTTATTTTTTAAAGATTTTATTTATTTATTCATGATAGACACAGAGAGAGAGAGAGAGGCAGAGACACAGGCAGAGGGAGAAGCAGGCTCTATGCTAGGAGCCGACGTGGGACTCAATCCCGGGTCTCCAGGATCCTGCCCTGGGCCAAAGGCAGGCGCTAAACCGCTGAGCTACCCAGGGATCCCAACATGATTCTTTTAAAACATTAGTCAAATCATTTAATTCCTCTGCTCAATCATTTCCCAGAATAAAATTCTAACTTCTAACCATGGCTTAGAAGGTGCCACATGGTCTTCTCATTGCCTCCATCTCTAACCCCATTTTTTCCTATTCTCACCTCATCTATTCCACTTCAGCAACCTGGGATATCTCTCCAGGATTTCTCAAACATCTCAGTTAACACTCCAACTTTTATACTTAACTGTTCCCTCTGACTGGAATGTTCTCTCACATTTCCCTAAAGCCCATTCTCTCACTCAGTTTACTTCTTGGTTTTTCCAAAAACCACAAACAATCTTTTCAGATAATGCTTCTACTTAAAATGGCACTTATTTATTGTCCCATCACTCTTTATCTCTTTTCCTTATTTATGTCCTATAGTCATATTATGTATTTGTTCATAGTAAATTATCCATTCTTATAATGTAAACAAAACAAAGAGAGGAACTTTGCCTATATTTTTCACTGCTATGTTGCCAGCATGCAAAATAATACCAAGATATTGATCCTCAACATCTTAGTCTTTGGATGGCTGAAGCTCCAGACTGTTTGTTGGAAGCAAACAGTATGTTTACTCCTAGTGTACTAACATAATAATTGCCTAAGTGTACTACGTTGTTTTAATGCAAAATGTTGGAAGGACTTCATTACAAAGAATAAAATAAATATTATATACAAATTCAACTATTACACAAAACTTTTAAGACAGGCATGCAAAACCTATAAAAACATGGAAGATGAGTAAATACAATATGCAAAACACTGTGCCTGCAAATGTTTAATTCATAAGTGAATATCTCTGAAAGACCAGTGCTGTTATAGGTATTTAATGTGATGATAATGCACCATGGGATGATGTCACCAAGATTTCTGAATGAGAGAAAATTGACACACAGGTATCAAGAGCAAGATTAAAATAATCTACGAGATAATAAACAATTATGTGATCACCAAAATATAAATGAGAAAGATCTGAAAATAATGGAAGAGGTTCCTGAAGATATTTTCTTCATGTGTTATTGACCTCAAAATACCAGACCTTTATAGAAGGGTAATGAAGACAAACTGGAAATAAACATGCTACTTTGGTTTATTTGAAAGTATAGGTTTACAATCAGTGGAAACTTACCTTAGAAAACTCAGCCCTGGGGGTACCTGGGTGATTCAGTGGCTGAACATCTGCCTTTGGCTCGGGTTGTGATCCCAGGGTCCTGGGATGGAGTCCCACATCAGACTCCCTACAAGGAGGCTGCTACTCCCTCTGCCTGTGTCTCTGCCTCTCTCTCTGTGTCTCTCATGAATAAATAAATAAAATCTTTAAAAAAAAAAAGGCAAGCCCAAATCTGGGCAGGGAGTGACAGGGGGAGCCAGATAAACATGTCTAAGATAACTGAAGGTACTGTGAGAACAGATTCCATATAAGAATTCTTTAGGATATGTCTATGTATAAATAGTTCATAAGAGGACCAATTCTGCATGGTTACAGATAATTAAAGATGTGTGTCCTTTTTATAAAAACCATCTGATAGTGTTCAAGTGATATAACAAAACAATCCTTTTATATCTGTGCAACAATTTTCCTATTTTTAAGTCTCCACAGAGAAAAATAAGAATGGTGATGTCAGCTACTACCATCAGCACTTACTTTCACTTTGTTAAGTCTAACAAGAAAAACAAAATATAATAAAAATTAGAATTAAAAAAGGATGAAGAACACAGTGAAAAGCAGGTTGGCTTCAGAAGCAGCTGCACAATGTACATAAGGTTCTCCAAGATGATAATTCTTACATGATCCTTTGCATAACTTCAAATATGTGATCTTCATTTGCATACTTCCAAATATGAAGATTCTGTGGTCTCCACTAAGCAAGACAGGGCTCAGTCACTTGGTCACAAATTAGGACCAAGGAGCAACATATTTGCATATTAGGTATGCAATATCCTGAACTTCTTAAACCATTCAAAAAGTTGCACAAATTCAATTATAACTTTTTTAATGTAAAGGCAGCATAATCATTTTTTACTTCCCTCATAACATTTTTAGTAATGTCCTATCAGTTTTAGCATCTTTGTCAGAGACTCTTCATGAATTTTCAGCATAAAATGGAGCATAGAAGTTACAAAGTAGTCATTAATCTAACAACTGAATAGTACACAGTGTTAATTTTGTCCATATATACTGTCACATCACAGTCCATAAAAATTACCAAGAAATCCTAGACACCAGGCCAACTAAATTCTGATAAAATGTTTACCATGTCACAATGAAAAGAATATGTGTATATATATATATATATATATATATATATATATATATATATTCAGAAGACTTTCCCAAGAGACCATTGTTGGTATATTTATGGTGAATATTACATAGTGAGAACTCTTGTAAAATTATTTGTATTCAAAATTCATGTGGCAGCCTCTCAATAATAGATTTTTTATTACATATTGTTTACACTTCAAATAGAAGAATCTGAGTTGAATTATTCATTTTGTCTAGGAATTATTTGTTTTCCTTTCAAGACACATTTAATATATAACACAATTTTTCCTATTTCCTATAATTTCAAACATGTTAATAGTTCTCATCAGAAAAATATACCTAAGTCATAAAATTCAACACATTAAAACAGGGAAGAAGATACTTGTTTTGAGAAGAAAATAAGCAGAATCAGGTATACTCAGATGCCTCCTTCCTTTCTTTCTGAGATTCAGAACATTTATTTCTATGTATTAATCTCTTTGCTGTAGAGGGTTGAGAATCATCAACATTTGATTTTTAGAATCTCAGGACTTATTCATTTGGAATTGTTTCTTTATAATTGGATTCTGTCAATGTTTAATAGCTTCATTCCTATTACTGTATGTATTAATGTTGAGTTCCTCTTTATTACTAAATGGTACTTAATGCATGAATGTGCCATGATTTGTGTGTACATTTTCCTGTTATTGGGCATTTTATTGTTTATAGTTCTCAACTATTATGAATAATGCTCATGTAAAATTCTTACACAGCTATTTTTGTGGACAAATGCTTTAAGTTCCCTCAGATGTATAGCTAGGAGTAGATTTCCTGGATCTTAGGGAATTTTCTAAAGGGCAGCAATGCTCTGTATCTTGACTGGGTATTAAAGAAGGGTGTATATTTGTCAACATTCACTGAACTATAGATTTAAGATCTGTACATTTTACTGTATATAATTTTATCTTTAAAAAATACTTGGAATGTATTTCTCATTATTTTATTCAACCATTAATAGTTTTTTCGCAATATCAAAATTCAAGTACAGATTATCAAACCCATTTAGAGTGTAATTTAGGTTATTTAAAGAATTTTTATGTACATCATTATAATCTTGAATTTTGTAGTAATTCTATTTGCTAGCTGAAAAAAATGTTATCACTGATTTATAGACAAGGATAGTGAGGCATCCAGAGATTAAATGGCCTGACCGAGTCACATAATGAGATATTAGAAGAGTTCAGCATCCTTGGTCCAGTGGAGCCAACAACAATATCAAGGAGCTGTTTTTATGGAAGTCTTTCTGCATCATGTTTAAAAAATTTCTCCAGTGAATAAGTTTCAAAAAAAAAAAAAGCCTCCAGTTATAACCCAATGCACTGCTACTTCAAACTAGGTACAATGGTAAGAGACACTGACCTTTGGAGACTTCCTAAAATTATTTCAAATTAACACCTACATCATTTTCTATTATTTGTTCATTGGGGTAATGCTGAAACAGAAAACATTTTGCATTTGCACAACCACTGTTGGATCCATTCCATGAAACTTTTAGAAGGCTGATATAGAATGGGTAGAAATTGTTGAATTTACTAGACCAATGAGAATAACAGCATTCCAGTAATAAAGCTGTACTCTGAGCAGATGCTCATCTTTAATGCAAACAGCTCTTCTTGATATATCATTATGAATCCATATCTTATTGTACAGCTGTCATTTTTATGTCATGTGAATCTGAGTATTATTTATGTATCTTTCTTTCCCATTTCTTTACACTTCTCCCCTACTCTCTTTTTTATGATATGCAGGCAATGTGGTTGACTATTACTTTCATATCCACACTATGACTCAAGGCCATAATTACAGTTTCTTTCACATTTATATGTATATATTGGGTTTTACAGGAAATACATGAAACAGTGACTGCTTACCTCTTTTCATAGGTAATTTCTGTTGGGGTAATTATATAGAGATAGGCTTGGAATTTCCTTTGATGTGTGCTCATTGGGAGTAACCATAGTGAGAGGTGGGAAATTTGCAGAACAGAGGATGGTCCCAAGATTGGGAGAAGGGGTTAGTAGAAAATTACACTATTATTGAGGCATAAAACTATTATTAGCATAGCCATACTAGTAACTGTCAGACATATCATTAGTTCAGAACCATTTATCTAAAACAGAGTGTCTCTTCCCCCCCTAGCAATTAACAACACTTCCTTATTTCTGTGTGTTTATATAAACCAGGGATGGGAGCCAGACAAACCCTAAACATGAGAAAAATAAGTTGGTTGGGGATCATGGAAAACTGGAGAAAGACAGTGCACAATATTCGTAAGTATAATAGCATCTACTTAACTCTAGCTACTTATTTACTAGATGGAGAAATTCAAGTGTGGTACTCCTACAAAGGAATCTGAAAGTTATTGGATGTTAGAAACTAAATTGATTTATTTTAAACACTATTCATGACAAACAAGTCCATCAATGGGTCATGTTCAGTTCAAAGCCACCATCTTGTGACATCTACTTTAACAATGGTTTAACCTTCTATTAACCTCTTCTCCTAATATTGGAGCCATCCTCTCTTCTGCAGATTCTTCTCTCCTTTCTCTCCTTTCCATGTTTCTTCTCAATTAGAGGATACCACAGGGAACTTCCAACCCTATCTTCACATTATTACTCCAATATTAATTATATATCCAATTATTAATGCTAATAATTCTCCCACTCTTCATGGGTCTTTTGACTTTTTATAAACCTTGACTCTCTCCCTTTTTGGGGGATGAGGTGGCTGAATTTACCATTTTTAATTTTTCCCAACTTGACTAATCCAGTGATTTTAAACACTCTCTGACATAACTCTTGATTACTCTCAATCTCTATGAATAGTGGATTTATTCTTCGTTGCAGTTGTCTCTCCAGTTTTCCATAGACACACACTGTGGTACCTATGTTAAAGACTGTCTGAGCTAAGTATGCATTTTCCCATAAAACAGAAGCATAAAGTGAGAACAGCTAATAAATGTTTGGAAACCAATGAACTACAAATAAAATGCCATATCTTTAATATATTCAAATACTTAAGAGAATATCAGAGTGTTGTTAAACATCAGATAGTACACATTCCCCAAAATATGCCCAACCACTAACTTTTTACTCTAGCATATCTATTTGCAGTTTGTAAAGTCAAGGTGGGTGAAGTAATTAACATAGTTTACAGGATAATTTCAATATTCCATTTTCCTCATTTCCACCATTTTCGTTTCTCCAGTCCAACTTCTGTTTACCCAAGTTCCCTACCTTTTTTTCTCCCAGGTCATTGGGAAGCATCCCACCCCATATTTCAAAACAATGATTGTCTTCTTTCCATGAAAGTGTGCCTTTCTAATGATGTATTCCCTGAGATCCTTCATGATGCTTTCTCTTTTCTCAAATATGCAATATTCTTTCTCTAACTGTTCTACATTAACTTCATTTCTTTTACCATATAAAATATGGAATCAACCACAACTAGATAACCTCAGCTTCCCACTGACAAATCTAGTTCTCTACCTAAATTTGTAGCTGTATACCCTTTCTCCCTGCTTTAATAGATAACCCATTCCTGACTTTATTGAATACCAACCTCTCTCTTTATGTACTGTATATAATTATTTCCGTTTCTATTGATTACTTAAGTTCATTGCTCCTTCAATTGCCCCTCGATTTTCTGGATCAACACAGTTTAAGGACATAATAGACTTTTTTTAAATCAAAATAAAAACAGAGTTAAGACGGCAGAGGAGTAAAGGAACCCTGCATCTGTCTCATCCCTTGAATATAACTAGAAATAAAAATAAAAACAGAGTTAAGATGGCAGAGGAGTAAAGGAACCCTGCATCTGTCTCATCCCTTGAATATAACTAGATAGTTATCAAATCATTCTGAATACCTGAGAAATCAATTGGAGGTCTGAGGAAACAAATGTTGCAAGTCTACAAATAGAAAAGTGGCCAACATTTGGAAGGTAGGAGGTGCAGAGACTTGAATCTCATGTGATACAGCTGCAGATACGGCAGAGGGTAGAGGGCCTGCTTATGGAGGCTAATGCAAAGTATTAGAAGCAATGGGTGCCAAACTGTGACTTTTAGAAGTCTGCTACAGGGGGTATGTGCGCAGTTTAAAGGTGCTCAAGCAGTGAAGCAGGGCAGAATCCTAGATGTGACAGTATGGTCTAAGGATCCCCAGGGTCCCAGGAAGAATGGCTGGTGCCTAAGTACAGCAGAGCTCCCAAGCATAGGAGTGCAGAAGCTGGCAGAGAACAGTGAGTCCAGGTGCAGGCTTTCTGCTCTGTGTTGCCATAAACTGCAAATTGCTGCACCATCGTGTTATAACATTTCTCAATGGGTGCAACAAAAAGCAGAAGCCAGGTGAGGCACCCCTCAGCACTCCCCTGCCTCCCACCCCCTAGGAACAGTGTGGGTCTGAGCTGCAGAAGTCCCTAAAATTTGTAGTTTTGAAAACTCAGTTGTGTGGCTGCGATAAAAACGCTTGGACACGGGATAGATGAACATAGAGCTCTAATGGCAACCAGGGAGAGGAGTGATTGCTCCTCTATGAAGGGGGCACAAATTTTCAGCTCTGGAGCTAGAGAGAGGAGGCTACCACACTATATTATTCATCCCACCCATCAGTGATGAAGTCTTCAGGGAGCAAAACAGTACCATCTAGTGGAGCCAAGAGCCATTTACACCAAGCCCAAGCTCCCTGGGCCCTGGAAGCACATTGCCACTAGGGCAAGTAGACCTGAGAACCAGCACAACAAGCCCCTCCCCCAGAAGACCTGCACAAACAACTCACTCGCACTCACTAAGTTTATTGATTATGGAGGGCTGTAAATCTTCAGCTTTTGGGGAAAGTGGTATATAGCGTTCTTTCTATTTTTATTCTTTAGTCTTTTATTAGTATTTTTTCAGTTATTTTCTTATTTTTTATTTCTTTATTCTTTATTTTTTCTTTTACATATACTTTATGTATCTTTTATTCTTTGTTTCCTTTCACTGTATTTATTGTGTGTGTGTATGTGTGTGTGTATGTGTGTATATATATATATATATATATATATATATATGTATATATGACACAATTAGAACCCAATGTTCTAATTTGGGATCAAACAAGCAGACCAAAACACACTCAGGATCTAGATTTGTTTGTTTTGTTGTTCTTGTTGCTTTTGTTTTTTTTTTTTTTTTTCATTTTCTTTCTTCTATTCTTTCCTGGAAAAAATGACAGGGCAGAGAAATTCACCCCAAAAGAAGAACAAGACAATATTCAGAGGCAGGGATTTAATTATACAAATATAAGTAAGATGTCTGAACTAGAATTTAACAGAATGATTATCAAGATACAAGCTGAGCTTGAAAAAAGCATAGAAGGCACTAAACAATAACTTATTGTTGTGATTGAAGAACTAAAATCTAGTCAAGCCAAAATTTAAAATGCTATTATTCAATACAGTCCAAGTGGAATCGATAAAAACAAGGATGAATAAAGCAGAGAGTGAATCAGTGGTACAGAAGATAAAATTATGGAAAATAAGGAAGATGAACAGAAGGAAAGAAAACTATTAGATACTAAAGGTGCCCTTAGGAAAACCAGTGATTCCATAGAATTAAATAATATCCATATTATAAGAGTATCAGAAGATGAAGAGCAGGATGTTTATTCAAACAAATTATAGCTGAGAACTTCCCAAATATTGAGAAGGAAACAGATATTCAAATCCATGAGGCAGAGAGAACTCCCCTCAAAATCAACAAAAATAGGTCAGCACCTCAACATATTATAGTGAAACTTGAAAATTACAAAGATAAAGAGAAAATCTTGAAAGTATCCCAAGACAAGAGGTCCTTAACCTGCAAGGGTAGACACATAAGGCTGGCAACCAACTTAACCACAGAGTCCTAGCAGCCCAGAGAGGACTGGCATGATATATTCAGGGTAAGAAATGACAAAAACATGCAACCAAGAATACTTTATCCAGCAAGGCTATCATTAAAAACAGAAGGAGAGATAAAGAGTTTCCAAGACAAAAACTAAACACATTTGTGAACCCTAATAAGCACTGCAAGAACTATTAAAGGGGATCCTTTGGGTGGAAAGAGAGATCAAAATAAAAAAGACCAGGGCAGCCTGAGTGGCTCGGCAGTTTAGTGCTGCCTTCAGCCCAGGGCCTGATCCTGGGGACCCAGGATCGAGTCCCACATTAGGCTTGCTGCATGGAGCCTGCTTCTCCCTCTGCTTGTGTCTCTGCCTCTCTCCCTCTCTCTTTCTCTCTCTGTGTCTCTTATGAATAAATAAATAAAATCTTTAAATAAACAAACAAACAAATTAAAAAGACCAAAAAGGAACAGAGACAATCAACAGGAAATATTTTACAAGTAATACAATGGCACAATATTAATATTTTTCAAGAATTACTCTCAATGAAAATGGACTAAATGTTCCAACCAAAAGACATAAAATATCAGAACACATGAAAAAAAGACCCATCAATATGCTTCTTAAAAGAGACACGTATTAGACACAAAGATTGAAAGTGAGAGGATGAAGAACAATTTATCATGCTAATGGACACAAAAAGAAACCTGGAATACCCATCCATATATCAGAAAAACCACATTTTAAATCAAAGATTGTAATAAGAAATGACGAAAGATACGATATAACAATTAAAGGGTCTATTGAATAAGATGATCTAACAATTGTAAATATTTATGCCCTTAACTTGGGAGAAGCCATATGTAAATCAGTGGATAACAAGCTTAAAGATACTCATTGATAATAATAAAATAATATAATAATAATAACTTTAACACCCCACTCACAGCAATAAATAGGTCATCTAAGCAGATCAACAAGGAAACAAGGACTTTGAATGACACACTGAACCGGATGGACTTAACAAATATATTCAGAGTATTCCATCCTAAACTAGCAGAATTCACATTTTTTTCAACTGCACATGGAACATTCTTCAGATTAGATCAAATACTGGGTCACATATCACATTTCAACCAGTACAAAAAGATTAATATTATGCCATGCATAGTTTCTGACCACGATGTTTTTAAACTTGAAGTCAAATACAAGACAAAATTTGGAAGGATCACAAATAAATGGTTAAAGAATATCCTATTAAAGAATGAATGGGTCAACCAGGAAATTAATAAAAATTTTAAAGATATATGGAAACAAATGAAAATGAAAACACAACAGTTCAAAAACTTTGGGATGCAGCAAAGGCAATTAAGAGCAAAGTATATAGCAATACAGACCCTCCTCTAGAAGCAAAAAATGTCTCAAATACACAATCTAACCTTAAATCTAAAGAAGTTAGAAAAGGAGAAGCAAATAATGCCTAAATCCAGCAAGAGAAGAGAAATAATAAAGATTAAAACAGAAAACAATGACATAGAATTCAGAAGACCAGAAGAAAAGATTGACCAAACTAGGAGCTGTTTCTTTGAGATTTAATAAGATTTATAAACCTCAAACCAGACTTGCTAAAAAGAACAAAGGACCCAAACTAATAAAATCATGAATGAAAGAGGAGAGAACACAACCAACATCAAAAAAATGCAAACAATTATAAGAACATATTATGATCAATTATATGCCAACAAATTAGGCAATCTGGAAGATTGGATAAATTTCTAGAAACATATAAACTACCAAAACTGAAACAGGAAGAAATAAAAAACTTGAACAGACCCATAACCAACAAAGAAATTGAATTAATAATCAAAAATCTACCAAAAAACAAGACTCCAGGGCTGGATGGCTTCCAAGGGGAATTCTACCAAACATTTAAAAAAAGAATTAATACCTATTCTTCTAAAACTGTTCCAAAAAATAGAAATGGAAGGAAAGCTTCCAAATTCATACTATGAGGCCAGCATTACCTTGATCTCAAAATCAAAGACCCCACTAAAGAGGAGAATTACAGACCAATATCCCTGACAAACATGAATGCAAAAATTCTCAACAAGGTACTAGCTAATTGGATCCAACAGTATACTAAAAGGATTATTCGCCATGACCAAGTGGGATTTATTCCTGGGCTGCAGGGGTAGTCCAACATCCACAAATCAATCAGCATGATATAGCACATTAATAAGTGTAAAGAAACATATGATCCTATCAATAGATAGAGAAAAAGCATTTGACAAAAGCAGCATCCTTTCTTAATAAAAACCCTCCACAATGTACAGAGGGAACATACCTCAATATCATAAAAGCCATATAAGAAAAACCAGAAGTAAATATAATCCTCAACAGGAAAAAACTGAGTCCTTTCCCCTAAGGTCAGGAATGTGACTGGGATGTCCACTGTCACCACTGTTGTTCAAAATAGTACTGGAAGTCATAGCCTTCACAGACAACAAAAAGAAATAAAAGGCATCCAAATGAGCAATGAAGTGAAACATCCACTCTTCACAGACAACATGATAACCACTTAGAAAACTCAAAAGACTTCACTCCAAAATTGCTAGAGAACTCATTGAGGAATTCAACAAAATCACAGGATATAAAATTAATATGAAGAAGTCTTTTGCATTTCTACACATTAACAATGAAGCAGAAGAAAGAAAAATCAGGGAATCAATCCTGTTTCTAACTGCACCAAAAACCACAAGATACCTGGTAATAAACCTAAACGAAGAGATAAAAGTTTTCTGTACTCAGAAAACTATAGAACATCTTTGAAAGAAATTGAAGACACAAGAAATGGAAAAACATTCCATGTTCAAGGGTTGGAAGAACAAATATTGTTAAAATGTTTATACTATCCAAAGCAATCTATATATTCATTGTAATCTCCAGCAAAATACCACCAGCTTTTTTCACAGAGCTGGAAAAGTACTGTTGAAAAAGAAAACCAAACCTGTACACATCAAAATTCTGGAATCTAAGCTGTATTACAAAGTTGTAATCATCAAGACAACATGGTGCTGAAACAAAAACAGACACACAGATCAATGGAATAGAATAGAGAATTCAGAAGTGGACCCTTAAGTATTTGATTAAATAATCTTTGATAAAGTAGAAAGAATTTCCAATGGAAAAAAGTCTTTTCAACAAATGATGTTGGGAAAATGGGACACCACATACAGAAGAATGAAACTTGACCACTTTCTTATACATAATACATAATCTTCTTCCCATACATAAAAATAAATTCAAAATGGCTGAAAGACCTAAATGTGGAACAAGAACCCATCAAAATCCTAGAAGAGAATACAGGCAGGACCTCTTCGACCTCAACCACAGCAACTTCTTGCTAGACTTGTCCCCAAAGGCAAGGGAAACAAAACCAAAAATAAATTGTTGGGACTTCATCAGGATAAAAGGCTTTTTCTTTTTTCTTTTTCACAACAAAGGAAACAATCAACAAAACTAAAGGTAACCTACCAAATGGGAGAAGATATTTGCGAATATGACATATCAGATAAAGGTCTAGTATTCAAAACCTATCGAGAACTTATCAAAATCAGCACTGAAAAAAAAATCTAGTCAAGATATGGGTGGAAGACATGAACAGACATTTCTCCAAGAAAGACAAACAAATGGCTAACAAACACATGAAAAAAAATGCTCATCATTGCTCATCATCAGGGAAATAAAATCAAAATCACAATAAGATAGTACCTTAGACACCTATCAGAATGGTCAAAATTAATACTTGAGGAAACAACAGATGTTGGTGAGGATGTAGATAAAGGGGAACCTTACACTCCTTGTGGGAATGTAAAGTGGTATAGCCACTCTGGAAAATAGTGTGATGGCTCCTCAAAAAGTTAAAATAGAACTATCCAAAACTTTGCAATTGCACTACTAGATATTTATTCAAAGGATACAAAAATAGTGCCTCAAAGGGGCACATGTACCCCAATATTTATAGCAGGAATGTCCACAAAAGCAAAAATACAGAAAGAGCCCAGATGTCTATCAACAGCTAAATGGATAAAGAATATGTGAGATATATATATAGTAGATTATTACTCAGCCATCAAAAGAAAGAAATCTTGCCATTTTTGCAGTGACATAGATGGAACTGGAGGGTATTATGCTAAGCATAATAAATCAGTCAGAGAATGTAAATACTAGATTATTTCACTCACATGTGGAATTTAAGAAAGAAAACATGAATATAAGGAAAGGGAAGGTAAAATAAAATAAGATAAAACCAGATAAGGAGACAAATCATAAGAGACTCTTAACTACAGGAAATAAACTGAGGCCTGCTGGAGGGGAGGAGGCTGAGGATGGGGTAATTGGGTAATGGAAATTAAGGAGGGCACTTGACATAATGAGCACTAGGTGTTACATGTAACTGATGAATCACTAAATTCTATCCCTGAAACTAATAATATACACTATATTTTAAATAAAATGAATTTAAAGAAAAAAATTTTAAAACCTCAAAATAAAGCATACAAAATATCTTTATCAAAAAATCAGTAATTTTTAAGGAAGATGGCAAAATAGTATAGGATCCTAAGCTCACCTCGCCCCACTGATACAACTAGATAACATTCATATCAGCATAAATAGCCCAGAAAACAAGAAGTCTGGCAGAAGAAACTCCACAACTGAAGATTGGGAAGAGGCCACATTGAAGAAGGTAGGAAGGGTGAAAAGGTGGTAAGGGAGCAAAATGGACATTGGCCATGCATGATGGGGAGAAGGGCAAAAAACAGACATTCACACCAGGGAGCCCACAAACTGTACAGATAAATGCCTGTAATATACGCCTTTGAAAGTGAGAAGGGCCAAATTTCCTGAGTTCTTACAACCAACAGGACTTAAAGCCTGAAATTTTAAAAACTGGCAGTCTTGACTCTGGGAGAGACACAGGAGCATTTGGAAGCAGAGTCTTTGTCCTTAAAGAGATAACATGACAAACAACTCAGTGCAGATATAGCTGACTATCAGCAGCTTGACAAATCCCTGAAGCAGACTGGAGGGAGAGTGATTTGCTCATCTCAGAACAAGTCTCAGACAAGGAGCATTGGGCAACCTCTCCAGGAATGAAGGAGCTGGCAGGTCCCATTTCCCTCCCCCAGGCCCCACCATAAACAATAGTCACCTATAAGAACCAGCGCATCCAGCATCCATACTGGCTACCTACCATGCTTGTGTCAAGACCCCTTCAGCAGGTCCACCCTTCCTAGCCATTTTGGCCTTAGTCCCAGTGCTGCAGATCCCTTACCTGAAATACCAGCACAAATTCTGCCAACACCACATCTCCAGACCTGCCCAAAGTGGGCAGCTCTCATTTCATAGCACACCACTCAACACCTTGTTAAAATATGCCCCAATCCTGTTGGGGACCAAACACTGCCCAAAATAGGCAAATCAAGCCTCTACAGACAAACACACTGAAAGACTCAACAGCAAGGCACATGCAACATACATAAGTGACACTCCCTGAAGTGCCAGGCCCTGGGGAATAGGGGACAATGCACTTCAAGGTACAACAAGACCACTTCTTCATAAGGCTATTATTCATTAAGAGCAAGAGAAGTAGCTAACTCTTCAAACACAGAGAAACAACATGAAAATTCAGACAAAATGAGACAGAGAAATAGCTCCCAAATGAAAGAAGAGGATCAAACCATAGCAAGAGACCAAAGCAAAACAGATATAAATTATATGCCTGATAGAAAATTTAAAGTAGGGGCACCTGGGTGGCTCAGTCAGTTAAGTGTCTGCCTTCAGCCCTGGTCATAATCTTAGGGTCGCAGGATCGAGCCCCACATGGAGCTCCTTGCTCAGCAGGGAGTCTGCTTCTTCCTCTCTCTTTGCCCCTCCCCACTGCTCATGCTTTCTCTCGCTCTTTCTCGCTCTCTCTCTCTCTCCCTCAAATATTTTTTTTTAAAGAAAATTTGGAGTAATGATCCTAAGATACTCACTGGACTCGAAAAAAGAGTGTAGATCATCAGTGAGACTATTAATACAGAGATTAAAAAAATAATCAGAAATCAAGGACATGATAAATGAAATTAAAAGTACATTTGATGGGAAAAAAGTACATTTGATGGAATAAATAGCAGGTAGATGAAGCAGAGGGACAAATTAATGATCTGGAAGATAGAGAAATGGAAAATAACCAAGCTGAGCAAAGGACAGGAAAGAAAATTAGGCAAATTAAGAATAGTCTTAAGAAAATCAGTGAAAAAAAATTAAAGAAAAAGAAAATCAGTGACCTCCATCAAGTAGAATAACATCTGCCTTGTAGGGATCTCAGAAAAAGAATAGAAAGATAAGAGGGCAAAAAAATTATTTGAAGAAATAATAGCTGAAAGCTTACCAAATCTGGGGAAGGAAACAGACATCTAGATCCAGGAGGCACAGAAATTCTCCCCAAAAAATCCAACTCAAGGAGGTCCACATGAAAATACACCCCAGGGATACCTCAGTGACTCCATGGTTAAGCGTCTGCCTTCAGCTAAGGACCCTGGGATCAAGTCTCACATAAGGTTTTCCCACAGGGATCCTGCTTCTCCCTCTATGTTTCTGCCTTTCTCTTCCTGTGTCTCTCATGAATAAATAAGTAAACTCTTTAAAAAGAAGAAGAAGAAAAGAAAACACACCCCAGTGTTTATAGCAGCAGCATCTACAATAGCCAAATTATGGAATCAGCCCAAGCATCCACTGAGATGAATGGTAAAGAACGTGTGATACACACACACACACACACACACACACACACACACACACACACACTGAAATATTATTCAGCCATAAAAAGAGTATCTTGCTCTTTGTAACAACATGGATATAAGTAAAGGGTATAATGATAACTAAAATAAGTCACAAAAAGACAAACACCATATGATTTCACTCATATGTGGAATTTGCAAAACAAAACAAATAAGTAAAGGGGAAAAAAGAGAGAGAGACAAATAAAAAAAAAGACTCTTAACTACAGAGAACCAACTGCTGGTTAGCAGAGGGGAGGTGGGTGGGAGTATGGATGAAATAGGTAATGGAAATTAAAGAATACATTTACTATGGTAAAAAAATGAAATGAAAAAAAGAAGCACCAAGAATATCACAAATATTTGAAAAACTGTAACTTTACAGAGGCATTTTACAAAGACAATTCTCCCATATTTGCCATCTTCAGAATGAACAAAGATTTTAATTCATTTCTAAATTGAGTGTAACTTGAGGCACCTGGATGGCTCAGTCAGTAGTGTTCAACTCTTGATTTGGGCTCAGGTCATGATTTCAGGGTCATGGGAAGAACACCGAGTTGGGGTCCACACTCAGCACATAGTCTGCTTGAAATAGATCCTCTCTCTCCCTTTCCCTCTTCCTTCCCCTGTGTGTCCTCTTTCTCTCGAAATTAATTAATTAATTTTAGAAAATACTGTGTCACTTTGGATGCCACATTCATGTCCTAATTCTGGTTTTACCAGCTGTAAGACCTTGGTAAGTTCTATACACTTTCTTGTTGATTCTAATTCTACATACATAGGAAGGTAAATTAAGCCACATCTAGGCCACAGGAGATACCCAACAAATGGTTATATGTATACTCATATACAAAAATAAAAATAAAATTAAGTTGCTTAGGTCAGAAACTTTTCCAATCAAGGCCTCATTTTTCTGTTCCAATTTATTTTTAAAAGTCCCCAAGTGGGTCATATAAACCTATTATCTTCACTCAATTCATACTCCATTTAGCCTTTCTTAGCCACTACTCCACTGAAATAACTCTTATCATACTCATAATGACTCCATCTTGCCATATATATCAATGGTCAACTTTTAGGCTTCAATCTATTTATTCCATCAAAATCATTGACATGTTTAATCACTCCTTTCTTCTTGAAATAATGTTTTTACTTGGTTTTCAAGACTCAATATTCCAGTTTTTCCCACACCTCGCTGCTTGTTTTTCTTAAATTCTTCTTTTCCTAGGACTCTGAATATTAATGGTGGCAAAATAGTAGCAGAATCATCTTTGGTCTCATTTTCTCTGTCTATAATCACAAACTAAAATTTCTTTGAGTTCTTTGGATTCAAATACAATCCATATACTGATATTTACTGGGCAGCCTGAGTGGCTCAGTGGTTTAGTGCTGCTTTCAGCCCAGGGCATGGTCCTGGAGACCCCGGATCGAGTCCCACATCCGCTCCCTGCATGGAAACTGTATCTCCCTTTGTCTGTGTCTCTGCCTTTCTCCCTCTCTATGTCTCTCATGAATAAATAAAAATCTTAAAAAATATATACTGATATTTACCACATTTATACTTTTAGTCCCAACCATTTTTCTAAGTTCCCAAATCATACCACAACTATTTATTAGACATCCTATGTGAGATATTTTCTACTTACACATCCAGATTCACTTTTCAACCATTTCTACTCTGGTTTCTATCCTGAAAAGCTGATATTTTTGGAATATATCAACAGAGCTCCCAACTCATGATTTCGTGTTCCCTTCATTAATCATTAGAGAAATGCTAGTTAGAATCACATTGTGATATACATACATAGGTGCCAAATTGAGAGAGACACACTCATAAAATTGAGCAAAAATAATATAGACATGTGAGTATATAATGCATGTTTCCACGTATATAAAGCACTGAAACATGCAAAATTAAATATGCTGTTAGAAGTCACATGGTAGTTGCCATAATTACTGGAAGAGAATATTAATCGGTCCTCTGGAGTAACATTCTATTTTATGATTTGGGACTTTATATACAGATGTGCTCAGTTTGTAAAAATGTTACAGGTTAAAAACTGAATATGAACAAAAGAGATCAGAAAATACATTAGAAAGAATTATAAAACTTTTTTATAAATTTTTTGAAAGATATTAGAGACAGACAAATGGATTTCAATGCCATGCTTAGAGATCAAAACTCTATTTACAAAATTATCCTCTTTTCCCTAAATTGAACTTTAAGTAGATGCAATCCCAGTAGGCTCTTTTAAAAATTAAGCTTAAAATATTTTAAAATTTATATTGATAAGAATCAATTACAGACAATTACACCTAAAGAAAAGAGTGGGACATATTCCAAGTAGTTTTTATGCAGTGACATATTAATCCATGATAGAAAAATTGACCAGAGACACATAATAGATATCTCAGAAATAGACTCATATTTGTAGAATCACAATATGCTGCTAGGAAAATTCAGTATCCTTGCAGAAAAAAAAATTAGATCCCTACTTCAAGCCACAAATAAAAGCAATTCCAGCTAGTTGAAATAATAATAGAAGGGAAACTATAAAGCCTCTGGAAACCATTAAATCTTCAAGTTTTAGGGTAAATATTTCTTTGAAATATTATGAAATGAAACAAATTGCCAAATTTGACTTTATTAAAGTTAAAAATTCCTTTTCACCAAAGTAAAACATAGTATAAAGTGGTAAACTACAATTTGAGAGGACATTTTTATAAATCATATAATTTACAGTGGATTAGCTGGCAGAATATATATTTAAGAAGTTTACACAGAAGAGCAAAAAGAGAAAAATATTAAAATGTACTTTAAAGAAAAAGAAGCGTTAATGGTAGAAATATATATGTGTATATAGATGTGTATATACATATCTATATACATATATATACATATCTATATACATATAAATTATATATGTATATATAATTATATAATTATATATATATATATATATATATATACACATATACTCATGAAAACAAGGTTCAACCTCACTGTCCAGGTAAATTAAATTAAATTAAAATCACAATTACCTGATATATTGGCAATAATACACTTGGATAAGAATACAGGTTGGTCAAGTTTTAGGACAATTGGAACTCTTGTATACTATTCATAGTAATATAAATTGGTATAATCTCCCTAGAAAATTATTTGGAATTACCTTACAAATATGAATATAAGCCTGATCTTTATTTAACAATTCCATACCTATGTACATTCTTTGGACAAAAACATTTTATGCTACAAGAAGACAGGCTCATATCTTCACTATTCAGAAGAGTTAAAACTGGAAGCAATCCAGTGCCTATCAAGAATAGAATAGGTACATTGTTGTGCATTCAAACAAAGAAATACTATGTAGCATGGGACACCTGGGTGGCTCAGTGGTTGAGTTTGCCTTTGGCTCAGGGCGTGATGTTGGGGTCCGGGATTGAGTCCCGTATCAGGCTCCTTGTGGGGAGACTGCTTCTCCCTCTGCCTATGTCTCTGCCTCTCTCTGTATGTGTCTCTCATGAATAAATAAATACAGTCTTTTTATTAAAAAAAAGAAATGCAATGCAGCAATAAAAAAGAATGGCCTACAGATGCACATGTCATCATAGGCGATTCTCAAAGGTATAATAAGGCATTTAAAAATATAAGTTACAAAAGTCTATGTTTTATATATTTATACAAAGTGAAAAACCAGGTAAAACTTCAAAAATATTGTCTTGGAACATAACATATATGATAAAACTACAAAGAAAAGCAATGAAAAAATGGAAAGTGATTTATTCAATGGAGAAACCACATTAGGAGTTATGTATTAGCCACTTTCTTGTTTTTCTTAAGCTTATGTTTAATAGTGTCAATTTTATTATATTTTAAAATTATTCATCTACTTTACACTTTTGTCCACACTTTTTATATCTTTGATATAATCACAAAATAAAAACAAATATGAAACATGACAAGTTTCTATGGAGATTTCCATTTGAAGATAATGATAATATGATAATCTCTACTTCTCTTTTTGAAAGTATCCAAAGGCAACAAGAATATTTTTTTTATAACTACATACTCCATTAGCTATGTAATAAGGACACAGATAAAAACCTCCCACCTCATACAAGAGAAAGTGGAAACAAGCAGGCATTTTCCTGATAGGATGAGCAGAGCAAACACTGAGGCTGCTAATGTCAACAAACTAGTGACCTATGCTCTTCACAGATAAAAGACATATCCGAATCCATAAATCCTAAAATCTTTCTTTGTAAGAGCAGAAATAGGGTATATATGCTAATTATCTGAAATTATCCTAGATGAGTTTAGAGTCTGAGAATCACAGGAAATAGGGCTAAATAAAAATCAGACAAACTAGCCATGTTTTCGTTAAAGAGTCTGCCTTAGTGGCTTCAAGAAAAAAGGAAGCCCAGAACTACATATCTATCACCAATAGATGGCAAGAAGCAATGACCACATGATCTCACATGCAAAACCCTCGAAAGTAAAGGAAATTCCAGGAAGCCACCCATCCTTTAAATTAAACATTTAGGAAATAGCTGTTACTTGAGGGGGGTGGGGGCTGGGAGGAGAGGAGAAAATTTCACTTTGTGACTTCAATGATTAATAAAAAAGAAAATAGCAGTAAATCTGCACAACTGTACTACAAGAAAAGAAAGAAAGTCTAGACATAGAAAATTGTGGTCAAATTTCACTAGGAGTTAAAAAAAAAAAAAAGTTCACCAAGCCAAAGCTTCTCTGAAACAAAGCACAAAAACACAGAATGTAGAAATCCAGCCAAGTGACTGCCAACATCAAGAAGAACTTAACAGTCAGTAGGCGGTATGCAGGAATGGAAGTGCAAGACAAATATGAGATAAAACCTTACAGAAATTAAGATAAATTTGAAAGGACTTCAAGAAGAAAGAGACAGTGCCCAAAACACAGAAATGATCATGAATTACAAAATGAAAAACTTAAAGTGAACAAAATGAAACAATGATGTTGAAAAAAGAAATGCTTAAAAGATTTAAACAGAAAATACTGGAGATAGGGCAGCCCGGGTGGCTCCGCGGTTCAGCGCCGCCTTCAGCCCAGGGCCTGATCCTGGAGACTCGGGATCGAATCCCACATCGGGCTTCCGGTGCATGGAGCCTGCTTCTCCCTCTGCCTGTGTCTCTGCCTCTCTCTCTCTCCTCTCTGTGTATTCTCATGAATAAATAAATAAAATCTTTAAAAAAAAAGAAAATACTGGAGATAGAGAAAAGGATACTATACATTTATAAAACTGAGTTCTCACATTTTTAAAAATTGGATATAATAATTTAATTGCTGTGTAGCAAACACCCTAGAATTTGGTGACCCAAAATAAGAACCGTTTTACTTGCTTAGATTCTGAGGGTGAGGAAAAGTTGTGCTGGACAGTTCTTTTGCTCTCTGTCCTGTCAACTGCAGTCAACTAGTGACTGAGCTGGATTTCAAGTACCAAATATAGTTAGTTCTTACACAAAGACTTGCATTCCTACAGGCTAACCTCCGCTTCACCCCAGGGTAGTTTGACTTATTTATGGTGGCTGGCTTCCAAGAGGGGTGAAAGCAGAAGTTTCCCATTGTACAGTATCACTTCTATCACATTCTTCTGGACAAAAACAGACACAGAGCCAGCCCAGTTTCAAAGGGTAGGGTGATATTCCTACCACTCAGTTTTGGTGAGAGATGGCACAGAATTTATAGTCATCTTTAATGCACTACTTGGTAAGTACATAATTTAAAAAATACTGGAAATAAAAGAAAATGTAAGTAGCATGCTGAAAGTACATACTGTGTTCCAAGAAAAACTGAACATAAATAATTGCCATCAAAACACAGGGTTTTTGACAGACTCCAAATTATACAAATAGTTAACACTAAGGGTGTTACTCAGTAGCATATATTTCAGATAGCAGGTTGCCAAACTGAATAATAAAAACATCTCATGCAATATTTGGGACATACTTATACTACAAAAAGTTCATTATTTACCTGAAGTTCAAAACTTAATTAGATGTCTTTTATTTTATCTGGCAACCTTTCTAAGAAGTAACTTAAATGTATCAGAAGTGGATCTCCAGTCAACCAATGAGAATTATAAAACTAAAGTAAAAGAGATGACAGTAAGCATTAAATTTAAATAGAACAGCAATATGATACAATATAGTGGGTAGTTAAGTAGAATAGTATATAAACTGAAGCTCTGACCACATAGAAAACATAACTAACGTTTGGAGAGTGTGTGTGTGTGTGGGGGGGGTTTGCAATGTAAGTGCTAGCATAAATGTGCAGAGTTCTTAATTTTTAATACCAAGAATTCAGAGTTTATAAGATAGAGGTGACTATTCAAGTAATAGAGCTGTAAGCATAGGTAATGGCACAATGGTAGACATCAACAAAAATGATAATCAGTTAAAATCTGTTAGTGGGATAAATGGAAGGAGAGAAAAGAAGGAATTGTGCTTATTTTATCATTGCTTATAATAGTTATAGCAGTCAGGGGTCCAGTAGGAAAGAGATGACATACTGAAAGTAGGAAAATTTGAGGTAGGTTTACTTTCAAAGGAATAATGTATAATGCGTGGGTTTAGAGAAATAACAAGAAATAGAGCAAGAGCCAGAATTACTACCCCATCCCAGAAAGAATGAGAGAGAAGCAGTACAGAGGGTTGTGTACTATCAATCACCATAAGAAAGACAGAGATGGTAGGTCAAGGGACTAAGACTTTCTCTCCTTTCCCATACTAGTTCTTGCCAGATTTCATCATTGACTGAGCCCAACCAGAAGCTAGAGATTATGGAAACATTGATATGATCCATAACAGTCAGACTTCTAGACCTAGGAGAGGGATTAATAATATGGAAAGTAGATCAAGAGGCACAAACAAGATACATGGTATGACCAATTTAAAAAAATAATCCTGAAGAAAGATCATATAGGTTATTATATGACATAATGGTTATAAATATAGCCACTATGGCAAAAATGCATATATATCATGAGAAATATATGTTAAAAAATGAAACAAAGAGCCAGATTAAACATTTTTACAAGTTATCAAAACACAAAACAGATAAAATAATAGATAAAAAAAAACTTGAGATAACTCAAATATATATGCCATATCAACAAATGCGCATGGCTTATACTCACTTAGTAAAAGTAAAAAACATTCATATTACCTTACAAATAAAAAAAAATTACACAATCCAAAGCAAATGAGTTGGAAAATAAATAAAAAGATTGCAAAGAAATGTTTGTAAAATGCAAATTAAGGGCAGCCCCGGGTGGCTTAGCGGTTTAGCACGACCTTCAGCCCAGGGCCTGATCCTGGAGACCCAGAATCAATTCCCACCTCGGGCTCCCTGGGTGGAGCCTGCTTCTTCTGCCTGTGTCTCTGCCTCTCTCTCTGCTTCTGTGTCTCTCATGAAGAAAAAAATAAAATCTAAGAAAAAAATGCAAATTAAACAAACAAAAAAGAACAATGGGCATGATCTTTATATCAGATGAAGATAAAAATTCACTTAAAAGACATGAAGCAGGGGATCCCTGTGTGGTTCAGTGGTTTAGCGCCTGCCTTCAGCCCAGGGCGTGATCCTGGACTCCAGAATCAAGTCCCATATCAGGCTCCCTGCATGGAGCCTGCTTCTCCCTTTGCCTGTGTCACTGCCTCTCTCTGTCACTCATGAATAAATAAATAAAATCTTAAAAAATTAATAAATAAAAAGACACGAAGCACATTATAGTAGGGTACTTTCAGCAATTAAGGGTGAAATTTATGATGAAGTAACAGACATGATTACCAAATAACACAAGCATCAACAATCATAAAGCAAAGATTATTGGAGTTAAAAACATATAAAAATCAAGGAGAAATCAATTAGCAAAATACTTTAAATTACTAATCTCAGTCTATGACAGAGCAAATGGATATTTTTTTAAAAACCAAAAAATACAGATGCCTAACTAACACAACTAATAAATTACATCTCTATATAAAATGAATTTGGAAGTGTTCCTACCATCCCTATTTTCTGAGTTGTAATATTAGTAATATTCTTATCATTAAATATTTCATAGAATTTATATGCAAAACCATCTGACCCTACAGAAATATTTATATTTATGGAAAATTACTGTAAAGAAACAGAAAATCAGAAAAGACAACCATAAAAAAGAAAAAGGTGTCAAAGAGCTACTCCCTGAAAAGCACTGGGCTAAGACAGTTTTCAGAAGAGATCTACATCTCTCAAGATCAGACAAGTTAATGCTATTTAAATTTTTCCAAAGCACAGAAAGAGAAAGCTTCTAAATTCTTTATGTGAAGTGAGGATAATAATTTAAAAATAATAGCAGCAGCAACAAATATTGCAAGAAAAAAAGATGTGGGCAATCTCACCATGACAATTGATAATAAATTCTAAGTAAATTATTAACAAACAGAAAGAAGCAGAACATTAAAAAGAATCAAGTGGGTTTTTTTTCTAGAAATGCAACAATGGATAAAAACAAAGGGAAATACATAATTAAGCATATAGTTCATAAGGAAAAATAGGTAATTCCCATAGATCATTAACAGGAATTGGTAATATTAATTACCCATGCTTGATTCCAAAAATCTTAATGAATAGGACATAAATAACATGATTATATAACCAACTCAAAAGCCAACATCACAAATAATGAGAAAACACTGAATACATTCCCAAAAAATGTATAAGCAAGGTAAGATGTTTATCGTTACTGCTATTATTTAGCATTGTTCTTAAGGTACTATCATTGCAGTTTAAAGCAGGGAAAGGAAACAGTATGGAATTATCTCTACTTTCAGACACTAAATTTTTACATCAAAAGAAGATAACTAATACTGAAAACCAATAACAAACAGAATTCCACAGAGTGAGCTGATAGTAACGTGTTGCACACAAATCTGTAATTATCATGTATTAAAATAGCAACATTTTAAAAGATAAATAAAATAAACATTAATTTTCAATAGAAAAATGTTGAAATATATTAGAAGTAAAGATAATACGAAATATGTAAGATAAAAAAGAAATATGTAAGATGTTATATCTATAAAACTTCAAATTTTTCTGAGACTCAAAGTAAAACTATTAGAAACTTAAATCAGATTTTTTTTAGTGAGAGTCAACATTGTAATAGTTAATGCTTTGCATAAAATAATTTTAATTTAACAAGATTGTAATGAAAACACCAAAAGCATATGGAAGGTGATGCCAAGGTCATAAAAAACAAGCAAGAATAGTCAGAGATAAGTCAGAATAGGGAACAAAGGGGAAGAATATGGGGAAATAATCAGCTCAAGCATATATTAAAACATTTTATAAATATTAAGTAATTAAAATATGACAGTTTTGTTCATATAAAGTATAGATACATCAAAGGAATGGAATAGGAAAATGTAGGAACTTAATATATGACAAAATAGGCATCTAAATTAAAAGGGAAAGTTGGATTATTTAATAAACTATGTTGAGAATCTACATGGAAACAATAATCTTATCCAGATTGTTTCAAGGAAGCATGTACATGTAAATTAAATAAGTGAAATAAGTAAATAAAACCATAGTACTATTTGAAGAAACCATAAGAAAATTCTACAACTATGTATGCATGTTTTTGGTTATATATGCATAAAATATTTTTACAAAAATACTTAAGGAACAGAAAATGTTGTTTGTTATAAGATAGAAATATGGCTGGGATCAGAGGTAGATTGAAGATTGTTTCCCAAGTTTTATATAATGTTTGAATTTTTCACTGTGTATATGAACTATCTATCAAAAATATACATAATTTAGACAAAAATAAAAATTCACGGTGTAGGAATAATTCTTAAAGAAAATTAACCAAGGCATTAACATAGATATTTCATGCATATTATGGAGGAACTTCCAATCCCTAAAATGATTTTCTTGATTCTGCTTCCTCTGACTACAGATATCATCTAGGAAAAACCCTGGCTTGCAATACCCTATTCAGGCCCTACATCTTAAGGACACCTGGAATTTATTTTTTTTTAAGTTTCCAAGTATTTGTTTTTAATCTTCTCTGAATTACTGCAATTAAAAATTAAAAGATACCAATATAAATTAATGTATTTTGTGGGCTATGCTAAACTTTCCATGAACATAGAAATTTTGGTGTTGAGAATTTTATTTCAGGAACCTGGGTCTCAATGGGAACCAAATACCCACCAGCAGATGTATCTGATGATCTCAGCTGAGGCCCTATTAGAATTATCTGAGACTCCTTTATGGATGTTTGCCTCTGATACAAAGCAGTCTAAAGTCAGGATAGATTTATGTGCATTGGCAGAGCCAAGTAACAAATGGAACATGTTCTCACAGTATGTTTGGCCTGAGCCTATGTGATTAAATCCTCACTTTGATGAATCCCAGACCTCCAGGGAGGAGAAAATAAAGTCCAAAGACAGTTGGTTAATAAGAAATTACTGAATCTGCCCGGGTCTAAGATGTTGTAGCAAAAGAGCAAACTTTAGTAAGTACACAGAAAAACAAAAAACAAAAAAATAGAAAATAAAGATTGTTTTTCCCCAAAAATGATAGTCCACTTTTTGCTTCCACAATATTTTGGATATGATAGATAGGTAGAATATTTTTCATCCAAGGTGGATTTTTTATTAAATTTGGAGAAGATTCAGTTAATT
Organism: Nyctereutes procyonoides; assembly: GCF_905146905.1. Classification (NCBI taxonomy): domain Eukaryota; kingdom Metazoa; phylum Chordata; class Mammalia; order Carnivora; family Canidae; genus Nyctereutes; species Nyctereutes procyonoides. Next base: position 27,355,508 of record NW_026575040.1, on the reverse strand, counting down.
TTATTAGGACAACACATATAATCCTAGAAGTGCTCTGGGCAAACCAATTCACGTGGTCACCCAAAGCATAGCACTTATTACAAGATTTTGTTTATGTACCTGCCTCCTCACCAGTCTTGGATTCCTTAAAGAAAAAGACAATGTGTGTTATTCTTCCTTATAACATCACTGGTCCATTTCATATTTAGTATATGGCCAAAACTGAATATTTTAGGGGGAGAAAGAAATAATTAAAGACAGGATTTCTAAATGGATAGATATATACCAGGGACACACAATCTTATTAATATACTAGTATATTTTGAAATGATATTAAATTTTTAGGTAAAACTAATTTTGGGCATATATGTATCAAAATGATGATATTGCAGTAATTGAAAGGGCTGTGGCTGGAGTTTGGAATGTTCAGATCTAAAAAGACACATTCAACATGAAGAACTGCTCAGTATTTTTAAGTATTCTTAGTGGCCTGGTCATGGGTACTGGTGAGCTTAATGTATATGGGTACAATAATCATTTTGGATCTCAGTAAAAATGTTGATGAAGTGAAATGCTTGAGATCAAATCAGCTGAAAAATATTTATGTGAATATCTAATAAAAATATTCTAAAATTTAGCATCACATTCTTCATTCTTATAAAGATTTAGTTGTTATAGAACTAAAGGTCATTGTTTAAAACCTCCATTTTAATTGTACAAATTGTAGGCAAGACTACAGTCTGTATGCATATCAACACCAGGACAATGGCTAAATTTAAACTATTATTTGGTTACTCTCTTCAATTAAAATTAGAAAACCAAGATACCAATACCAGATAAGAACAGAGTAAGAACAGTATCAAAAAAATTCTAAATGAAGTATTCCAAAGCTTAAATGCAGCAATACATATAGACTACACATTGAACTTAGTCCAGGAATTCAGGGATGGCATAATATTAAGAATTTATTAGTAGTGACATCAGTTAAAATTGTGGGGTAAGGACCTCAAAAAATTCTCTCCTCCACAAATCAAGGAGAACATTGGCAAAAATTTCAGAATAAACGTTTGCAGAACTCAAGGAATTAACCAAAGACTTGTAGAAAACTAGAGAGCATTTATCATCAATAAAAGCAATAGATTCTCTGTAAGCATGTTTGTGATATTTTAACTTGCTCTACCTCCTGAGCTTTGCAATAGCCTTGAAAGCCAAAAGCCTGCAACCACAGTGAAAATGAAGCATACTAGTCACTAGAAGGGACTAGTAAAGGGTTGAGTCTTTTTTACAGCTCTATTCACAGAGAATTTTTTATTATTTTATCTCTGGTGTTTCCTTGGAAGGTTTCTCTTGCAATGCTATCTTTATTTAAAGTGACTTAGAGTAACTACATAGTGTGCATAGCCTTTTCCTGTGAGTAAAATGTAAAGGGAGCATTTGTCAAAAACAACTAGAGACAAGTGTTGAACATCATGATGGATGCTGAGATGTGGCTTGAGGTGATAGATAAAACAAAGTACACAATAGGCTCACCAAAAAGCTTAAAGAAAAAAAAAACAACTAAGACATCAATAGAAGATTTGGAAAAAATTCTGATGTAATTCTGGGAATCTAAAATACCATGTACACAGCACTCTGAATTCCCAGGGCACTGTACTACCACAGGAAAGAGTGCCAAAGGCCCTATACGCTAACTTCTAGCTAATCATGATGCTCTGCACAAGTAGGTAGGGAAGGCCAAGGCAGAGTTGCAAACTCCCTGGCTGAATGTTAAAATGTGCATTCACTAACATGCCTATAGAGCCCCTTCGCAAACATTGGAATAATTACTGGTTCCAGGTATCCATGAAATCTCTGTGCAGTCTTCTGCTGACCACTAAGATAACTGAGCTGAAGCCTCCATAACCTCATATAACAAAGAATAAAAACTTTACAGAATTAGTTCAGAAAAAGTCACTAAACAAACACACTACAACAAACAGCAAAACAAAAACCTCAATAAGAGGAAGAATATGATTTTCAGAGTTTACAGAGATTACTATTTTCAATTTAAATATATATATATATTCATATATATATATATGAAATGTAAAGAAACAAGAAAATATGGTCCATAACCAAGCGGAAAAAGGTGATCAGAATTTGTCCCTGAGGAAGCACAGATTTTGGACTTATCTGACAAAGGCTTTAATCAGCTTTTCAAAATATGTCCAAAAACTAAAGGAGACTATACCAAAAAACCAAAGGGAATATATGAAAAGTAACAGAGAATATTAATAAAGACGTGAAATGCAAATTATAAAACAAAACCAGAATACACATAATGAAAGCTCCAAAAGTAGAGTAAAAGACCAAATGAATATTGAAGAAATAATAAGCAAAAATATTCAAAATTTGATGGAAACATTAATCTACATATTCAAAAGTATGAATTAACTCAAAGTGGGGTAAATTCAAAAAAAATCTGAACCTAGACACATCATGATTATACAATTTAAAGCCAACAAGTGAGAATCTTGACAACAGCTATAGAGAAGTGCCTTGTCATATACAAGTGTTCATAAATAAGATATAAACTGATTTCTCATCAGAATCCATGGGAGTCAAAAGGCAATGGCATAGTATATTTAAGGTGCTGAAAGAAAAAGACTGTCAACCAAGAATTGTATATCAGGCAAAATTATCCTTTACAAATGAAGGAGAAATTAAAATAATTCCAGAAAAAAACAAAAACTGAGAGTTCATTGTTAGTATACATCCCTACAACAAATACAAAAGAGAATCCTTCAGGGTGAAACAATAATAAATAAATAGGCACCAGTAAATATAACTATATAGGTAAACTTTTTAAAAGTATAAATGTTTGTTTGTAACTCTTTCCTCTTATCTAGTTTAAAAGACAACTATATAAAGCAATAATTATAAGTCTGTGTTGGTAAGCATACAACAGATAAGGATTTAATTTATATGACAACAACAGCACAAACGATTGGAAGGGAATGGAGCCCAAAGAGCAAAGGTATAAAGAAAATGTACACTACTCCTCCATTGTGTTTCTCCTTTACTTATATTGTCACACTGATAACACTTCTGACACCAGATATGTGTTTTCATTTTTATTTTTTTCCCCACATCAAGCATCTGCAACACCAGCTAGGCATCCTACAATTTAACTCAATTCTGACACTATCTCCTATATATAGTATCAAATCCCATGAATTAAAAGCTCAGACCCACAAGAATGCACCCCACCCACTTCACAAGCCAACTGTAAATCCATGTTGTCACCCATGCTTCTGAACAATCAGCTATAAGAGATTCCAATCACCTCCTTCTCAGGTTTAATTAATTTGCTAGAGTGACTCACGGAACTCAGGAAAGCAGCTTGCTTGCTCTTTATTGGTTTATTATAAAGAGATGTAATAATGGACACAGATGAACATCCATATGGAAGAGATGTGTAGAGCAAGATATGTGATAAAATACATGGAGCTTCCATGCATTCCCTGTACACACACACACCACTTCCCTAGTACCTTTATGTGTTTAGCAAACTGGAAGCTCTCTGAATCCCATATTTGAGGATTTTTATAGAAATTTCATAATGGAGGCATGATTGATCATTAACTTCATTTCTAGTCCTTTGCCCTCTCTGAAGAATGGGATGTGAGACTAAAACTTCCAAGCTACTAACCATGCTTTTGACTTTCTAGTGCTAGCTCCTATCAGGAGAAAACCCAAAAATCACCTTATTAAACTAAAGTCATTCCTATCACTCAGGAAATTCCAAGGGATTTAGAAACTCAGTATCAGGAACCAGAGTCAAAGACAAAATACTAGAACAGAAAATGTTCCTAGTATTTTTATCACATAGGATCTTTATCAGTTTACTATTCATTTTTTTCCTTTCCCTTAGTTTTAGGGCAGACAGGAGTGCCTGAGGATGTCACATTTATCCCCTTGGGGATGGGTTGCCGGGTCAGCTTGGGGCTTTAAAAAAAAATTTTTTTTTATCATTTATTGGACACAGAGAGAAAGAGGGCACAAGGAGGGGGAGCTGCAGAGGGAGAGGGAGAAGCAGGCTCCCCACTGAGCAGGGAGCCCAACATGGGGCTTGATCCCAGGACTCTGAGATCATGACCCAAGCTTAAGTCACACTTGTAGCCAACCAACTGAGCCACCCAGGCATCCCCAAGCTTGTGTTTTGTCCTCAGCTTGCCTTCTGCTCCCTCATCAGTTGACCAAAATTAAGAAAGAATCAAATTACTAAAATCAGAAATGAAAGAATAGGCATTACTAGAAATAAAAAGTATCATAAAAGAATGCTAATCCTTCAGAAACTTTTATAGGCAAAAGAGGGAATACTCCCTCAACTCATTCTATATAACCAATAATACCCTAATAAAAAGTCCAATCAAAGACATCCACAAACCAAAACTAAAGAAACAGAAAAACTGCAGATCAATATCCCTTATAAATATAGATATAATTCCCAACAAAATTAACATTTCAAATCTAGCAATATATATATAGCAATATATATATATGTATATATATATATATATATATATATACATATATATATGCCATGAATAATTGGAATTTATCCCAGAAATTCAAGTTTGGTTCAACATACAAAAATCAATCAATGTAATATACCACAATAATAGAATAAAGGTCAAAAAGCATATGGTCATCACTGATACTGTTTTTAAATACAGGTGAGGTGTGTTGGGGTAAGATCGAGAGCCCATGGCCAAGAAAGAATTCTTGAGACTTTTGGCAAAAAGGTGGTTTTATTAAAGCACTAGGACAGGACCCATGGGCAGAAAGAGCTGCACTGGGGTTGTGAGGAGAAACTGATTATATACTAACAGGTTGGGGGAGGTAATGAAAAAGGGAAGTTTCCAAAAGGACTTCCATATGCTAAAGAACCACCTCAGGATACTGGAGGCATTGCTATTTTGAGTTATTTCTATATTTCTTCTACAAACAAGCTAAGTTTGTTTTTCCCTTTAGCAAAGCATAACATTAAGATAGCTGGAAGTTTCCTGGAGGAATGTCACACATACCCTACCCAGAAGTGGGGGGACAGGGATGCAGGACGTCCATTTGTGCTTTGTCCTCAGCTAGCCTTCTGATCCCTCATCAATCACAATAGATAATAGATAGACAGATAATAGATAATGGAAAGAAGCCCACATCTCAGGAGATGTAGAAAAAGCATTTGACAAGATCAAACACCAAACACCGTTTTATGATTGAAAGAAAAAAAATACCATTCAAGAAACTAAAACCAGAAGGGATTTCCTTAATAACATCTATAAAAACAAAGCAAAACAAAACAAAACAAAAAAACACCATGCTTAGTGATAAATGACCAAGTACTTTCCCTTATGATCAACAGAATATAAGGATATCCACTCTCACCACTTCTATTCAACATTGTACTAGAGGTTCTAAGTAAGAAAATTATGCAAAAAAAAAAAAAAAAAACTTAAAAAGCATCCAGATTGGAAGACATGAATTAAAAACTGTCTATATTTGCAGATGATATAATCTGGACCCCTCTCACTTCTGAGAGCTTTCTCTATCTTTGCTTAATAAACTTCTATAGCTTTACTCTTCTTTGTCTGCAAGATTTATTCTTCAACTCTGTGAGACAAGAAGAACCAAGCCTTCCAGCTTCAATATGTCATTAAACATTTGTCTAAACCTATGGGATGTACAACATCAAGAGTGAATCCTACAGTAAACTTAAACTATGTACTTTGAGTTATTAAAATGTATCAGCATAGTTTCATCCTAGGTAAAAATGTACCGTTTTGGCGTGTGATGTTGATAATGGGGAGGCTACATATATATGAAGGCAAGGGGTATATGGAAAATAAATGTATCTTCTACTCAATCTTGTTGTAAACATAAAACTCTAAAGAATTGTCTTAAAAAATTTTAACTTCTATATGAATATTTATAGCTACATTATTAAAAATAGCCAAAATGTAGAAATAACTCAAATGTCCTTAAAATGGACAGATAAATAAAACATGGCAAATCCATAGAATGAATTTTATTCACTCATCTAAAAAAATATTGACACATTCTAAACATAGGTGAATCTTGAAAATTTATGTTAAATGAAGGAATCCATTCACAAAAGGCAAGTCACATGATTCCATTTATTTGAAATGTCCAAGATAAGCAAACTCATGAAGATGAAAAATAGATTAGTATCGATGAAGGACTGAGAGGGGATTTCATGGAAGAACTATGAGTATATGTCTCTTTGAAGTGATGAAAATATTCTTGATTTCAATAATGATGATGATAAGACATCTTTGTGAGTATATGAAAAAAGCACTAAATTGTATATAGTTTAAAAGGCTAAATTTTATAGTATGTTATCTACGCTCCATGAAATATAAAAATTCATTAATGTGACTCACAAATTATCTCAACTAATGATGAATAAACACTTGATAAATTCTAATACATTCCATAATTCTTTATTGTTTTTACTTTAATCCCAATATAGTTAAAATACCATGTTATATTAATTTTAGGTGAGCAATACAGTGATTCAACAATTTGGTACATTACTCAATGTTCATCAAGATAAGTACTCTTACTCCCCTTCACCTATTTCATACATCTCCTCTCTGTTAACCATCAGTTTGTTCTCTATAGTTAAGAGTTTATATTTTGGGTTCTTTTTTTTCTTTGCTCATTTGTTTTGTTTCTTAAACTCTACATATGAATGAAATCATATGGTATCTGTCTTTCTCAGACTGTCTTATTTCAGTTAGTATAATACTCTCTAGCTCCATCTGTGCTGTTGCAAATGGAAACATTTCATTCTTTTTTAGGGCTGAGTAGTATTCCATTGTACATATATGCCACTTCTTCTTTGCATCTATACATCTATCAACAGGCACTTGGACTGCCTCCATAACTTGGCTATTGTAAATAATGCGACTATAAATATAGGGGTACATATGTTCCTTTGAATTTGTTTTTTGGTGGGTTTCTTTTTTGGCAAAGGGGATTCTTTGGGTACTCAGTGGTGCAATTACTGGATCATTGAGTAGTTCCATTTTTAACTTTTTGAGGAACTTTAATAGTGTCTTCCACAGTGGCTGCAAAAGTTTGCATTTCTACCAACAGTAAAAGAGGGTTCCCTTTTTTCCAATCCTCACTAACACTTCTTGTTCCTTGTGTTTTTTACTTTAGCCATTTTGACTGGTGCGAGTTGATGTAGTAGTAGTTTTGATTTGCATTTCCTTGATGACTCATGATATTGAGCATCTTCACATGTGTCTATTGGCTATCTGGATGTCTTTGGAGAAATGTCTATTCATGTCTTCTATCCACTTAGTTAATTCATTTTGTGTATGTGTATATGTGTTGAGTTTTCCAAGTTATTTATATATTTTGGATACTAATCCTGTATCAGATATGTCATTTGCAAACATCTTCCCCATTCCATCGGTCACCCTTTACTTTTGTTGTTTCCTTCATTGTGCAAAAGCTTTTATTTTGATGTAGTCCCAAGAGTTGTTTTTTTTTTTTTTGTTTCCCTTCCCTTAGGAGATATATCTAGAAAAATGTTGCTATGTCTGATGTTAGAGAAATTAACTGTCTGTGCTCTCTTCCAAAATTTTTATATTTTCAGCCTCACATTTAGGTCTTTAACCCATTTTGAATTTATCTTTCTGTATGGTGTAAGCCAGTTCCAGTATCATTATTTTGCATGTAGCTATCAACTTCTCCCAACAACATTTGTTAAAGAGACTATCTTTTTCCCATTGCATACTCTTTCCTCCTTTGTCAAAGATGTATTGCCAATATAATTGTGTGTTTATTTCCGTGTCTTTATTCTACCCCTTTATCTATAAGCCTATTTTTGTGCCAGTACCATACCATTATGATTACTGACAATTTGTTTTATAATTTGAAATGTGGAATTGTGATGCCTCCAGCTTTTCCTCATCCAAGATTATGTTGGTTACTCTGTGATTTCTGTGGTTCTACACAAATTTTAGGATATTTTGTTTTATTTCTGTGAAAAAAACGTTATTGACATTTTGAAAGGGATTGCATTAAATGTATAGATTGCTTTGGGTAGTATGGACATTTTAACAATATTGTTATTTCCAATCCATGAGCATGGGATGTCTTTCCACTTGTTTGTGCTGTTTTCAATATCTTTTATGAACGTTTTACAATTTTCAGAGTACCAATCTTTCACCTCCTTGGTTAAGTTTATTCCTAGGTATGTTATTATCTTTCATGCAATTGTAAATGGAATTCCTTCCTCAATTTCTTTATGTTGCTTCAATATTAGTGTATAAAAACGCCATGGAGTTCCATATGTAGATTTTATATCCTGCAACTTCAACAAATTATTTATCACTTTTCATAGTGTACTAGTGGAATCTTTAGGGTTTTCAACATAGTATCATGGCATCCAAATACTGAAAGTTTTACTTCTTCCTTACCAATTTGGATGGTTTTTATTCCTTCCTTTTCATCTGCTTTCTGACTTCTAGCACTATGTTTAATAACAATGGTTAGATTGGATACTCCTGTCTTATTCCTGACCTTAGGGGAAACAATTTGTTTTTCCCCACTCAGTATGATGTTAGCTGTGAGTTTTTCATATATGGCCTGTATTATGCTGAAGTATGTTCCCTCTAACCCTATTTTGTTGAGGGCTTTTATCATGCATCGTATGGTACTGTGTTAAAAGTTTTCTCTACATCAATTTTAATGATCATATGGTATTCATTCCTTCTTTTATTAACGTGATGTTTTGTTTTTTGTTTTTTTAACGTGATGTTTAACATTGTGAATATTGAACTTCCTTTGCATCCCAGGGATAAATCTCATTTGATCATAGTGAAAGATTCTTTTCATGTATCATTGGATTCGGTATTTTGTTGAGGAATTTTACATCTATGTTCATCAGAGATGTTGGCCTGTAGTTCTCCCTTTTTTTGTAGTGTCTTTATCTGGTTTTGGTATGAGGGTAATGCTGGCTTCATAGAATGAATTAGGAAGTTTTCTTTCCTCTTATAGTTTTTGGAATAGTTTGAGATAGTTTCAACTTCTCTTTAAATGTTTGATTGAATTCATCTCTGAAGCCATCTGGTCTGGCACTTTTATTTGCTGAGAGTTGTTTTTTTTTTTAATTACTGATTCAATTTTATTGCTGGTTGTCAGTCTGCTTAAATTTTTTTACTTCTCCCTGATTCAACCTTGGGAGGTCATATGTTCTTAAAAATGTATGTTTCTTTTAAATTGTCCAATTTGTTGGCATATAATTTTTCAAAATGTTCTCTCACATTCTTTTGTATTTATGTGGTTTCACTAGTTATTTCTCCCCCTTTATTTCTGTTTTTGAGTTCTCTCTCTCTTTCTCTCTCTCTCTCCTCCTTTTATCCTTCTTTTTAATGAATCTAGGAAAAGGTTTATTTTATTGGTTTTTTAATGAATTTAGGAAAAGGTTTATTGGTTTTGGTGATCTTTTCAAAGAATCAGATACTGGTTTCATTGATCTGTTATACTGATGGGGTTTTGTTTGTTTTTTGTTTCATGGTTTTGTTTTGTTTTGATTCTAGTTTATTCCTGCTCTCAACTTTACTATTTTCTTACTTGTATTGGTTTGGAGTTTTGTTTGTTTATAGCTCCTTTAGATGTAACTTTAGGCTGTTTATTTGGGATCTTTCTTGCTTCCTGGGGGTAGGCCTGTATTGCTATAAACTTACCCCTTAAAACACTTTTTTGCTGTGTCCCAAAGATTTCGGACCATAGTGTTTTAATTTTCATTTGTCTCTATGTATTTTTTGCTTTTGTCTTTGATTTCTTTTGGATCTTTTCATTGTTTAATAGCATGCCATATAATATCAATGTATTTGTGTGCTTTCCAGACTTTTCTTCTTGTGGATGATTTCTACTTTCATAATGTGGTCAAGAGGGGCATGGTAATATTACAATCTTTTTGAGTTTTTTAAGACTTATGTTTGTGGCCTAATATGTGATCTATTCTGAAGAATAGCATATGCACACATGAAAATTAAAAGTTGATTTTGCTGTTTTATTTTTTTTAATAAATTAATTTTTATTGGTGTTCAATTTACCAACATACAGAATAACACCCAGTGCTCATCCCGTCAAGTGTCCCCCTCCGTGCCCGTCACCCATTCACCCCCACCCCCCGCCCTCCTCCCCTTCCACCACCCCTAGTTCATTTCCCAGAGTTAGAAGTCTTTATGTTCTGTGTCCCTTTCTGATATCTCCCACACATTTCTTCTCCCTTCCCTTATATTCCCCTTCACTATTATTCATATTCCCCAAATGAATGAGAACATACACTGTTTGTCCTTCTCCGATTGACTTACTTCACTCAGCATAATACCCTCCAGTTCCATCCACGTTGAAGCAAATGGTGGGTATTTGTTGTTTCTAATGGCTGAGTAATATTCCATTGTATACATAAACCACATCTTCTTTATCCATTCATCTTTCGATGGGCACCGAGGCTCCTTCCACAGTTTGGCTATTGTGGACATGGCTGCTAGAAACATCGGGGTGCAGGTGCCCCGGCGTTTCATTGCATCTGAATCTTTGGGGTAAATCCCTAACAGTGCAATTGCTGGGTCGTAGGGCAGGTCTATTTTTAATTCTTTGAGGAACCTCCACACAGTTTTCCAGAGTGGCTGCACCAGTTCACATTCCCACCAACAGTGTAAGAGGGTTCCCTTTTCTCCGCATCCTCTCCAACATTTGTTGTTTCCTGCCTTGTTAATTTTCCCCATTCTCACTGGTGTGAGGTGGTATCTCATTGTGGTTTTGATTTGTATTTCCCTGATGGCAAGTGATGCAGAGCATTTTCTCATGTGCATGTTGGCCATGTCTATGTCTTCCTCTGTGAGATTTCTCTTCATGTCTTTTGCCCATTTCATGATTGGATTGTTTGTTTCTTTGGTGTTGAGTTTAATAAGTTCTTTATAGATTTTGGAAACTAGCCCTTTATCTGATATGTTATTTGCAAATATCTTCTCCCATTCTGTAGGTTGTCTTTGAGTTTTGTTGACTGTATCCTTTGCTGTGCAAAAGCTTCTTATCTTGATGAAGTCCCAATAGTTCATTTTTGCTTTTGTTTCTTTTGCCTTCGTGGATGTATCTTGCAAGAAGTTACTGTGGCCAAGTTCAAAAAGGGTGTTGCCTGTGTTCTCCTCTAGGATTTTGATGGAGTCTTGTCTCACATTTAAATCTTTCATCCATTTTGAGTTTATCTTTGTGTATGGTGCAAGAGAGTGGTCTAGTTTCATTCTTCTGCATGTGGATGACCAATGGAACAGAATAGAGAACCCAGAAATGGACCCTGAACTTTATGGGCAACTAATATTCGACAAAGGAGGAAAGACGATCCACTGGAAGAAAGACAGTCTCTTCAATAAATGGTGCTGGGAAAATTGGTCATCCACATGCAGAAGAATGAAACTAGACCACTCTCTTGCACCATACACAAATATTTTGCTGTTTTAAAATGAAACATTCTGAATACATCTGTAAGATCCATCTGATGCAAGATGTCACTCAAAACCACTGTTTTCCTTGTTGATTTTGTTTGGAGATCTATAGATGTAAGTGAATGTTAAAGTCCACTATTATTATTGTTTTGTTATCAATTAGTTCTTTTATGTTTGTTATTAACTGACTTATGTACTTGGGTATTCTCATGTTGGAAGTATTAATATTTATATTTTTTTAAAGATTTTATTTATTTATTCATGAGAGATACAGAGAGAGAAAGGTAGGGACACAGGCAGAGGGAGAAGCAGGCTCCATGCAGGGAGCCTGACGTGGGACTCCATCCCAGGTCTCCAGGATCACACCCTGGGCTGAAAGTGGCACTAAACCACTAAGCCACCGGGGCTGCCCTATTTATCATTGTTGTATCTTCTTGTTGGATTATAACATTTATGATTATATAGTCCTTTTTTGTTCACTTTTATAGCCTTTGTTTTAAACTCTATTTTGTCTGATGTAAGTATTGCTACTCTAGCTTTCTTTGCACTTCTATTTGCATAATAAATGTTTCTCCATTCCTTTCAAATCTGAAATGAGTCTCTCATAGTCAGCATATAAATTGGTCTTATATTTTTATTCATTCCAACATCTTATATCTTTTGATTGGAGATTTGTCTGTTTACATTGAAAATACGTATTGATATGTATTTATTGCCATTTTCTTACTTGTTTTATGGTTGTTTTGTATTTGTTTTTGTTGTTGTTGTTGTTGTTGTTGTTGTTGGGTTGTTTTCTATATCCTCTCTGTTCCTTTCTTCTCCTACTCTCTCTTGTCATAATTAGTTGACTTTGTTTAGCAAAATACTTGCATTCCTTAATCTTTATTTTTGCATATCTATTACTGTTTTTGGATTTCTGTTTACCATTCAGTTTATATATAACATCTTCTGCATATAACAATCTATATTAAACTGATAGTTGCTTAATTTTGAACCCATTCTTTACCCCTCTCCCCTCCACATTTCAGATATTTGGTATCATATTTTAATTATTTCATATTGTGCTTCTCTTGACTGATTTTTACAGATATATTTTTTTAGTTTTTGTGTTTCCTTTTTTTTTTTTTTTAATTCTTATGTATGGTGTTTTCTTTCCACTGAAAGAGTTCCTTTAAGTGTTTCCTGGTTTAGTGGTCATAATGCCTTCAACTTTTGTCTGGGAAACTCTGTATCTCTCTATTCTAAATGATAGCCTTATTGGTGAATAGATAGGCTACAGATTTTTCCTTTTCAGTGCTTTGAATATATCATGCCACCCTCTTCTGGCCTGCAAAATTTCTGCTGAAAAATTAGCTGATAGCCTTATGTAGTTTCCTTTGTACATAACTGTCTTCTTTTCCCTTGCACCTTTAAAATTCTTTATGACTTTTTTTTTTTTTTGCCTTTTTAATTGCTATGTGTCTTGGTGTTGACCTCCATTGGCTGAATTTGTTGGGGGAATCTGTGCCTCCTAAATCTGAATTTCTTGTTTCCTCACCAGATTTGGGAAGTTTTCAGCTATTATTTCTTCAAATATATTTTCTGCCCCCTTTTTACTCATGCTCTCCAGGGAGGCTTGCTATATAAATGTTATTATGCTTGATGGAGTCATTGAGTTCTCCAAGTCCATTCTTATTATGAAATATTTCTCTCTTCCCTCTTCATCTTGATTGTTTTCCATTATTCTATCCTCCAGGCCACTTTTATGTTTCTCAGCTTCCTATAACCTATTTATTCCATTTATTGTATTTTTACTTTTATGGAGTTCTTTATCTATGTTATTTTTTATTTTTATTGGTTTTTTTTTTTCAGGTCCAACAGTGTTTATTGAATGTGAAGTCATCCCAGCCCCCTTTCATGGGGAAGACAGTCCAAGGAGAAATGTTAAATACCCACCTGCACACTCGCACACTCTCACACACTTGCGCACCTGCATGCTGCACACTCGTCCAAGCTCCAGCAGTGACACGTCGCACACCCTCTTCCCCCCAACCCCCTAAGCCAGAGGCACGGCTGTCAGGGGCAGTGCGGAGCTGGGGCTCCAGGATAGGTTCTAGCAGCAGCAGCCGGTCCCCCCAGCCCCCGCTCTCCACCCTGCCCCGCGCCTGCCCCCGGGGCCGCGGTGCCTAGGACATGAGTGACAACTCTTTCCCGCTCTGCCGCAGGTGCTTCTTGGCCGGGATCTCGTTCATGGCCTCTTCAATGGAGCGCGCGTCCCTCTTGTTGGCCACGGGCTAGCCGTAGGTCTTGTTGCCTGCAACATGTGGGCGGCGTCCTTGGCTGTCCCTTTGCGGATGAGGTGGTGTACTTGGTCTTTGTAGTCACTGGCAGGGCTCACCACCACCCCGCCCTGCTGTGCCGCCTCCTCCTCTTGCCGCTGGGCCAGCTCCTTCGGCTTCCGTTTTCCTCAGCCTTCTGGGGGTCCCATTCCTTGCCCCAGCGGTAGGAGTCCAGCTCCTCGTCTGACGGCACAAACTCCTTTTTGAAGATCATTATGTAAGCGACTCTGGTCATCTTCCTGGAAAGAGAAGGACATTAGGCCAGCCACTTCCACGACATTGTGTAGGATGCTCCTATCTTGTTCATCGGCTGAAACTTTTTCTTGATCTGCCCACTGTCTTGGATAAAATCCGATACCTCTTTCTCCTTCCGTTTACGAAACTCCACTTTCTGCTGTTTCTCTTGCTCCTGTAGTTTCTTCAGGTGCGCAGCCTGCTCTTGGGCCTTGCGCTGAAGACTCCTGGTCCCCGAGGCTGGGTGGCTTCTCCATGGAGCTCAGGATGGAGCCCAGTAGGTCCGCCCTCTTGGGAGTCATTTTTTATTTTTTTGATAAATGTCTCAGTGATGTCCTCCACCCTTTACTGAAATCCAATGAGTATCCTTATCATCATTACTTTAAATTCTCTAGGCATACTACATATTTCTGTTTTGCTTAATCTCTTGCTGTGATTTTGTGCTGTTCTTTAACTTGGAACACATTTCTTTGTCTTATCATTTTGTCTACCTCTCTGTTTCTCTGTGTTAGAAAAGTCAGCTATATCTGCTCTTGAAAGCAGTAGCTTTATGAAGAAGAGGTCCTACAGTACCATGCAGTGCAGTGTCCCTGTTAACCAGAACCTGGCACTTCAGAACAGTTGCCTATGTGTGTTGCTAGTATCCTGCTAGTGTGTCTGAGTCTACCTTTTATTTCAGGCCAGACACCTGAATCTACTCTCTGCTTGCTGTGGGCTGTGCTTGCTCTCTGTGGAGTTAGTGAGACCCAGGTAGGCAGGTTCTAGGGTATTGGAGCACAGAAAGGCTCAGAGGTAAGGCAGCAGTGAAAGCAAAATCTGTGCTGAGTCCAGGGCCTAGACTAGCAGGCTTTGAGTGCAAGAGTCCTCAGGAGAATGTGTGGTTTGAGTGCACTGCTAACAGGTTAGATAGTAATTTTCTGTATAGTGCTGCTTTCTGCAGATAGCCCTGTGTTTATGCAGAGGGATAAAGGAGGAAAATGGCATCCGTCAGCTCCTCTATTCCTGAGAAAGTCTCCCAAATGCTCTGAAGTCTGTATAAAGAGATCTCTCTCCTATTTGCCCTAGGAATTGTGCAAATTGTGGCTTCTATTTTGCCTTCCCTAGTCTGTTGTCTCTTAAGCACAAAGACCCAGCTATCAGTGGCACTCCTGGCTTAATCAGTGCTGAGTTAGATGACTTGTAAAGCTTCAAGCTCCAAGTCCCACTGGTTCTACAACCACATGGAATTCAGGCTTTCTGAATTTCAAAGCCAAACTTTGTGTGGTTTGTCTTGCCCATGTGAGCTCCCTGGTGCAAGGGACCATTTCTTTCCCCATTTCTTGGGCACAGCTCCTTCCTTCCTCTGGGCAACTCCCAACCACTTCTTCTGCCCTTCTTAACCTCTCAGATGTGACCTTTTCTCTGCATTTAGTTGTAGAGTTTGTTCTGCCAGCCTTTAGATTGCTCTCCAGCTTGTTTACATGGATGTGAGTAATTTCTAGTTATAAACATGGGACTGGGTGAGCTTAAGGTCCTCCTTTCTGCCATCTTCCCAAGCTCAATCACATTTCATAATTTTTAAATCAGTAGAAAACTAATAATAGAATATTTCACTTAAATTGATAAATAGTATTCAAAAACATGCAACAAGTAACATACAAATAATACCCAGAGCTTACTAAAATTTCTGCAAACAATGTCTGAAACATAATATCACACAAAGCATTTTTTAGGCTCACCTGATCAAATATCACAGGAGAGAGGGGTGGTTGGGACATCACAGAAATAAACTTCAAGTAATATAAATAGCATTAGGGTTTTAAACTTTAGCTTTAAAATAATTATACTTATTATGTTAATGAAGTAAATTATAAGATAGGAAATTAAACCAGAGAACCCATGTCATATAAAAATATTAATTGCAAAAATTAGGACTTAAATTACCAAAAGTAATGATGGGAATGTAGTATTTAGGTTTAAAAACAGATGAAATGTGGCAGATGAAAGGATTAATTAATTGATGATAATTCAATAGAATATATCACAGTAAGAATAGAGTTAGAAAGGTAAGACCAACTGAAAAAGAAGATAAGAGACTTCTGGGCCATAGTGAGAAGGTCTAAAATATCTGTAAAAAGAGTTTCAAAAGGAGGAAAAAGAAAGGATGGGGTAAAAACAATAGTTGAAATGATATTAGCCAAAAATTTTCCAAAACTGAAAAAAACAACTAGTTAGAGTTTTCAAGTAGCTCAAGAATTGTATAAGGAAAAATACAAATCAAACAAACCCAACACCACCAAGAAAAACTTAGGCAAACTACTAAAAACAAAAGAAAGAGAAGAAAGCAAGCAACCAAAGACAGAACAAGCATACTGCATACTATCTATAAAGAAGAACAATAAATTTGTGGCTTACTTTCCAATAAAAGTTACGGAAGTCAGAAAAATATGAAACAGTTTAAAGTGGTAAAAGAAAACAAATGTCAAATTAGATTTCTTTTTTTTAATAATAAATTTATTTTTTATTGGTGTTCAATTTGCCAACATACAGAATAACACCTAGTGCTCATCCCATCAAGTGCCCACCTTAGTGCCCGCCACCCAGTCACCCCACCCCCCCGCCCACCTCCCCTATCACCACCTCTAGTAGTGATAATGTTCTTCAAGAATATAGTCACATGAAAGTGCTATTCAGAAAAAAAAATGAAAGGACTCATCACTGGCTAAATCTTACTAAAAGTCTCCCTAAAGGTACAAAGCAAATTCTTCTGGCAAGGAGAAAAATCATGCTAAATGGAAGTGGAAAAAAAATTAAAAAGGAATGTAGAACAAATAAAATGGTATTTGGTACCATATAGGTAAATATGCAATACATACAAGTAAATATTGACTGTATTTGAAGGAAATGTTAATTTTATTGTTAAAAATTTATGTAAAATTAGAATATATGCCTTCAAAGCATATAATTTTGTAGGAAGACAGATGGACTTAAGCATTCTAAGATTATTGCTTTGTCAGCAAAGTTATAAACTCCTCAATTCATTTTGAGTTTTTTTTTAAAGATCTTACTTATTCACTCATGAGAGACACACACAGAGAGAGAGAGAGGCAGAGACACAGGCAGAGGGAGAAGCAGGCTCCATGCAAGGAGCCTGATGTGGGACTCAATCCCAGAACTCCAGGATCACACCCTGGGTCAAAGGCAGGTGCTAAACCGCTGAGCCACCCAGGGATCCCCTATTTTGAGTTTGAATAAGTCAAGAATGCATGTTATTAATAAAAGAATTATAAAAGTAAAATTGTATAATTTTAAAAATAAATTACTAACCCTGAAAGTGGAAGGGGAAAAAAATCAATATGGAGCAAAGAGAACAGATTTAAATTCAATTATCTCTGGGGTGCCTGACTGGCTCAGTCAGTAGAGCAGGAGACTCTTGATCTCAGGATTGTAAAAGTTTGAGCCCCATATTGGATGGACAGATTATCTGAAAATAAAATCATAAAATAAAATAAATTCAGTTAGCTCTACAATAATATGTAAATGGACTAAACATCAAATTGGATTTCAAAACGTTATACTGCACATAAGAGGCAGAATATATAAATTTAAGAATACATAAAAGTATAATTTGATCCAAAAGTGTATGGTATGAAATAGTAACCGAATGAATACCAGTTCAGCTGTACTAAGACACAGGACACATGGAGACAAAAACATATTTAAATATAAAAGTGAATGCAAAATAATAAAAGCTCACTCTTTCAGACAGACATTCTAAATCTATATGCATCTAATAACCCAAAGTCAGAAGTTATGAAATATAGAAATTCATTCATTTCATGGTAAATTAATACAATAGAAAAAAGTGTATACATGACTAGAAAATGTGAACAACCCAATTAAAAGATTCACTTAAACATACACCTCAAAATACATATATAGAATATCAGGATCAACAAAAGCCAGAATGCACATTCTTGTCACATGCACACAAACTACCAAACATAATAATGTCTTGAACATAAAGAAATCCTCAAAAATGTTTATTGATCAAAGTAGAATAAACAAGAAATCTGTAACAAAAACGATGTCTAGGAAACCCTAAGATGTTTGGAATGTAAGAATTGACTTCTAAATAACACAATGGCTAAAGTAGATAAGACAATGAGCATTAAGAAATATTTTAATTGAATGATAAATGAAATTTTACATGGAAAAATCCTTGAGATATACAACTAACTCAGTTCTTAGGAAAAAATTAGGGACTAAAATTCAAATGAAAGAAATAAAGCTTGGAAATTGATACAAGAATCCATTTTCAGCACACCAGGTAACTCAATTCATTAAGTGTCAGACTCTTGATTTTGTCTCACATCATGATTTCAGGGTAGTGGGGTAGAGCTCACACTAGCCTCCACACTCAATAGTAAATCTGTTTGAGATCCTCTCTCTTTACCTCCCTCGACTTCTCCCCACATTTGCATGTGCTCTGTAGAATAAATAAGTAAATATTTTTTAAAAAGAAGAATCCATTTCAAACAGCTTTTGAATACTAGAACATCAAATTCAAATAAGATTGATGAATGGAAATAATAAAACAACAGCAGGTATTAATGAAAAAGAAAAAATGTGTGCAATAGAGAAAATAGATACTTGTAAATACTGGATAATTGAGAAGACAAATATACTCAATAAGCCTCCAGCAAGACTAATGGAGAAAAAAAAAACATATTATGAATATGAAGAATGAAAAAAGAGACATTACAGCAATTCTACAAACATTAAAAAAATAAATAAAAGTAGACTCTAAAGAAATTTAGCCAAAAAGTGAAAAATTCCTTAAAATACACCACATACCAAAATTGGCATATGCACAAATAGTCTATTTTATTAAAGAAATCAAGATAGAGTTTAATATATTCCTATAATGAAGTATAAGGCCATGAAAGTTTCTTTTTAAGTTTCTTCAAAAATTTTAAAATGATATAACATTAATCTTCTCAAAACTCAAGACAATAAAAAAAGAGAGAGAGAGAGGATATTCCTCGTTTCGTTTTTTATGGCCATAATGAAATTGACATTAAAATCTGTAAAGCTGGAGGCATCACAACTCCAGGTTTCAAATTCTATTTCAAAGTTCTAGTGATCAAGACAGTTTATTACTGGCTCTATAAAACCCACACAGATCAGTGGAAAAGAACAGAACACCCAGAAAGAAAGCCACAACTATGCAGTAAATTAATCTTTTGCAGAGTACGAAAACAACTGCTCAAAACCTTTGGGATGCAGCAAAGGTGATCCTAAGAGGGAAGTATACAAGCAATACAAGCCTTTCTCAGGAAATAAGAAAAGTCTCAAATATATAACCTAATATTACACCTAAATGAGAAACAGAAAGAATAGCAAATAAAGCCAAAACAAAGTAGGAGACAAGAATTAATAAAGATTAGAGCATAAATCAATGAATCAGAAACCAAAAGAACAATAGAACAGATCAACTAAACTAGGAGCTGGTTATTCGAATGAATTAATAGGATTGATAAACCCTTAGCTAGACTTATCAAAAAAAAAAAAGAGAGAGAGAGCGAGAGAGAAAAGGACCCAAATTCATAACATCATGATTAAAAGAGGAGAGATACAACCAACACCAAAAAAATACAAACAATTATAAGAACATACTATGAACAACTATATGCCAACAAATTAGGCAATCTGGAAAAAATGGATGCATTCCTAGAGACATATAAACCACCAAACTGAAACAGGAAGAAATAGCAAACCTGCACAGATCCATAACCAGCAAGAAAATTGAAGCAGTAATTTTTTTTAAAAAAATCTCCCAACAAACAATAGTCTAGGGCCAGATGGTTTCCCAGGAGAATTCTACCAAATTTTAAAGAAGAACTAATATTTATTCTCCTGAAGCTATTTCAAAAAATAAAAAATGGAAAGAAGACCTCCAAACTAGTTCTATGAGACCAGCATCATCTTGATCCCAAAACCAGACAAAGACCCCACCAAAAAGGAGAACTATAGACCAATACCCCTGATGAACATGGATACCAAATGCTCACCAAGATTCTAGCCAACAGAATCCAACAGTAAATTCAAAGGCTTATTCACCACAACCAAGTGGGATTTATTCCTGGGCCGCAAGGATGGTTCAACATCAGCAACTCAATCCACATGATACAACACATGAATAAAAGGGACAAGAACCATATGATCCTCTCAACTGATGCAGAAGAAGCATCCTTTCTTGATTAAAACTTTCCATAGTGCAGGGATAGAAGGAACATAATATCATAAAAACTGTATACAAAAAGCCCACAATAAATATTTTCAAGGGGGAAAATTGAGAGCTTTTCCCTGAAGGTCAGGAACACAACAGAGATGTCCACTCTAACCACCATTGTTCAACACAGTACTACAAGTCCTAGCCTCAGCAATCAGACAACAAAAAAGAAAAAAAACAAACAAACATCCAAATCATCAAAGAAGAAGTCAAACTTTCACTCTTCCCAGATGACCTGATACGTATGCGGAAAACCCAAAAGACTCCAACCCAAAATTGCTAGAACTCATATAGGAATTCAGCAAAGTGTCAGGATATGGAATCAATATACAGAAATCAGTTGCATTTCTATACACTAACAAAGAAGAAAGATAAATTAAGGAAGAGGGAGGGGCAACATGGCGGAAGAGCAGGGTCCCCAAGTCACCTGTCCCCACCAAATTATCTAGATAACCTTCAAACCATCCTGAAAATTTACGAATTCGGCCTGAAATGTAAAGAGAGACCAGCTGGAATGCTACAGTGAGAGGAGTTCACGCTTCTATCAAGGTAGGAAGACGGGGAAAAAGAAATAAAGACACAAAAGGCCTCCGAGGGGGAGGGGCCCGCGAGGAGCCGGGCTGAGGCCGGGGCGAGTGTCCCCAGGACAGGAGAGCCCCGTCCCGGAGAAGCAGGAGCTGCACCAACCTTCCCGGGCGGGCGGAAAGGGGCTCGCAGGGAGTTGGAGCAGGACCCAGGAGGGCGGGGATGCCCTCGGGCTCCCGGGGACACTAACAGACACCTGCGAGCGCAGGAGAGTGCGCCGAGCTCCCTAAGGGCTGCAGCGCGCACGGCGGGACCGACTGGAGCAGCTCGGAGGGGCTCGGGAGCGGCTCCAGGGAGGGAGCTGCAGGGCGGGAGCGCGAATCCCACAGCGCAGGCCTCGGAGCACAGGGCGCCGGGACACAGCCCAGGATCCGGCCTCCCCCGGGACAGGCAGAGGCCGGGAGGGCCCAGGACAGCGAAGACGCTCCTGCCCCGAGCTGAGCAGATCAGCGGCCCCGCCCCGGAGCCTCCAGGCCCTGCGGACGGAGAGCCGAGAGCCCCGAGCCCCGTAGTTCCTGCGGAGGCTGAATCCAGGCTTCCAGAGCTGCCATAGCAACTGCGACTGTTCCACCTGGGGCCCCACGGGGTAAACAACCCCCGCTGAGCCCTGCAGCAGGCAGGGGCAGAGCAGCTCCCCCAAGTGCTAACACCTGAAAATCAGCACAGCAGGCCCCTCCCCCAGAAGAATAGCTAGAGGGACCAGTGATACTCCCCCGTGTTCCAATACAACTTGTTTTTGGGCACTCTGCACTGAGCAAAATGACTAGAAGGAAAACCTCACTTCAAAAGAAAGAATCAGAAACAGCCCTCTCTCCCACAGAGTTACAAAATCTGGATTACACTTCAATGTCAGAAAGCCAATTCAGAAGCACTATTCTACAGCTACTGGTGGCTCTAGAAAAAAGCATTAAGGACTCACGAGACTTCATGACTGCAGAATTTAGATCCAATCAGGCAGAAATTAAAAATCAATTGAATGAGATGCAATCCAAACTAGAAGTCCTAACGACGAGGGTTAACGAGGTGGAAGAACGAGTGAGTGACATAGAAGACAAGTTAATGGCAAACAGGGAAACTGAGGAAAAAAGAGACAAACAATTAAGGGACCATGAAGACAGATTAAGGCAAATAAATGACACTCTAAGGAAGAAAAACCTACGTTTAATTGGGGTTCCCGAGGGCGCCGAAAGGGACAGAGGGCCAGAATATGTATTTGAACAAATCCTAGCTGAAAACTTTCCCAATCTGGGAAGGGAAACAGGCATTCAGATCCAGGAAATAGAGAGATCCCCCCCTAAAATCAATAAAAACCGTTCAACACCTCGACATCTAATAGTGAAGCTTGCAAATTCCAAAGATAAAGAGAAGATCCTTAAAGCAGCAAGAGACAAGAAGTCCCTGACTTTCATGGGGAGGAATATTAGGGTAACAGCAGACCTCTCCACAGAGACCTGGCAGGCCAGAAAGGGCTGGCAGGATATATTCAGGGTCCTAAATGAGAAGAACATGCAACCAAGAATACTTTATCCAGCAAGGCTCTCATTCAAAATGGAAGGAGAGATAAAGAGCTTCCAAGACAGGCAGGAACTGAAAGAATATGTGACCTCCAAACCAGCTCTGCAAGAAATTTTAAGGGGGACTCTTAAAACTCCCCTTTAAGAAGAAGTTCAAGTAACTCGGAACATGAATGGGCTTAACGACCCCATCAAAAGGCGCAGAGTTTCAGACTGGATAAAAAAACAGGACCCATCTATTTGCTGTCTACAAGAGACTCATTTTAGACAGAAGGACACCTACAACCTGAAAATAAAAGGTTGGAGAACCATTGGTAAATGGTTCAAATGGTTCTCAAGATATACCCTAAAAACTACAGAACACTTCTGAAAGAAATTGAGGAAGACACAAAGAGATGGAAAAATATTCCATGCTCATGGATTGGCAGAATTAATATTGTGAAAATGTCAATGTTACCCAGGGCAATTTACACATATAATGCAATCCCTATCAAAATACCATGGACTTTCTTCAGAGACTTAGAACAAATCATTTTAAGATTTGTGTGGAATCAGAAAAGACCCCGAACAGCCAGGGGAATTTTAAAAAAAAGAAAACCATATCTGGGGGCATCACAATGCCAGATTTCAGGTTGTACTACAAAGCTGTGTTCATCAAGACAGTGTGGTACTGGCACAAAAACAGACATATAGATCAATGGAACAGAACAGAGAACCCAGAAGTGGACCCTGAACTTTATGCTCAACTAATATACGATAAAGGAGGAAAGACGATCCACTAGAAGAAAGACAGTCTCTTCAATAAATGGTGCTGGGAAAATTGGACATCCACATGTAGAAGAATGAAACTGGACCACTCTCTTGCACCATACACAAAGATAAACTCAAAATGGATGAAAGATCTAAATGTGAGACAAGATTCCATCAAAATCCCAGAGAAGAACTCAGGCAACACCCTTTTTGAACTTGGCCACAGTAACCGGAGAAGGACAAACAGTGTATGTTCTCATTCATTTGGGGAATATGAATAATAGCGAAAGGGAATATAAGGGAAGGGAGAAGAAATGTGTGAGAAATATCAGAAAGGGAGACAGAACATAAAGACTTCTAACTCTGGGAAATGAACTAGGGGTGGTGGAGGGGGAGGAGGGTGGGGGGTGGGGGTGAATGGGTGACGGGCACTGAGGGGTACACTTGACGGGATGAGCACTGGGTGTTATTCTGTATGTTGGTAAATTGAACACCAATAAAAATTAATTTATAAAAAAAAAAAAGAAAAAAAAAGAAAGATAAATTAAGGAATCAATCCCATTTACCACTGCATCAAAAACCATAAGATACCTAGGAATAAAACTAATCAAAGGGGTCAAGGATCTGTCGTCTGAAAACTATAGAACACTTATGAAATAAATTGATGAAGACACAAAGAAATGGAAATCATTCCACACTCACGTATTAGAAACACATATTGTTACAATGTCTATGCTACCAGAACAAATATTGTTATAATGTCTATGCTACCCAAAGCAATTGATACATTCAGTGCATTCCCTATTAAAATATCATCAACATATTTTTTCACAGGATCAAAAAAAAGAATCCTAAAATTTGTATGGAACCAGAAAAGACCCCCCAAATAGGCAAAGGAAGGTTGAAAATGAAAACCAAAGCTGGTGGCATCACAATTCTGGGCTTCAAGCTATATTACAAAGCTGTGATCATCAAGACAATATGGTACTAACAACAGCAACAACAAAAAAAAACAGACACATACATCCGTAGAATA
The DNA here is from genome assembly GCF_905146905.1 of Nyctereutes procyonoides. Taxonomy (NCBI): domain Eukaryota; kingdom Metazoa; phylum Chordata; class Mammalia; order Carnivora; family Canidae; genus Nyctereutes; species Nyctereutes procyonoides. The sequence goes on along the minus strand of NW_026575040.1, from coordinate 27,331,287 downwards.
GAATACAGAACCAAAAATGGACCCTCAACTCTATGGTCAACTAATCTTTGATAAACTACCAAAGAATATCCAATGGAAAAAAAGACAGTGTCTTCAACAAATGATGCAGGGAAAATTGGACACCACATGCAGAAGAATGAAACTGGACCATCATATACAAAGATAAACTCAAAATGGATGAAAGACCTAAATGTGAAACAGGAGTCCATCAAAATCCTAGAGGAGAACACAACCTCTTTGATCTCAGCCACAGCAACAACTTGCTAGACACATCTCCAAAGGCAAGGGAAACAAAAGCAAAAATGAACTATTGGGACTTCATTGAGATAAGGCACTTTTGCACAGCAAAGGAAACAGTCAACAAAACCAAGAGACAACTGAATGAATGGGAGAAGATATCTGCAAATTGACATATCAGATAAAGGGCTAGTATCTCAAATCTCCAGACATTTCTCCAAAGAAGACATTCAAATGAACAATAGACACATGAAAAAGTGCTCAAAATCATCTGGCATCAAGAAAACACAAATCAAAACCACAGGAGATACCACCTCACACCAGTCAGAATGGCTAAAATCGACAATTCAGGAAACAACAGATGTTGGTGAGGATGTGGAGAAAGGCGAATCCTCTTACACTGTTGGTGGGAATGCAAGCTGGTGCAGCCACTCTGGAAAACAGTATAGAGTTTCCTCAAGATGTTAAAATTATAGCTACCCTACTACCCATCAATTTCACTACTAGGTATTTATCCCAGAAATACTGATGCAGTGAAATGGCAGGACACCTGTACCCCAATGTTTATAGCAATAATGTCCACAATAGCCAAACTATGGAAAGAGCCCAGGTGCCCATCGACAGATGGATAAAGCAGATGTGATGTGTATGTGTATATATATATACATGTTACTCATCCATCAAAAAAGAGAAAGAAAGAAATCTTGCCATTTGCAATGACATGGATAGAACTACAGGGTATTATGCTAGAAAAATAACTCCATCAGAGAAAAGCAATTATATGATTTCATTCATATGTGGAATTTAACAAACACAACAGAGAAGCAGGGAAAAAGGAGAGAAAAATAAAACAAGATAAAATCCAAGAGGGAGACAAACGATAAAATACGAACAATTTGTGTTATCCCATGAGGACTAGTTCAGGTCAACATTTAAAGATAGTAAGAATGCAATTCACTATAGTAACAGAAACAAAGTTATGAAATCATTTCAACATACCATAAAGCTTTCTTTTGTTTTTGTCTATTTTTTATTGGAGTTTGATTTGCCAACATATAGTATAACACCGAGTGCTCATCCCGTCAAATGCCCCCCTCAGTGCCCGTCACCCAGTCACCACAACCCCCTGCCCACCTCCCTTTTCACTACCCCTTGTTCATTTCCCAGCATTAGGAGTCTCTCATGTTTTGTCACCCTCTCTGATTTTTCCACTCATTTTCTCTCCTTTCCCCTATAATCCCTTTCACTATTTTTTATATTCCCCATATGTGTGAAACCATATAATGATTGTGCTTCTCCAATTGACTTACTTCAATACATAATACCCTCCAGTTCCATCCACATTGAAGCAAATGGTAGGTATTCGTTTAATTTCAGGATCTATTTGTGATAAAATCTCTTAGCAAACATTATAATTCAATGAACTATATACTATTTTGCACCATTTGATTCAACCTTACTAGAAAGAACATCTGAACAACCACCTTCTACCTACTTTGTTTCTTGCTTCTTTAGTTATTTTTTTCCAATTAGTCACTTCCTTTCCATATTTGATTTATGAATACCATGAATCTTTAAAGTACCTCCAAATATTGTGGGTGCAGTTTATTGCCCAGTCCTATTGATGTTTAGTGACCATATGGCTGCTTTGATCACTGCACTGTTAAAGAGCTCAATTCAAACAGAGGCTTTACATATGCTTGTGTTAATTTAGGTCCTTATGCTTCTGCCACGAGTCATGGGAAGAACACGTCCCGGGTATTACTGGACCAAAGAGAATGAAAAGACATATGGAGCAACACTGAACCCAAATTTCAGCCAAGAGCTAACCTCAGGTAATCCCAACCTAGGTCACCAGAAATACACAACTAAGAGAAAGAAAGAAATATTTATATGCTTCTTATGGTGAACTACTGAGTTCTGGATTATTTTCATGCAATCTTATTTCAGCTGAAACCTCACCAGTATACCTTTTAAAGATTTAATGGACCCATGGGTAATTCTTAGTTTGCATCTGTAAATTCAAGAGAACTTTGATATATTAAATTAGAGGTCAAAAAAGACTGGAAAGTCAAATAATACTGGACAGTTAAAGTAAAATAATCTTATTTAAAAGAATTAATATCTATTCAATGTTAATAAATACTGAATGACCTTGTATTATATTATCAACAATATCCTGGTGCTTTAATACATGAAAATATATGTGTGATTATGCTACAGGGGTAGGGGGATAGACTTTCCCTCAATAGAGTAATCCAACACTGCCTTTCTCCCCATAGTGAATGCTAAAACATTGGTAGGGTTCTTTTTACTTCTCATGACATTTGTGACTTTATTCCTCTTATACCTAAATATGGATGGAGATTGTCAGCAAGTGCACAGAGTGCCCAGAACAGATATAAAAACTGATTCTATGCTTTTCTTTGGAAAAGTTTGGAATATCCCAACATACATTTTTGGCTTGCACACATATTTGTGACTCTGTCATAGCCCTCAGTCTAATTGCATGATTTTTCCCATTATGTTTCTTTCACACATAGCATAAGATGCCATATGCCAGTTTCTCCCAGCTGGGAGATCCCCATATTCACCAGAGTTTCTATGCAGTTATATTTTTATTGCCACCTCCTCCTCTCAGTGCTGCCAGTGCTGCAAATGACGTATTAAATCCATTCTAGGCTTTCACACCAAAGTCTCTTAGCATTCTGCAAGGCAGAAACACAGATGAACACTATTTTTAATTTAAAAGCACAGTCAGATATTAAAAAGAAAAGACCAGCCCTGTATTAGGATAAAATTAATATATTCTTCAAAAAAACTATTCATCATTTTTCTTTGTCCCAACTTACAACAACCAGTCTTATTTTTATGTTTCTTAATTGTGATTGTCTATAATCTTATTTTATGCACACTATTACAGTATAAAATACTTACTGTGTTATATAAATGTCGGCATAACCACACACATCAGCTATAGAAACCCTTAAGATATCACGTGAAAGAAGAAAACATAGACTTTTATTGCTAATATTTATTTTAGATGCCTAAGGAGTCTATAGAAATGAAATACCCTCTTATAATGCTTAATACTTATATAAAAGTATATAAATGCTTTTCACATCCTTAACCATTGAAAATCTGGAAAATCAAACTTCTTGTAGGTTTGAATAATTATGGCATTCATTCATCCAATTAAAGCACTCAATCACAGTATATCCTTTGTATTATTTTGGCTCTATATTTTTTCTCTATTCAGAAGTGAAATTAGTGTAATTTGAGAGGTTATTTAATTACAAAATCCAATCAGACTTAACTAAGACATATTTTTAATTGAGATTTTATCTCAAATACTTATAGATACACATGCAATTGTAAAAAATAATACAGAGAATCCACGTATGCTTTACATAGTTCCAAAAAAAAAAAAGAAAGTGTCTTGTAACATCGTAGAACATTATCACAACCAGAATACTGACATGAGTAGAGTCGAGACACAGGATATTCCTATATCCACAAAGATCTCACTTGTTGTCTTTTATAGGCACATTCACCTTCCTGCCACCTCCACCACACCTTCTAAATCCAGGCAAACATTGTGTCCTCCTTTTCTACAATTTTGTCATTTAAAGAACATTAGGGAAATGGAATAATGCAGTATATAACTCTTTGGGATTAGTTTTTTTCATTCAACACATAGTTCTTGGGAGATTCAAACAGGTTGTTTAATGTATCAATAATCTGTTCCTTTCTCCTGCAGAGTAGTATTTCATAGTATGGATGTATTATATCATAGATTGTTTAAGCATTGACCCATTGAAATACATCTGGATTTTTTCCAGTTTTGACTATTGTAAATAAAGCTGCTAAAAGCACTCAAGTACAGGTTTGTTTGTAAACATAAATCTTTATTTCTTGAGAGTAAATGCCTGAAAAGATTAGTGCTAGGTCATATAGCAATTACATTTCTTGTTCTTAAAAAGCCTGACAAGTATTTTCCAGAGTGAAATCAATCTCTAATCTCTGGAATAAACCCAGTATATTGATAATGTACAATCTTTACTATTATTATATTCTATTTGCTAGTATTTTCTTAAGACATTATGTATATTTATGAGGAATATTAGTCTGTAGTTTTTCTTTGTATACTTTGTATGGTTTTTGATATCAAGGTAATACTAGTTTCTAAAAGAGTTGAGAAGTCTCTCCTCTTCTAATTTTTAGAAGACATTATGTAGAATTTGTTTCACTTATTTTAAAACATTTGGTGGATTTTTCTAGTGAAACCATCTGGCTTGAAATAATTTTTGGTAGTCTTCAAATTACAAATTCAATTTCTTAACAGTCATAAGGCAATTAAAATGATCTATTCCATAATGATATATTATGGTGTTTGTTTTAGAGGACTTGGCAATCTAGGTTGTCATTTTTACGTACATAAAGTTGTTTGTGGTATTTATTCTTTTTATCCTTTTGCTATCTACAGTCTATCCCCTCTTTCATTTCTGATACTGGCAATTTGTGTCTTCTTTTTCTTTGTATGTCTTCTTAGAGACTTGTTAATTTTATTATTGTTTTCAAAGTCCCAGTTATTGGTTTTATCTGTTATTTTTATGTGTTTAATTATTGATTTCTCTTCCTTTGTTTATTATTTAGTTCCTTCTGCTAGCTTTGGATTTTAGTTTGCTCTTTAATTTTTATGTTCTTAAATTAGGATCTTAAACTACTGATTTAGGCCTTCTCCTCTTTTCTAATATATGCATTTAGTGTTTTAAAATTCCCTTCAGCACAGCTTTCTTTATCTTGGTCTTACAAATTTTGGTATGTTGTATATCCATTTTCAGAGTCCATAATTTATTTTATTTCTCTTAAGACTTCCTCTTTGACCCACAGACTATTTAGAAGTATGTTGTTTTCTTTCCAAATGTTTTGAAATTTCATGGTATCTTTCTGACAATGATTTTTAGTTTAATTCCTTTGTGGTCAGTGTATCACTGTGTGGTACCAACTCTTAAATTTGTTGAAGTTTGTTTTATGGTCCTATACATGATCTTGGTATATGTTCTGTAAGTACTTGAGAAGAATGCATATTCTGCTGTTTTAGGGTGAAGAGTTCTACAAATCTCATTAGATCATGTTACTTGATGGTGTGGCTGAATCACTCTATATCCTTAATTTCAGTCTAGTTCTATCAAATTTTAAAAGAGAAGTGTTGAAGTCTCTGATGACAATTGTTAATTTATCCATTTCTTCTTTTAATCATATCATTTTTAGTCTCACATATTTTGCAGGTCTGTTGTTTGATGCATATACATTCAGAATTGTTAGGCCTTCTTTGTGGACTGCTCCTTTTATCATTATATAATGATGAATTCTCTCTGATAATTTTTTCTGGGGTTTATCTTATATTAATATAGTCACTGCTGCTTTCCTCCAATTAATATTTACATGATATGTATTTTTTCTATTATTTATTTTCAACCTACCTATATCATCATATCTGAAGCAGGTTTCTTGTAAAAGGCATTATCGTTGGGTCACATTTTTAATCCACTATGCCAATATTTGTCCTTCAATTAGTATATTTTGATGATTCATGCTTAATCTAATAATTGATATGTTAATGCAATCTGCCATTTATTTGTTTTCTGTTTGTTATCTCTGTTTTCACTTTTTTCTACCACTCTGTAGATAATTTCAACATATTTTTTAGAATTTCATTTTGCGGGATCCCTGGGTGGCGCAGCGGTTTGGCGCCTGCCTTTGGCCCAGGGCGCGATCCTGGAGACCCGGGATCGAATCCCACGTCGGGCTCCCGGTGCATGGAGCCTGCTTCTCCCTCTGCCTATGTCTCTGCCCCTCTCTCTCTCTCTGTATGACTATCATAAATAAATAATTAAAAAAATTAAAAAAAAAAAAAGAATTTCATTTTGCTTTATATATTATTTTTGAGTGTATTTATTCATATAAATTTTTTAGTGACTGCTCTACGTATTACATCATGCATGCATAATTTCTCACAAGCTACTTGTGTTTTCATTGAGTGAAATATAGAAATCTTATCACTTTTGGCGTCCCTTTTTTTAACCTCATTTTTAATATAATTGGTATAAATATTTCTTCTACATACATTTAGAATAAGAAAATGTAATTTTTGCTTCAATCATCAAACATAATGTAAAAAAATCAACAAAGGAAAAGTCTATTACATTCACCCACGTTTTTGCTGACCATGTTCTTTCTTCCTTTCTGATATTCCAAAATTCCTTCCTTTTCATTTTAAGTTTAGAGAATATCTGTTAGCCATTATTTTAGAGTAGATCTCTTGGCAACAAATTCTTTTAAGTTTTCCTTTATCTGAAAATGTCTAGACTTAGCCTTTGTTCCTAAAAAATACATTTAGTGGGCTTATAACCAGTATGTTGGCAGTTATTTTTTTTTTTTCCTTTCAGCTCCTTAAAGTATTGTGCGACTTCTTCCTGGCTTCCTTGATTTCTCAAGAGAAATCTACTGTGATTTGAAATGCTTTCCCCCAGAGCTAAGGTACCAATTTTCTCTGAACTTATTAATACATTTTTTTCTTTGTCTATAGTTTTCAGAAGTGTGATTATGATGTGTTTTTGCATAAATCTCTTTGGGCTAACCCCGGCTAGAGTTTGCTCAGCTTCTTGAATCATCTTGTGTCTCTTGCCAACTTTGAAAAGTTTTCAGCCATTAGCTCCTCAAGTACTTTGTTTTAGCCCTTTAGCCCTGTGCTTTCTCTTCCCTTTCCAGAACTCAAAGATACAAATGTTAGACCTTTTGTGATAGTTCCACAACACTTTCAAACTTTTTTTCATTTTTCATCTTTTTTTATTTTTTTAATTAATTAATTTATTTTATGATAGATACAAAGAGAGAGAGAGAGGAAGACACACAGGCAGAGGGAGAAGCAGGCTCCATGCCGGGAGCCGGACGCGGGATTCAATCCGGGGACTCCAGGATCGTGCCCTGGGCCAAAGGCAGGCGCCAAACCGCTGAGTCACCCAGGGATCCCCTCATCTTTTATTTAATTTAGTAATTTATTTTATGTTGTTTAGATTGGAAACTTCTTTTTTCTCTCAGTTCATGGCTTCTTTTTACTGCCCCAATCATTCTCCTGTTGAGACAATCCACTTAACTTTTTATTTCAGTTACTAAATGTTGCATTTCTAAATTTCCCATTTAATTTTTCATAGTGTCAGTTTCTTTGCTGAAGTATTCTATTTCTTTGTTGAGGCTTTTTATATTTTTATTGTTTCAAGTGTGTTCATTTTTGAAGCATTTTTATCATGCAGCATTAAAATCTTTGTCATTTCTAAAGTCTCTGTCTTTAAACTGTTAACAACTATCGCTTATCTCATGTAGATCAATACCTCCTTGGTTCTCATGTAGATCAATACCTCCCTGGTTCTTGGAATAACAAATGATTTTTGAAATTGAAATCTAGATATTTTTATAGTATGTAATGAGACTTTAGGTCTTATTAAGTTCTTGTGTTTTAATTAGCTTTCTCTGACATAGCTGTTGCCAAAGTGAGTAGACCATTTCTCTACTTGCCGGTGGAGGCAAAAGGCCAAGTTTTCCACTTGGCCTCTGTTAACACCAGAGGTGAGGAACTCCTTGTCTCTAATGAGCAGAAAGGTGAGTTCTAGCCACCCAGATGGTCTCCAGTGATAACATGGTAACAGTGGCCTCATTACCAATGGACAATAGTGAAAGTCCCAATTCTCCACTACGCTTCTTCTGACACCACCCCAGCAGGGATATTGAGGAGTGTCATGCTTCTTTCTTTTTCCACAATAAACATGCTACCAAAGTATTGACAGTTCCTCACACATCCTTGAAATCACTGACACCGATAATACAAATACTGCACATTTAGCTGCATGTTATTGTTATCTACTTAAACATAACCTGAGAGAGTATAAATACTATATTAAGTATGAATGCCACTGGTATTACTCTTGTAGACAATTTTCTTGAATGTTTCAAATATTACTATGACATTTAACTTGTGCTAACTTAATGTTCTTTGTTATTTTTGATACATCTTTCCAATTCATCTTATGAGTCTAGATGTTTTAGACACTGTAATGGGAAAATGTGCATTACCAGCATAGCAACCATTTCACTTATAACCTAATAAAAATGTTAATCAATAAATATATTACAAAAATACCTGAAAGTGATTTTTAAATAAAAGCAGATGTTGCAATATAAAAAAATAACTATTCTTCCCTTATTGTATTCCCTCTATAATGAATACATAATTTTTCCTAAGACTTTTATTAAGATTATGAATTCACTAGGACGAATAATCTTTCAGTTGCATTTAAAATTACAAGGCAACCATTTTTCAAGGTGAAAGCTTGGCATTTTTTTCTATTTGAATGATTTATAATTTGCATTTGGGAAAATTAAATACACATACTATTAACTTATTGTTTTATAAAATGTTTGATGGTAACCAAGCAAAATATTATTAATACTAAGATAAGTTCCTTATATGAGCATTTTTATTATTTGAATTGTACTCCAGATTTTTTTTAAGATTTTATTTATTTATTCATGAGAGACACAGAGAGAGAGAGAGAGAGAGGCAGAGACACAGGCAGAGGGAGAAGCACACTCCATGCAGACAGCCTGACATGGGACTCCGTCCCGGGACTCCAGGATCACAACCTGAGCCAAGACAGATGCTCAACCACTAAGCCACCCAGGCATCCCTGTACTCCAGATTTTAAGATGCTTCAGCAAAGGATATGGCTGCATCATTGACAGGCTCTTCTTAGTTCATTTATTCAGAGAAAAGTACCATAATGGGCACTGGAAAACAATGGCTCCGATACCAAGCCAAAGACAATCACACAGAAATTCATAGATCCAGTAGATGTATAGGTTAAACTGTAGGCCAGCTAGTTTGCCTGATAGAAGGCGGATAGGAGAGAGAGGACCAAGGAGGATGAGATAAATTGACCTAGGATCAGAAAAAATTTCAAAATTTCAAATGCTGACCTCAGCTCCTGTTAAAGGAGCTGAAATTTGATTGGTTTAATGTAGGGAGCAACTTATACCCCAGGGCATTGCTGAAAACAATAAACAAATCAGCTGTCAATTATACAATTTGGCAGCTTGGTTTGATCAGGTAAATCACTATTATCTGAGAAACTGTGGACACACCCAAGACTGCACCATTTGCGGAACAACATCAGGGGTTTCAAAATAAATCATCCAGCGAGTCATAAATGTATAAACAAATAATAGTAACAGGTTCTAGAGGTGGAGGAGAGAATGGTAATGCCCAGAGTTGCCACAATTATTATCCCAAATCTATAGTTTCTAACATAAATTATGAGACATACAAAGAAACAAGAAGGTATGACTCAGGCATCAGGAATAAAAACAAGAAAGTATGACTCAGACATCAGGGAAAAAAAATTCTGTGAAAGAATCCAGATGTCCGATTTAACAGAGAAAGTGTTCAAAGCATCCATTATAAATATGTTCAAAGAAAATCATAATTAAAAAGTAAAGTATAATGTCACATCAAATAGAGAGTATTAGCAAAAAGGAACTATAAAAAAAGAACCACATACATATTCCGTAATTGAAATAAAAATGTAGTCAACTGATTTTTGACCAAAATGCCAATGCCATTCGATGGGAATAGGATCATCTTTTCAACAAATCGTGCCAGGACAGCAAGAAAGTCCCATGCCCAGGAATGAAGTGGAACCCCTACCTTCCACCATTTACAAAAATTTACACAAAATGGATCAAAAAGACCAAAATGTAAGGGATGAAATCATAAAAATCTTAAAAGAAAGGTTATGGGTAAATCTTTATGAACTTGGATTTGACAATGAATTCTTAGATACAATACCAAAGGCACAAGCTACCAAAGAAAACATAAATAAAGTGGACTTCATCAAAATTAAAAACTTTGCTATTTAAAAGGCATATCAAGAAAGAGAAACAACCCACAGAATTGAAGAAAATATTTGCAAATTATATATACATATATATGAGACTTTTGTTGAAAATATAAAAAGAATTCTTAGCAAATTAAAAAATGGGCAAGGGATCTTAACAGACATTTCTCAAGGAATATATACACATAACCAATAAGCACTTAAAAGATATTCAATATCATCAGTCATCCGGAAATGCAAATCAAAATTACAAGGATATACCACATCACATGGTGATACCATTAGGAACCTAAAATTTTAAAAGTCAGATAATAACTAGTATTTGCAAGAATGTGAAGCAATTGAAATTTCATACATTGATGGTGGAAAATATAAAGTGGTAGAGCCATTATTTATAATAGTAAAAATGTGGAAACACTCCACCCATTCATCAACAAATGAATGAATAAATAAGATGAGGTTTGTTCATACAATGCAGTATTATTCAGCAATAAAAATGAATTAAATACAGATATGTGCTATAGCATGGTAGAACCTTGAAAATGTGCCACATAAAAAATCCATCCACAAAAGACCACACATTCTATGATTCCACTACATGAAATGTCCAGAATAAAAAAATCTAGAGTCATAAAGCAGAGTCATAAAATAGATTAGTATTTCCTTGGGGCAAGGGAAGAGATGGGGATTAGGAAATCAAATACCCAACGTAAATACAATTTCCTTCTGAGTTGTCAAAAATCTAAAATTGACTGTGGCAGGTTTCCCAAAACCATGAATATACTGAAAACACTAAATTGTACACTTCAAACGTGTGTATAGTATAATATATGAATTATACCTCAATAAAACTTTTTTTAATTCAATCAATATTAGAATGAAGATTCTGAGGAAAACATTTTCTAAAATGTGAATGAGTTATTATTCATACACATTCTAGAGTCATGGAACTTCCAAGTAAAAGGGAATCAAATGTGGAAAGGAGTGGCAATATCTAAGAAGTTATGTAATTTTCCTCATTTCTGTGCATTTATAAAGTTGGAATTAAGGTAGCCCATAATATTTATGTTACATAATAACTAGTATATTATAATCAATGAGATGTTCCCCATTCAGGTCAGGATGAAACATAAATATATCTACTTTAGAACCAAAAAATAAAAATTAAAGATACCAATAATTAATACATGAAACTGGATAATTAGTATTTTGTGGCAAAAACTTTATCAATACTTAGTCCACAATAACAATAAAGAAACTATAAAGACATCTTTTAATGTAGTGGTTCCTTTAAAAATGGCAGAAACAAATTAAGCTTTGTGTTTAAAAGCTTTGCTATTTTTTGTTTTAAAACATTTGTCTATTTATTTATATAAGGTCTATTGCATTTTGTAAATTCATGGAATGTATATTGACTATTAAAAGTAGTAAAACTCATTTCCTCTTTTCTTTTCCCAATCACCAACATTTAGTATATATACTTCAAAATTTGTTTTTACTTTACCATGAATATAAATATAAATGCAAGTAAACAGAAACTTACATATATATTCCCATCAACTGAATCAGTCCACCAATATTCAGATATACACATTGCATAAAGCCTTATTTTCAGAGAGAGACCGAGAAGATGGCAGAGTAGGAGGACCCTAAACTCACTTTGTCCCACTAATATACTAGATAAAACTCACATCAATAAATAACTCAGAAAACAGAGCAATGACTAGCAGAACAAACTCCGCAAGTAAAGGAAGAAAAGAGGCCATATCAAAGAAGGGAGGAAGGTGAAGACATGGTTTGAGAGTAAAACAGACCTTGGCTGACTGAGCTCCAGAGGGAGTCAGTGGCCTGGATACGGACAAAAAACAGACTATAACACTGGGAGCCTGCACAGTGAAGATGAATCCCCATAACATTTGGCATCTCATGAGTTCTTACAACCAGGGTGACTTAAGCCTGGAATTTTAAAAATTGAAGGCTCATTCTGGGAGAGCCTAGAAGGCCTTAGGAAATAGAGTCCCTGCTCTTAAAAATACAGCATAACAAAGAGCCAGCAGAGATAAAGCATAAAATCAGCAGTTTGAAAAATGCAGGGAGCAAATGGGAGGGAAAGTTATTTATTCATCTCAGAGTGTGGCCTGGAGAGGCAGGATCATGGGGTGACCCCTCCAGGAACTAAGTAGCTGGCAGGTACCACTTCCTTCTCCACTCCAGAGCATAAACACACAGCCACCTGCAGGAATCAGCATGGCAATGGCACTCGCTCCCTAACTTGCTTACTCTAAGCCCCAGCCCACTGTGCTTCCTAGATCCTCTTTTTCCAGTCACAATTGCCATAATCCTGGTGATGCCAGCCCCATCCACAAGAACACCTAGGCAAACCCCACCAACGCCTCTCTCCTATCCTGCATCTTTTGCAGGACCTCAATTCCAATGGCAATGGCAGCAGATCTCATTTTGCAAGCACACCAGTGTAGAACTTGTAAAAACACACCCCAACCATCCAAAGACAAAACACTTCCCACAAAAAGCAAGGAGAGTCTCTGCAGAAAACTAGAATGAGGGGAAAAGTGGAAAAAGCAGCCAAGACTAAATAGCAGAGCATATCTAACACATAAGAAGGTACTCCCTGAAGCACCAGGTCCTGAGGAAAAGGAGAAACTGAGTTTCAGGACACTATAGTACCTCTTCTTCTCAAAGCCATTACCTTCAAGAACAGGAGACAGAATTGACTTTCCTAACAGAGAAACAGACACAGAAAGTTAGATAAAATGAGGAGACAGAGGAATATATCCAAAATGAGACAACAGGACAAAAGCCACAGCAAGAGAACTAAGTGAAATGGATATAAATAACATCCCAGACAGAGAATTTTTATATAATAATCATAAAGATACTCATTGGACTCTAGTAAAGAGTGGAGCACATCAGTGAGAACCTTAACAAAGAGATAAAAATGAACAAATCAGAGATGAAGAACACAATAAAAATATTTAAAATACACTAATGGAATAAATAGGAGGCTGGAGGAATCAGAGAGATGAATTAATGACCTAGAACACAGAGTAATAGAAAGTAATCAAGCTGATTGCAAGAAATGAGAGGAAAGAAAGTTATGCAACTTGAGAAAAGTCTTAGGAAATCCAGTGACTCTCTCAAGCACAATAATATTCACATTACAAGGATCCCAAGAGAGAGAGAAAAAGGGGGCAGATAATTTATTTGAAGAAATAATAGCTGAAAGGCTCCAAAATCTGGGGAATGAAACAGATATCCAGATCCAGGAGACAGAAATCCCCCCTAAAAACCAACCCAAGGAGGTCCACACCAAGGCACATAGTGATTAAAATGGCAAACAGCAGTGATAAAGAAAAAAAAATGTGAAAGTAGCAAGCAAAAAGAAGATAGTAATACAAAAGGGAACCTTCATAAGATTATGAGTTGATTATTCAGCAGAAACTTTGCAGACCAGAAAAAAGTGGCATGATTTATTCAACATACTGAAAGGGAAAAATCTGTAGCTTAGAGTACACTACACATCAAAGCTATCATTCAAAATAGAAAAAGGAATAAAGAGTTTTCAGACAAGCAAAAACTAATAAAATTCATGACCTCTATGCCAGCCCTACAAAGAAACACTAAAGGGGATCTTTAAAGTGTGAAAGGAAAGACCATTAATATGATAATTTAAAAAACACAAAAGCAGTAAATATAAGTATTTTTATAAAATCACTTAAGGGACCATAAAATAAAAGGATGTAAAATATGACACCATATGCCTAAAACGTGGTGGGGGGAGTAAAGAATGGTTTCAAACATAAGTGACCATCAACTTAACATAGAATATAACATGCATGGAATGTTATATACAAACCAAATGGCAACTACAAATCAAAAAACAATAATGGATATTCAAAGAATAAAGACCCAGTATATCACTAAAGAAATTCAATGAACCATGAAAAAGGACAAGAGAAGAAACGATAAGAGAAAGCTATAATAACAACCACAAAACAAGTAACAACATGGCAAAAAATAAATTATCTATCAATAATTACTTTGAATGTAAATGGACTAAACACGCCAATAAAAACAAAGGGTGACAAAGTGGATCAAAAAACAAGATGCAACTAACTTGAATTTAAATAAAAATTCAGAAGAAAAAAAAAATCCTGCCTCTGCTACTTAAGAAAAAAAAATGCATCTAAATGCTGCCAATAAATAAATAAATAAATACTGCCTATAAGAGCCTCATTTCAGACCAAACCATACCTGCAGATTGAAAGAGATGGAGAAACATTTCTCATGTACATGGATGTCAAAAGAATGCCAGAGTAGCAATACTTATACTGGGCAAAAAAGTCTTTAAAACAAAGACAATAACCAGAGACAAAGAAGAGCACTATAAATAATAAAGGAAATAATCCAAGAAGAAGATATGCAACTTTAAACATTTATGCACCCAAAATGGGAGCATAACAAATACATAAAACAATTAATAAGAAACATAAAGGAACTAATTGAAAATAATACAATAATAACAGTGGACTTTAACTCCCCACTTATGTTAATGGCTAAATCATACAAACAGAAAATCAACAAGGAAACACTGGCTTTGAGTGACATACTAGACCATATGATTTTAACATTTTATTGTAAAAACACACCTCAACATTTTAACATTCAGAACATTCCATCCTAAAACAGCAGAATACATACTATTTTCAAATGTACATAAAACATTCTCCAGAATACATCACATATAAGGCTACAAAACAAATCTCAGAAATGACTGAAGGCACACCATGCGTCTTTTCTCACCATACTTCTTTGAAACTAAAAATCAACCACAAGAAAAAATCTGGAAAGAAGACAAATACAAGGAGGTCAAATAACATGTTACTAAACAGTAAGTGGGTCAACCAAGAAATCAAAGAAAAATTAAAAGTTACATGGAAACATGAACATGGGAACATAATGATCAAAAACTTTGGGGATGCAGCGAAAGCAGTTCTAAGAGGGAAGTTTACAGCAATACCAACCCACCTTAAGAAGTAAGAAAAATCTCAAATAAACAACCTAATCTTACACTTAAATGAGCTAGAAAAAGAACAACAAACAAATCCCAAAACTGGCAGAAGAAAGGAAATAATAAATCTTAAAACTGAAATAAATGATATAAATTAAAAAAAAACAATAGGGCAGATCAATGAAACCAAGAGCTGATTCTTTTTAAAAATGAAAAAAAATGATAAACTTCATAAAAAAAAACAGAGATAGAGAAAAAGAGAACTCAAACAAAATCAGAAAGGAAAGATATAACAACCAACATCACAGACGTACAAAGGATTACAAGAGAATATTATGAAAAATTATATGCCAACCATTTGGACAACCTAAAGAAATTAGTTGTTTGTATCTAGGTTGGAAATATCCTAGATACATATTACCTTCCAAAACTGAAGCAGGAAGAAATAGAAAATTTAAATAGACCAATTACTGTCAATGAAACTGAACTGATAATCCAAAACCTCCCAACAAAGGTAAAGCAGAGAACCAGATGACTTCACAGGTGAATCCTACCAAACATTTAAATAAGAGTTAATATCTAAAAAAAAAAAAAAAAAAGAGTTAATATCTATTCTTCTCGATTATTCCAAAAAATATAAGAGGAAGGAAAGCTTTCATTATTCCATGAGGCCAGCATTATCCTGGTATCGAAGCCAGAAAAAAGACACCACAAAAAAAGGAGAACAGGCCAATATCTCTGATGAACAGAGATGCAAAAATCCTCAACAAAACTTAGCAAGCCAAATCTAAAGTTACATTAAAAAAAATCATTCACGATGATCAGGTGGGATTTATTCCTGGGATATAAGCATGGTTCAATATTCACAAAACAATCAATGTGTTGTATCACATCAATAAGTGAAAGGAAAAGAACCATGGATAATTTCAATAGATGCAAATAAAACATTTAAGAAAGTACAACATCCATTCTTGATAAAAACTGTCAACAAAGGAGGTCTAGAGGAAACATACCTCAACATAATAAAGGGCCTCTTATGAAAATCCCACAGCTAACATCATAATAAATGGGGAAAAGTGAAGAGATTTTCCCCCTAAGATTAAGAACAGGACAAGAACATCGACTCTCACCATTTTTATTCAACACGGTACTGGAAGTCCTAGCCACAGCAGTCAAAGAAAAGAAGAAGGCATCCAAGTTGTAAAGGAAGAAGTAAAACTTGCACTATTTGCAGATTACATGGTACTATACATAGAAAACCCTGAAGAGGGACGCTTGGGTGGCTCAGTGGTGAGCCATCTGCCTTTAGCTTAGGGTGTGATCCCAGGGTCAGAGATCAAGTCCTGCATTGGGCTCCCTGTGAGTAGCCTCCTTCTCCCTCTGCCTATGTTTCTGCCTCTTTTCTGTGTCTCTCATAAATAAATAAGCAAAATCTTAAAAAAAGAAAGAAAGAAAGAAAGAAAGAAAGAAAGAAAGAAAGAAAGAAGAGAAAAGAAAAGAAAATCCTGAAGACCCCACCAAAAAACTACCAGGACTAATAAATAAATTCAGTAAAATTGCAGGATACAAAATCATTGTACAGAAATCTGTTGCATTCCCATACACTGATAATGAAAATGCAGAAAGAGAAATCTAAAAAACAGTCCCATTTACAGTTACATGAAAAGTAATAAAATACCTAGGGATATGCTTAAGCAAAGAGGTGGAAGATCTATACTCTGAAGCCTATGAAACACTGACAAAGAAAACTGAAGATGATACAAAGAAATGGAAAGATACTCAATGTTCATATGTTGGAAGAACAAATATTTTTAAAATGTCTCTACTACCTTAAGCAATCTAGAAATTTAAAGCAACCCCTATCAAAATACTAACAGCACTTTTCACAGTAGAACAAACTATCCTAAAATTTATATGATACCACAAAAGCCCTCCAAAAGCCAATGCAATCTTGCAAAACAAAAACTAAACTGGAAGTATCACTATTCCAGACTTCAAGTTATATTACAAAGATATAGTAATCAAAACAGTATATACAAAAGTGTGGTACTGGCACAAAAATAGGCACATAGATCAATGGAACAGAAGTGTAAGTCAAGAAATAAACTCACAAGTCTATAGTCAATTAATCTTTGACAAAGGAAGAAAGAATGTACAACATGAAAAAGTCTCTTCAACAAATGGTTTTGGAAAAACTGGACAACAACAAGCAAAAGAATGAAATTAGACTGCTTCTTTACACCATAAACAAAAAATAAACTCAAAATGGATTAAAGACCTAAATATGAGACCTGAAGCCATAAAAGTTTTAGAAGAGAGCACACTTAGTAATTCATCTTACACAGGCCAAAGCAACATTTTTCTATATATTCCTCCTGAGGCAAGGGAAACAAAAGCAAAAATAAACTATTGAGACTACATCAAAATCAAAAGCTTCTGTCAGCAAAAGAAATAACAAAACTAAAAGGCAACCTACTGAATGGGAGAATATATTTGCTAATGACATATCTGATAAATAGTATCCAAAATATATAAAGAACTTATACAACTCAACATTCAAAAGCAAATAATCTAATTTAAAAGTGGGTAGAAGATATGAAGGAGACATTTCTCCAAAGAAGACATTTAGGTGGCCAACAGACACATGAAAAGATGCTCAACACCACTCATCATCAAAGAAATGCAAATCAAAACTGCAATGAGATATCAACTCACATCTGTCGGATGACTAGAATCAATAACACAAGAAACAATAAGTGTTGGTGAGGATTTGGAGAAAGGGGGAATCCTCGTGTATTGTTGGTTAGGAATGCCAACAGTTGGTGAAGCTTCTGTGGAATCAGTGTGGATGTTCCTCAAAAATTTAAAAATGGAACTATCCTACAACTCCATAATCGTGCCACTAGGTATTTACCCAAAGGATACAAAAAACACAAATTTGAAGGGATATATGTATCCCTATGTTTATTACAGCATAATTTAAAATTGCCAAATTATGGAAGCAGCCCAAGTGCTCACTGATAGATGAACAGATAAAAAATATGTGGTATATATATATATATACAATGGAATATTTTTCAGTCATAAAACCAAATGCAATCTTGCCATTTGCAATAACATGCATGGAGCTAGAGAGTATAATGCTAAGCAAAGTCAGTCAGTCAGAGAAAGACATACCATATGATTTCACTTATATATGGAATTTAAGAAACAAAACAAGCAAGCAAAGAGAATAAAGAGAGCCAAATCAAGAAACAGACTCTTCACTCTAAAGAACTGATGGTTATCAGAAGGAAGGTAGCTTGGAGATGGGTGAAATAGATGATGGAGATGAAAAAGCATACCTATCACGATGAGCACTGAATAATCATGAATTGTTGAATCACTATATTGTATACCTGAAACTAATATTACACTGTTATGTTAACTATACTGGAATTAAAATTTTAAAAATTTTAAAAACCTTATTTCAATCATATATTTAAATATTATCAGAGACTTTCCTTGATTATTCTTCTATTGTTCTATATACACCTCCTGATTTATATATTACTTACCACTATTTGAAGTAAAGGGCTAGGGAATTTGTTTATTTTGCCCACAGCTGTATTCCCAATGCCCAGAACAATGCCTAATATAGATGTTCAATAAATATTTATAGCATAAATAATGAATGTGTATATCCTTTTATGGATACTTTTCATATTAATAAAGATCTACTTTGATTTTTCTAATATCTTCATAGTTTTCCTCTGTGCTGATGTCTAGTACTATACATTTAATCTCATTCCTATTGATGTGATCCCCTATCCCTATACATATGTTTTCTTAATGTGTATGTCTGTATGTATGTGTGTATAAAACCAGTATGAAAAAAAAAAACAAAAACCAGTATGTTAGGTCGACCTCATGTTTAACCGTAAAACAAGTACAAAATGCTCAGAACAATAAAACAATAAATATGAAAGGTGTATGTGTGTGTGTGTACATGAATATGTGTATTTTTGAGGCCTAATTGAATTTTGGCAATAGAGGGTAAGATTCCCAGGTTTAGTACTTAAAAATATAAGATGCCTATAAATTTGGATTTCAGGTAAACAAAGAATTAAAAAAAAAGAAATCAATAACCAGAAAATAATAAAGAGCTCTTAGAAGTGTAAAGCATTGCTGAGATGCAATTTTAAATTAAAATTTGAAGAATTTCTCAAGAAGTAGGGAATAGGAGAAAATTCACACAATAGGCTAAATATTTTTAATTCAGTGGATTAAAAAAAGAAGGTCTTTATCTAATTGATAAAAATTCCAGAGAGTAAGGATAAAATAAATAAGATATTTTAATACATGTGGATTGAATGGATATATCAAGTCCTCAGCAAAATGAATAAAAACAGATGTGCATTATATAATCAGAAAATTCCTGAAAATTAGAGTTAAGAGATGCTCCAAAACTCCAAAAAGGAATCAAGAGATGAGATACAAAAAGACAAAATAAGAAGGGTGTGAGACTACACAACAGAAGTATTGGCTATTTTTTTAAAATGAATATTGCTTTAGGAACTATCTTTCAATCTAGAGTTCTATACTCAGTTCTTAGGTATATAATTAAAAATAAAAAAGAAACTGTACAGAAAAGGCATTTCCAAGCACATAATGGCACAGTAATTTTACTTCTATAAACCTTTCTAAGAAAGATAAATGATTGATGTAATAATAGAATAAAGATGTAAACATAGAAACTGAAAAAACTGAGATTCCAGTAACAATCCATCCTTATTAGATTGATACAATACAGTGAGTCTTAAAATAAGCAGCACCTATTGGAACACAATGGTAGATAGGTCTTACCAACCCTTAACAAATGAAAACAGAAAAAAAATTGATATGCTGGAACAACTGAAATTTTTTGAAAGATAAAGAGACAAATGGAAATTGAAGAGGAAAAAAGTCTATTAAAGTAAGTATGATTAGAATGTACAGGCCAGTTTAGCATCAAAACATTTGGATAAATATATTAATATAGACACTTTAACTGTTTGGATAATAAATAGTGTTTTAACAATTTGGGGAGGATACAGTAAAAAATTCAAGGACAGTAAGAGAGCTACACATTCATGAAGCATTTATAGCATATCTCTGTTCTAAATTGAGTCTGGGTCTCATTTCCTCGTGATATTTTATTTTCATTTTCTGTAAGTTACTGAAATTTGCTTTTTATTTTTAGAATTCAGCAACATTAGAAGAGTATGCCAAGGTGTAGAATCTTTCTTCATTCACCATATTCATCCTTTGATGGGCCCTTTCAACTTGAATATTCTATTCACCCAAAGGAAATTTCCTTCTATTGTCTTTCAGATTATTCTTCCCTTATCTATCTCTTACTCCTTTTATTGGCCATCCTATGAGACAGATATGGGACTTAGTAATGATTCTCCATGTTTCTTAACTTTTATCTCTTATTTCCTGACTCTTGATTTCTTTTCTCGCCATTTATGCAAATTTCCTCATTTATGCAAATTTTCTTGACCTTATCTTACTTATATTACCAGACCTTTTTTTTTTTTTCAGTCACTCCATAGTTGCATAGAGGCATTTCATTGTGGTTGTAGTTCACATTTCCCTAACTGCTAATGATATTGAGCCTCTTTTCATGTGTATTTGTAATCTGCATATCTTCTTTGGTAAGGTATATGTTTAGAACTTTTGCCCTCTTTTATTAAGTTTTTATTATTTGGGTTTTGAGAGTTTTTAAATATACTCTCAATACAAATTCTTAAAAGATTACAGGAAAATATTTTCTCCTTGTCCGTGTCATGTCTTTTTATTTTCTTTTCAGTGTCCTTCATTGAACAAGATCTTATTTATTTTTATTTATTTATTTTTAGACAGAGAGAGAGAGGGTGCACATGAGGGAGGTGGGACAGAGGGAGGGAATCTCAAATGGAGTCCCTACTAAATGTGGAGAATGATGTGGGGCTCCATCTTATGACCCATGAATTCATGACCTGAGCTGAAACCAAGAGTCAGACGCTTAACAAATTGAGCAACCCAGGTTCCCCTCATTGATCTCATTGAACAAGATTTTAATGTTGATAAAGTTCAATCTATCATTTTTCAATCATGGTTCTTGTATTCATATAAAAGTCCTTTCCTACATCAAGATCCATATACAAAATTATTTTGATTATTCTACTTCTTTTATTTTTCCATATTAATTTTAAAATCAGCTTGTCAATATCTATTTTTTAAAGTAGATGAGGAATTTGATGGGGATTGCATTAAATCTATAGAGGAAAATGGTGAGAACTGACACCTTATCATGAAGACAACATCTTACCTTATGGAGAAACTATTTGGCATGTCTTCAATATTATTACTAAACATTTTTGATAGTATATTGGAGATTTGGAGGCAGCAAAACTTATTGACATATAATTCTGCTAAATAATGTGAATAGTCAAGCTACATAATTGGACAAAGGTAAGTTATAAAAAAAATAAATACATAGGGAGTGACATCTGCAAGATGACAAGTAGGAAGCCTTCTATCATCCTTCTGCCAACACACACGCAAAATCAACAATAACACACAGATAAACTTACTTTGTGAAAATCTAGAAACTAATTAAAAGGTTCCTGCACCCAAGATGAATGCAAACCCAGACTAACTGATGCCTGAATGGAGATCAGGACACCTTTTCTATAGTCTATGGCTCTGACACAGCATCATACAATCAGAAGATCTCCTAGCACCCAATTTCTTCCAGGGGAGGAAAGGGCTTGGTTCATGCATCTAGTGTCCCAACTTTTACAAGAGGAGTCCCCAGAGAACTTGCCAATCTTAGAGTTCTGATAGGCCCAGCAAAGTGCAACAAAGACACTTGAAGACAAACACCTGGGCTCATAGCCACCATCCACAGAGTAAATGTATGAAAATTCTCAATTCTTAGCTTCCCTCTAAGGAAGAAAAGAATCAATCTGTGTGTCCAATGTCCCAACTTCTTCAAGGGTGAACAAAGAACTAGTATCTGACTTAAAAATTTTGGACTTACAGGGAGATATGGTGGAAGAGTAGTGGACCCTCATTTCCTCTGGTCCCTTGAATTCAGCCAGCTAGCTATCAAACCATTCTCGAACACCTGTGGACCCAACCTGAGATAAAAGAAAAGAATTACTGCAATTCCACAAATAGAAAAGCAACCAATTTTTTGCAAGGTAGTAGGTGTGGTGAAGTGAATCTGAGGGGATTTTTGGAAGATAAACTATAGCAAGGGGAGGAACCCTCTGAAAGCCAGCTACCAGAAAGTGATATAGCACGAAATCAGAACTTTTTAGGAGTCTGCTCCAGTGAGGGACATCCCTGCAGAAAAGGTGTTCAAGTGGCAAAGTGGGGTGGAATCCTAGGTGGGACAGTGAGTCTCAGAATCTCTGGGGTCACAGAAAGAACAAGGATGCCTGAGTGCTACAGAGTTCCCAAACATTGGAGCTGGGAAGCCAGCTGCAAACAGTGAGCCAAGAGGTACAATTTCAGCTTGGTGTTACCATAACCCATGAACCACGACTTGATCAAGCAACTGCTCTCTGAGGAGGGGCTCAGCAAGCAGTATAACCAAGGTGAGACCCTCCTCCTTTCCCCAGAGAGGATCTTTGCAGGTGTACACTGCAGGAGTCTGCAGAGTTTGGCACCCACAAAAGTGATTGACTGCTTTTCCCTGAGGGTGCACTTTCAGCTCTGGGGCTGGAGATGCGGTGCCACCATTTTTGTTTTCATCCTCTAAAGCATCATGGAAAGCCTTCGGGAAACAAAGCCACATAGGGCAACTCTGAGCCACTACAGAGCCTAAACCTGAGCAAAAGAAATACAACTCTGCCCAGGCAAAGACACCTGAGAATCAGTGAAACAGGCCCCTCCTCCAGAAGATCAGCAGGAACATGTAGCTAATACCAATTTTACCCATCACATAAAACTGAAAAACACCAATGATGGGGGGGAAATAAATAGAATTCAAGGTTTTTTCTCATGATTCTTTAGTCTTTCAGTTTAAAATTTCCCTTTATCTTTTTTTTACCTTTTCAACTAGTTTCTTATTTTAGCAACCCTTTTTTAAGACTTTAAATTTTCATTTTTACATTTATGTTTCTTATATATATTCTTCATTTTTAGCTTCCTTTTATTATATTCAATTTTATTTTTGCATATATATATATATATATATATATATATATCTTTCTTTCTTTATAATTTTAGGATCTAGTGTCTTCTAACAAACAACCAAAGTATACCCAGGACTTATTCTGGGTGAATCACTCTGTTCTGTCTACCTGTTTAATTATATTTTCTCTTTTTTACCTTGTCATTTTCTTTTTTGATTTCTAATATCTTTTGATTTGTCTAGTGTATATTTCATGGTGGTCATGGTTGATATTTTGTATTTTGTTCTCATGTTTGTCCTTCTCTGGACAAAAAGACAGGACAGAAAAATTCCCAGAAAAAAAGAAAAAGAGGCAGTACTAATCGCCAGAGATTTAATAAATACGGATATTAGTCAAATATGGGAGCTAAAATTCAAAATAATGATTATAAAGATACTAGATAGGCTTGAAAAAAAGGTATTATATACTAGAGAATCTCTTGCTGGAGAAATAAAAGACCTAAAATCAAATCAGGTCAAAATCAAAAGGGCTATTAATGAGATGCAATAAAAAATAGCTCTTACTGCTAGATAAATGAGGCAGAAGAGAGAAACAGTAATATAGAAGGCAGAATTATGGAGAATAAAGAAATTGAAGAGAGATAAACAACTACTAGATCATGAGGGGAAGATTTGAGACATCAGTGGTATCATAAAGCAAAACAATATTAGAATAATTGGGATCCCAGAGGAAGAGGAAAGGGACTGCTGACGGTATATTTGAGCAAATTATAACTGAGAACTTCCCTATTTTGGGGAAGAAAACAAGCATTCAACTCCAGGAAGTAGGGAGAGCCCCTCTCAAAATCAATAAAAATAGATCAACATCCCAACATATAACAGTGAAGCTTGCATATTTCAGAGATACAGAGAAAATCCTAAAAGCAGCTTGGGACAAGAGATACTTAACTTACAGAGGTAGAAACATAAGGATGGCAACAGAACTATCCACAGAGAACTGGCAGCCAAGAAGAGGACTGGCAAGATATATTCAGAGTGTGAAATGACAAAAATAGTCATCCAAGAATATTTTATCCAGCAAGTCTGTCATTCAGAGTAGAAGGAGAGATAAAGAGCTTTCAGGATAAACAGAAACTAAAAGAATCTGTGATCACTAAATAAGCCATGCAAGAAATATTTAAAGGGGATCCTTTCAGCAAAGAAAGAGCCCAAAATAACAAAGAACAAGAACAAGAACAAGAACAACAACAACAACAACAACAACAACAACAACAACAAAACAGACAATATACAGAAACAGTGCCTTTACAGGTAATACAACCGCACTAAATTCCTATCTTTCAATAGTTACTCTGAATGTGAATGGGCTAAATGCTCCAATAAAAAAAAAAGAGGATATCAAATTGGATTTAAAAAGTCAGACCCAGGCAGCCTGGGTGGCTCACTGGTTTAGCACTGCCTTCCACCCAGGGCGTGATCCTGGAGACCCAGGATAGAGCCCCACATCAGGCTCCCTGCATGGAGCCTGCTTCTCCCTCTGCCTGTGTCTCTGCCTTTCTCTCTCTCTCTCTCTCTCTCTCTCTCTCTCTCTCTCTTTCTCTCTCTTTCTCTCTCTCTGACTCTCATGAATAAATAAAATCTTAAAAAAATAAATAAAATAAATAAAAAGTCAGACCCATCAATATACTATCTACAAGAGACACATTTTAGACCCAAAGACATCTCCAGATTGAAAGTGAGGGAGTGGAGAACCATTTTTCATACTAATGGACATCAAAAGAAAGCTGGGATAGCAATCATTATATCAGACAAATTAGATTTCAACCAGACTATAATAAGAGACAAGGAAGGACACTATATCATACTTAATGTTTCTAAACAACAAGAAGATCTAACAATTGTAAATATTTATGCCTCTTACTTGGGGGCAGCCAATTATATAAATCAATTAATAATGAAATTAAATAAACACATTAAGAATAATACAATAATAGTAGAGGAATTTAACACTCCACTCACAGCAATGGACAGATCATTGATCTGTTGATCATCTAGGCAGAAGATCAACAAGGAAACAAGGTCTTTGAATGACACACTGGACCAGACAAACTTCAAAGATATATAGAGAGCATTCTATCCTAAAGCAACGGAATACACATTCTTCTTGTGTGCACACATGGAACATTTTCCAGAATAGATCACATACTGGGTCACAAATCAGGTTTCCACCTGATTATCCCTGCATATTTTCAGACCACTTTGCTTTGAAACTTGAACTCAATCACAAGAAGACATTTGGAAAGAACCCAAACACTTGGAGGTTAAAGAGCAACCTACTAAAGAAGGAATGGGTCACTCAGGGAAATTAAAGAAGAATTTTAAAAATTCATGGAAACAAATGAAAATGAAAAAAGAACTGTTCAAAATCTTTGGGATGCAGCAAAGGTGGTCCTAAAGATGGAAATACATACCAATAAAAGCCTTTCTCAAGAAACAAGTCTTAAATATACAACCTAATATTACACCTAAATGAGCAATAGGTAGAACAGCAAATAAAGCCTAAACAAAGTAGAAGACAAGAATTGATCAAGATTAGAGCAGAAATCAATGAAATAGAAACTAAAAGAACAGTAGAACAAACCAACGAAAGCTGGTTCTTTGAATGAATTAATATGATTGATAAGACTTAGCTAGACTTATCAAAAAGAAAAAAAGGACCCAAATTAATAATATCATGATTAAAAGAGGAGAGATCACAACCAACACCAAAAAAATACAAACAATTATAAGAACATACTATGAACAACTATATGCCAACAAATTAGGCAATCTGGAAAAAATGGATGCATTCCTAGAGACGTATAAACCACCAAACTGAAACAGGAAGAAATAGAAAACCTGAACAGATCCATAACCAGCAAGAAAATTGAAGCAGTAATTTAAAAAATCTCCCAACAAACAACAGTCTAGGGCCAGAAGGTTTCCCAGGGGAATTCTACCAAATATTTAAAGAAGAAATATTCTATTCTTCTGAAGCTATTTCAAAAAATAGAAATGGAAGGAAAACCTCCAACTAGTTCCATGAGACCAGCATTATCTTGATCCCTAAACCAGACAAGGACTCCACCAAAAAGGAGAACTATAGACCAATACCCCTGATGAACATGGATGCCAAAATTCTCACCAGGATTCTAGCCAACATATCCAACAGTAAATTCAAAGGAATATTCACCACAACCAAGTAGGATTTATTCCTGGGCTGCAAGAGTGGTTCAACATCAGCAACTCGATCCAAGTGATATAACACATTAATAAAAGAAGGGAGAAAAACCATATGATCCTCTCAATTAATGCAGAAGAAGCGTTTGACAAAGTACAGCATCCTTTCTTGATTAAAACCTTCCATAGTGTAGGGATAGAGGGAGCATATCTCTATCACAAAAGCCATAAACAAAAAGCTCACAGCAAGTATCATTCTCACAACACAAGAGAGATGTCCACTTCCACCACTATTTTTCGACACAGTACTAGAAGTCCTAGCCTCAGCAATCAGACAAAAAGGGGGAAAAAGTCATCCAAATCATCAAATAAGAAGTCAAACTCTCACTCTTCTCAGATGACCTGATACATATGTGGAAAACCCAAAAGACTCCAACCCAAAATTGCTAGAACTCATACAGGAATCATCAAAGTAGCAGGAAATGGATTCAATCTACAGAAATCAGTTGCATTTCTATATACTAACAAAGAATAAAGAGAAATTAAGAATTGATTCCATTTACCACTGCACCAAAAACCATAAGATACCTAGGAATTAATCTAATCAAAGGGGTCAAGGATCTGTCCTGTAAAATTACAGAACAAAAATAAATAAATAAATAAATAAATAAATAAATAAATAAATAAATACTACAGAACACTTATGAAATAAATTGACCAAGCACAAAGAAATGGAAATCATTCCACACTCATGGATTGGAAGAACACATATTGTTACAATGTCTATGCTACCAGAACACATATTGTTACAATGTCTATGCTACCCAGAGCAATCATACATTCGATGCAATCCCTATCAAAATACCATCAAGGTATTTTTCACAGGGCTCAAAAAAAGAATCCTGAAATTTGTATGGAACCAGAAAAGACCCCTAAATAGGCAAAGGAGGGATGAAAAAGAAAACCAAAGCTGGTGGCATCATAATTCCGGGCTTCAAGCTATACTACAAAGCTGTGATCATCAAGACAGTATGGTGACACAAAAACATAGATCAATGAAACAGAACAGAGAACCCAAAAATGGACCTTCAACTCTATGGTCAACTAATCTTCGATAAACCACCAAAGAATATCCAATGGAAAAAAGACAGTGTCTTCAACAAATGATGCTGGGAAAATTGGACACCACATGCAGAAGAATGAAACTGGACCATTTTCTTACACCATACACAAAGATAAACTCAAAATGGATGAAAGACCTAAATGTGAAACAGGAGCCCATCAAAATCCTAGAGGAGGGCAGCGCCGGTGGTGCAGCGGTTTAGCGCCGCCTGCAGCCCAGGGCGTGATCCTGGAGACCCTGGATCGAGTCCCACGTCAGGTTCTCTGCATGGAGCCTGCTTCTCTCTCTCTTCTCTCTCTCTCTCTCTCTCTCTCTCTCTCTCTCTCTCCATCTCTATGAATAAATAAATAAAATGTTTTAAAAAGAAAATCCTAGAGGAGAACACTGGCAGCAACCTCTTTGATCTTGTCCACAGCAACAACTTCTAGACACATCTCCAAAGGCAAGGGAAACAAAAGCAAAAATGAACTATTGGTACTTAATCAAGATAAGGCACTTTTGCATAGCAAAGGAAACAGTTGACAAACCAAAAGACAACCTACAGAATGGGAGAAGATAACTGCAAACTGATATATCAGATACAGGACTAGTATCCCAAATCTCCAAAGAACTTATCAAACTTAACACCCAAAGAACAAATAATCTAGTCAAGAAATGAGCAAAAGACATGAACTTATCAAACTTAACACCCAAAGAACAAATAATCTAGTCAAGAAATGAGCAAAAGACATGAAAAGAGAACATACAAATGGGTCAGATGCATGAAAAAAATGCTCAACATCACTCATCATCAGGGAAATACAAATGAAAACCAAAATAGATACAACCTGGCTAAAATTAGGGACACCTGGGTGACTCAGTGGTTGAGCATCTGCCTTCAGCTCAAGGTGTGATCCCAGGTCTGGGGATGGAGTCCCACATCGGGCTCCCTGCAGGGAGCCTGTTTCTCCCTCTACCTATATATCTGCCTCTCTGAGTGTCTCTCATGAATACATAAATAAAATATTTAAAAAATGGCTAATATTAAAAACTCAAGAAGCAAACAGATGTTGGAGAGGATGTGGGAAAAGGGGAACACTTTTACACTGTTGGTGGGAATATAAGCTGGTGCAGCCATTCTGGAAAACAGTAGGGAGCTTCCTCAAATCATTAAAAATAGAGCTATGCTACCACCCATCAATTGCACTACTAGGTATTTACCCCCAAAGATACAAATGTAGTGATCCAAAGGGCACTTACACCCCAATTTTTTTTAATTTTTAAAAAAAATTATTTATTTATTTATGATAGTCACACAGAGAGAGAGAGAGAGAGAGAGAGAGAGGCAGAGACATAGGCAGAGGGAGAAGCAGGCTCCATGCACCGGGAGCCCGATGTTGGATTCAATCCCGGGTCTCTAGGATCATGCCCTGGGCCAAAGGCAGGTGCTAAACTGCTGTGCCACCCAGGGATCCCACACCCCAATTTTTATAGCAAACTTGTCCGAAGTAGCCAATCTATGGAAAGAATCCAGATGTCCATCAACAGATAGATAAAGAAGATATGGCATGTGTGTGTGTGTGTGTGTGTGTGTGTGTGTGTGTGTGTGTGAGACACACAATGGGATGTTACTCAGCCATCAGAAAGGATGAAATCTTACCATTTATATTAACATGCATACAACTGGAGGGTATTATGTTGAGTGAAATAAGTCAATCAAAGAAAGACAATTATCATACGGTTTCATTCATATGTGGAAATATAAGAAACAGCACAGAGGATTATAAGGTAAGGAAGTGAAACCCGAATGTGACAAAATCAGAGAGAGAGACACTTCTAACTACAGGAAACAACCTGAAAGTTGCTGGACAGGAGGTGGGTAAGGACTTGCAGTAATTGGGTGATGGGCATTAAAGAGGGCACGTGATGTAATGAGCAATGGGTGTTATATGCAACTGACGAATTATTGAACACTATAGTATCTTAAACTTATGATGTAACATATGATCATTAATTGAACTTGAATTTTATTTTGTTTTTTTTTTAAGATTTTATTTATTTATTCATGAGAGTCACAGAGAGAGAGAGGCAGAGACACAGGCAGAGGGAGAAGCAGGCTCCATGCAGGGAGCCCAACATGGGACTCGATCTCGGGTCTCCAGGATCACGCCCTGGGCTGAAGGCGGCGCTAAACCGCTGAGCCACCCGGGCAGCCCGAACTTGAATTTTAAATAATTTGAAAACTATAGTATCTGAAACTAATGATGTAATATATGATCATTAATTGAACTTGACTTTTTTAAGAATAAAAAAATAAAAATAAAATTTCAAAAGCCCTTGAAAAACTAAAATGGAAATTCAAAAAAAATTTTGTACTTAAAATAGTCAAAACCACATTAAGGTGTCATCTCACATCTTGTAGGTTAGCTATTATCAATTGGCAAATAACAACAGTGTTAGTGGGATGTGAAGAAATTAGAATACTTGCATACCCTTGGTGGGGTAAATGGGTGCAGCCACTACGGAAAATAGCATGGAATTTCCTTAAAAATAAAAAAAATAGAACTTCCTTATCATCCAGCAATCCTACATCTGGTTATTTATCCGATAAAATTGAAATTAGGATCTTCTCAGTCAGTTATGAATCTGACTCTTGGTTTTGGCTCAGGTCATGATCTCAGGGTCAAGTGATCAAGCCCTGCATTGGGCTCTGGGCTAGTGGGGAGTCTGCTTCTCCCTCCAACTCTCACCCCACTTGTGCTCTCTGTCTCTTCTCTAAAATAAGTAAATAAAATCTTTTAAAAAATTAGGATCTTCAAGAGATATAGTATTAGTATATAGATATAGTATTAGGATCTTCAAGAGATATAGTATTAGTATATAGATATAGTATTCTATGTTCATTGCAGCATTACTTCCATAAGACAAGATATGGAAATAACCTAAATATCCATACATGAACAAATAAATAGATAAGGAAAATGTGATAAAATAGACAATGGAATTCTATTCAACTTTTAAAAAAGAGGCAAATTCTGTAATCTGCCACAATATGGATAAACCTTGAAGGCATTATGCTAAGTGAAATAAGCCAGTCACAGAAAGACAAATGCTACATATTCCACTTACATGAAATACCTAAAATAGTCAAATTCATACAATCAAAGTATGAAATGGTGGTTACAAGAGACCCTAGGGAGAGGGATATGGGTATATACAAATCAATAGGAATAAAATTTCAGTTAAGTAAGATGAATAAGTTCTAAAGATCTTTACAACATTGTGGTATAGTCAACAATAATTCACTGTGCATTCAATTTGTTAAAAAGATAGAACTCATATTATGTTCTTAACATAATAAAATAAGCTTTTAAATAGTTATTAAACAGTCCTCACAAAGCTTATAAGGTTTCCAATATAATTTTTGAAATGGAAACATTATGATAAAAGCTTCCCGAGGTGACTATACTAATTTGTATGTTTAAAAATAGTATTATCTGCTCAGAGATTGCATTTTTGTATTTTCTATTCACATGAACATTAACCATTTTCTGCTTTTCTATTAAACTGCAAATATATCAAGAGTGGAGATCTTATATTATTGTCATCTCTTCTGTGCCTCCATCACAAAAAATGTGCAGTTAGTAGATAGTCAACACTTTTGCTGAGGAAGTAAATTCATAACAGAAGTTGGAAAAGATTAAATGACTCCAAGTCAAAATACTAAAATGTAACTTTCATTTCTTAATCCTTCTAGACTATTCAGTCACCTTTTACGGGTTTAGTGACCATAGTGACAGCACATAATACAGAATAGTTGTCCCTGAGTTTCATAGATACAAGAATACATACCTAATTTGCAAAATCCTCAAATACATTTTGAAGTTATGAAAGACTACTATAATAAACAAGTATCCTAAAAGGAGAAAGGGGTGGTGCTTTGCCCATTCATCCCCACAACATTATTCAGGATGGATTATGAAAGATCAGAAGCAACAAAAGACAGGAAATATTAGTAGCACGTCTCATACATTATTTGCTTTGTTTTCATGAATTAATTAATAATAGAAAGATAAATATAAGAAAATATCTTAGTGTATTTTATAGAGATTCATTGTGAAAATTTGTCCTATTGGAAGAGATTCCATTTTTTGTATGGTACTTATGTATCCATACGTGTGTATGTGTGTTTTATGTATGTGTGCTATTTATCTTGTTTTCCTTATGGTGATGAGCTGCTTTCCCTCCCAACACCCCTATCCCCAATGGAATCATATAAAGGATTTTTTTTTCAGGGGAATAATTTAAAGGATTCTTTTTAGGGTCACCTGGTAGCTCAGTTGGTTAAGCATTCTGGCTCTTGATTTTGGCTCAGGTCATGATCTCAGGATTGTGAGATCAAGCTCACAATGGAGCTCCAAGCTGGGTGTGGAGCCTGCTTAAGATTCTCTCCCTTTCCCTCTGCCCCTCCTCCTTGTTCTAAAAGAAAAAAAAAGGATTCTTTTTAGTGTGATAAGTATATGATGAGTGTGTAAAAAACATTCACAATCCTTATTTATTAGAAATTTTTGACGATTTGAATTTGTAGGGATAAGATTTTTTTTTTTTACTTCTTTCCTGATAAGAGGAGAGAAAGGAATAGTGCTCATGATCTCTTCTTCACAAGATTACTGCTAAAAATATAATCATCTGCTTGGATATTTAACAAAATGTGATTTTATTTTACTCATGTATTTAAGAGAGATAACTGTTAATAATTGGAAACTGAGTAAGACAGATGAGGGAAACTGACACTTGTGGGATGTCCCTGACTGCTAAGTCCTGTGTTAGACACCTTAAACAGCTGATCACTTTTTCACCACTTTCTTATCTTCACTTTAGAACTGAGCAAACTGAAGATGAAGTAAACCAACTGGCCTAATATATATAGGTAATTAATGAGACTCATCTGCAAAACTTATGATCGTCTTTTTAATTCACAATGATCTTTGTCATTGACCAGAAATACTTCTAAGTATCGTGGGATATGTTAGCAATCTTAAACCATTTCCTAAATCAATAAAAATGGTATCAAAATTCAAATTGGTGAATTTTAAAAGATAAACTTATCTATAAAACAATATCTAAAAACAACAACAACAACAACAAAAACGATGTCTCTATGGATCACTGTGTGGTTGAAGAAACCTCCTTGATTTTTAATATCCTTAAACTTAGCAAACAATTGAAAAACAAAGAACACTCTCACTCCACTGGGCCCAGAGGCACAAGGTTATAAGTCCCAGTATAGGAGCAACCATGAAAATTGAGAGACAAGATGAGTGGTTAAAACTTAATTTGATCTTCTAAGGGAACAACAACAATAACAACAACAACAATAACAAAAATAGCTGGGGAGGAGGGGAGCAGGGATGTTCAGCTGACTGCCTCAGAGAACAAGTACTAATTTTATCTATCTGTGCTATCTTTGGGGTATAACAGAGGAAAGGGATGATAAACTTGTCACTGATGGAGAGATACTGACAGGTCATTATTTATCAGAAAAGCTGCCTAAACTATAGTCAGTAATTCCCAGTTACACAGAGGGATGAAAGAATCTAGGACAGACAATGTAGCATTTTTCTAATACATCTAATGCAAGAGGTTTGGATAAGGACATCTTTATTGCACTATGCAAAGCTTAGGCCAGTGAAGACCTAAACAGTGCTGTTTCTCAAAAACTGGAAAGAGAAAGAAAGGTAAAACCTCAGTAAGTAAAAGGAGACTGACTACAAGGGAAGCTGCTATGGAGGTCTTCAAGAGTCAGGGCAAGCTGCCCTCATACTTCCCATACTTCCACTCAAATAAATATTATGGGCCCTTACTTATTTGTAAGCTTGACTCTGAGTATGGCATTTTACTAACATGAAACAAAGACAAATCTTTAGAAGCACCAAATTTCTAAACTCAAGTTACTGTAATCTAAGAAGATGATAGCAATGAGAATAAATGCAATGAAATATGACATAAAATTACTAGTCTTCCTTTACATGTTCTTTTCCAATCATATTCATTATAATGAAATGTATCATCTACTTAATTTGAAATATTTCTTGTATCTCATTAAGAAAATAAAAAATAAAAATAAAATAGTTCCTATCTTTGCAACTACATACTCTCCAGCCAGCTAAACAACAAACACACAAGATACCTCCCAGTATAAATTCCTTTGTTCTGAATGACAGTTTGCATTTTTTGGTAACACATTCCTAAATAATACAGCATTATCTGTCCTAGGAGAATCTTCCTCATGGTTGTTTTCTATTTTGTGTGAGAAAATTTGCAAGCTGAATGCTATATTAACATATTCATTTAATAAGGCCATGAGATGACATGTAAGGCACTGGCTGCCCCTTTCCTTCCAAATATTTAAATTTTAAAAACCTATTCAAATCACAACCTTCAGGTTTTCTGGCAAATAACATCATGCAGAAATTTAAGAGTAGACATGGGGAAGCCACAATTCTGCTTTGTCACCTCACCTCTCTAAGCATAAGCAAGCCTCCGTAGCTCAAACTATAGAATGACTAAGAGTCCAAATTTTTTTTCAATAAAGAAAATAGCAGTAGGATGATGATGATTTAGAGCCACAAAGCAAATAATGCCAATCTTGTAGAGTCCTGTTATCTACCACTTGACTTTCAGAAACAACCATTTCATAAAAGTCCTGTTTACTTTTGCTTTAATTTACAATTATTGAAATTTTAATAAGGGTTTGCAGCAACACCAGGCATCACATACTTCCAGGGAGGAATTATAACTTTACTGCAGCCCACACTGACAGCCAACTCATAAAAATGAATGACATTCTATATCATAACATCTCATAGGCCGTTCAGAATGTTAATAGCTTACTTCATCTTTCTTTAGCATAATGAGGCAGACAGTGTAACAATATTCAACGTGAAAATGAAGATTAAGAAAATTTGAATTGAGGCAAGAAGTAACATTTAACAGGATTCAGACAACATTCAGATTAAAAGTTTCAATTAAAACACCGTTAGCAAGCTTTTTATCACAGAAGCAAAGCTTTGTCACCCAAGACCAATCACTATTTTGAAGCATGTTTATCTGTAGACACACTTAGCTCTTCAGCCTCTATTTCTACAATGTTCCAAAATCTCTTACCCAGTTCAGCATTGCAAGATTCACTGGATCAGATGGAAACAGGTAATTGAGTTTAAATAACTGTAAAATATGTCTTGCATACACTTAAGTGAAATAACACTTATCTCTATGAAAACCGTTTTCTAATCCAGGAAGTCTTGAGCTTCAACACTTTTTAAAAATTTTTAAATTTAAAATTTTTAAAATATCTTTGGTATTAAGAAAGAGTTGAGAGCAGGTGAAATTTTAAAAATGTAAATATGACAAATGATAAATATAAATATTACATAAATTTAAAAATACATATCACATAGTATATGTATATATTTTGCATTTCAATATCTATGGGATAGAAAAGCAGTAATCATTAAGAATAAATGAGGCAAAGTTATATACTCACAGTAGCATATAAAACTTGAAGTTCAGTATCCACCTTTGTAAAGTAATGAAACCTTCAAATTGAAGGTATTGATACCTTCTGTATCTCTGTAAAATTCACTTTGTCACCCTTCTATGCATTTGGGTATCAATACAGAAGGTTCTTAGTTGGTTTGCTGGAACTATGCATATGAAGCAGGGAAACTGGTCAAACCTAGCCACAGATTGAGGTAAATGTGGTTTCACATTCTGAAGCTGAATATAAATTGAGGGATGTATAAGTGAATTAGTGGCAAATTAACTGTGCCTAATAGATTTCTACTACCAATGAGATAATAAGAGATATATGTGAGTGTTGTCACATCTCCTCTATAGTTTATGTATATCGGAGAAAGCCAAAATATTAGAATATAAAACTATGTTATTTTACATTTTAAAGTAACCAAGATTATTGTCATCTAATTAAATAGGCTTCTCAGTGTTAAAGATGTCAAGGACACTGGCAATAACCTTTTAATAAGTGTTACATAATCGTTAGTAATTTGAGATTTTTCCAAAAATTATTTATATAGTTACATTACCAAAACTTCTCTTCATTCTTTATTCGGGTGGCATTTTTTTTCCCATCCAGATGAGTGCAGGATTTCTTGACCATATTAAACGTTTTTTTTTTTCCTGATCTTTGCTAATTGCACTTTGTTTTCATGTATTATCCAATTGTCAGAGATCTTAGCAATATAGCTAACATTTTCATTCAGTGCTTCAATTACTATGAACTCTTACGGGTAATTAAAAATGTTATGATGGTACAATTACACAGCTACTTTTAAATAGATTTAACAAATTGTTGAATTCTTTGAATTTATCACATTATGTTAATTTTTTCTTATAAAATCTCTCTATACCCATCCATTGTATTTAACATTTGTTACATTAATGCATTTTAATTTCTTTTACCTGTAACTCTGGTTTTTATTAAAGGAATAATTGCTTCCATTTTCTTTCCCTTTCATGATTATCCTAGCTTTATATACTATGATCCATATTGTATTCTGGATCCTAATCTTAGGAAATCAAAGTTTATCCTTTTTAGAGATGTCAACCTCTCAACTATCCTTTTCTACAGTTAAGTTTTAAGTGAGATATGCTGTCACTTGAATAACATATCTTTGAGATCATGCAATTAGTGTTCACTGTCACAAAAACAGAGAAAACATATATTTTCCAAAAAATTAAAATGCAAAGAAGAGACAGCAGCTTCTTTACTGGCCTTAGTCATCTTTGTTGATACCTCTGTAAGTCATTTAATATTTCCGCACATTAACTTTCTCAAACATAAAATAGGTATGTCCTCCTTGTTTTACCTATTTTTTCCTCTTTCTTGTCAAATTGGAGCAGCTTTAAAAATGGCTAAATTTCAAAACAGTAAAACTACCTTCAGGAGCAGAGTAGGTCAAATCGAGGAGGGGAAACACAAAGAAGGGACACTGCAATCATTTCAATAAAACAATCCAGAAACAATAAGGAATTAGATTTCAAGCATGGCCCTGAAAAGCATACTTGTGTTTTTATCCACATGGTGGGTACAGTATGGTTTTTAGAATCATAATAATATATATTTGAATCACATTTACAGTGTGGCTTTTGACACATTACCTCTTCTCTCCCTGCATACAGTTTTGTTTTTATAAATAAAATAGGTATAAAAAACCTGACTATGAATATGGGAATGAGAACTAATAAAATTATGGAGGCAAAGTGATCAGGATAATACCTAGCAAATAATAAGAATTTTTAGTAATCAGGTATTTGTATGTATTAGCCTTCATTCATTTGAGATTTAATGACATGATGGTATGAAACAAAGAAAACCTACTGTGGCAGTAAAACCAAAATGTAACCTTTCTGTTTCAGAATGTTTTAGTGGAGGGCACTTATGTAAAGTCCAAACAGCTCACCTAAGAAATAGCTCAAACTAACAACCCTTGTGAAAAATGTTCCTTTTCTGGAAGAAAATATTTGAAGGTGATGAATGTAAAACTGTTTAGATGTGCAAAATCTAGATGTGCAGTTTTCTGATGCAACTGTAGAATTAATCTGATAAAATAACATTATAAATCATTGCAAATGCACACTGTGTAACTTCTAAAAATTAAATTGACATTCTTGTCTGAGTTCTGAAAATTATGAATTATGGTTTAGGTTATGTCAAGTAGTAATGCTTCTCGTGAAATAGGGGAAGGAAAGACATAAATCAAATCTTTCTAACTAATGATTTAAATAAAGGTATAATTCGATTTAATTTAATCTCATTGATCCTAACTCTAGTCAATTTCTGATTACTCATGAGTAGAGATGCATAAAACAAACAATTCGAGCAGTTTAAGAATTAATATAACAAGTAATGTTATGTCAGTTAAAGAGCCTCTAGCCTTCTGCTCACTGAGGGAAAAAAAGAGACTGGCTACCTGTCGGTAATCATGGGCTAACTTTACTTTGGAGTATTCCAGAAGTATAACCATATGTAGCAACAAATCAGACCTATCATTTTGATGAGTCACAGATATTACTATGGAAAGAAGATGGCTTGGTTACTTTAAGAAATGAAAAGTTAAAACAAACAAACAAAAAGGACCAAAGAACTCACAGATAAAATACAATCTAGACAAAATCGTGTCTGGCAGTACCCTGGCTCGCAGAACTCAATGACTGAATCACAGACAAGGTTCAAGAAGCAAGTCACTTCTTGACTGTGCTATGGTTAGCAAATCACTTAACATCTCTGAGCCTCAGCTTGGTCATCAGGAATTATAACACTTTATTCACATTATTGTAAAAAAGGATTAGAGATAACATATGGAAAGCATATTGGCAAAGAGTAAGTGCTCTATAAACTGTAGCAATTATTATAAATTGATGATGACGATCTCATGCCTACAAATTGCCCAATCTTGGGAGCACTTTTAATTTTTTTCTCCTCGGAAGCTTTCCTTTATGTTTGTTTTAACTTGATTTCACTTATGTATAAATGAATGGAAATAGAAAATAAAGTACGTTGAATTTCTAGAACCCTGTATTTTCACCCCTATTCTTCAGTCTCCACTCTGTTTAGTACTGTGAAAAGAACTAGGCAGGTTGGCAGGAGCAGTCTCCTTTTTCCTAATCAATGCTGCTCTCCAGTACATTTTAACTTTCAGTATAAAGCCATCCAAGAATGGAGAAATAAACCTTATTGGCTATATTCTAAAAAAATTATAGAATTAAAGGAAAATAGTTATATGTGACAAGGTTTTGCCACATTATAATCACAAAACAAGATCTTATTACTAGTTTGTCCTAAAATTGTAATAATTCTTGATCCCATCCCACTATTCTGCAGTAAATGCATACTTAATTATTTAATTTTTTTGTTTTGTTGATTTGTTCATTAGCTTTATTTCCCCAAATACTTTCTGTATTTCCCACAAGTAGGCATATATATTCTGTATATTATAACACCCTTGCAGCTCAAGTATCTAATTGGCTGGCTACGCTGCTGATCACCTTCACTGTTCCTGAAGTACTTACATTTGTGCTAGAATATCTGGAATTAGTTTGTTCCATATGTAGGAACAAACACTTGCTTTAATTCTTAACAGTAATAGCTGAGGCAATGCTACACCACCTGAACAAGATTTACAAAAGTTCAAGTGTAAAAGAATATAAGTATAACAGAAATAGTAAAGTGCTGCCAGACGTGACTAGCCTACCAGCACAAAATTTAGACTCAGACCCATTCTTAGAAGTTTCAAGTAGAATGTCATTTGCTTGGTTTCCTGAATGCTGCCCTGAAGCAGAAGGTGAATTAATTGTATACAGTGATGTATTCTTTCTTAACTACCCTTATTCCAAGGGCAATAACCACAGAGCTCAGAAAGTGGGGGTTGAGGGGTAGGGGGGATGGACAACAACTCATGGCCAGAGCCCACAGTTTCCAGTCCTCATTTCTTGTCCCATCTTTTAAGAATGATGCGTGGTTGGCATTTTCAAAGATCTCATAAGATACTCATTTCCACTTCCTGGAGTGAAACTGCTGGATGAATGTCAAGGAATAATTCCAGCATTATACAACTACACAATATCTTTCCTAAGACTGGGTATGTAGTCACATCTGGGACACTAGCCAACTGGTCCATATTGAGCTTTGGTTGCCCATTCCAACTGCCTTTTTACCATTTTTTCACTGCTAGAGGGTAAATATCAGGCTTGTATGTCTTCTTTTTCTTTCCAACCTCTGTGGCACCTGTTGCCAACTTAATAAAATAGCTTGTCAAAAAAACAAATTCCCTCTGAGATTACGTGCTAATTTCCAGGGACAATAAAATCTAAATCCCTACATTTAAAAAGAAACCACAAACTCACTACAAAGCAGAATATCTGCATAGACAGATTCCGATTCACATGTAATAACCAGATTAGTGCCTTCCTTGTATTAAACTTTCTTTTTTTTTATAAATTAATTTTTATTGGTGTTCAATTTACCAACATACAGAATAACACCCAGTGCTCATCCCGTCAAGTGTCCCCCTCCGTGCCCGTCACCCATTCACCCCCACCCCCCGCCCTCCTCCCCTTCCACCACCCCTAGTTCATTTCCCAGAGTTAGAAGTCTTTATGTTCTGTGTCCCTTTCTGATATCTCCCACACATTTCTTCTCCCTTCCCTTATATTCCCCTTCCCTATTATTCATATTCCCCAAATAAGTGAGAACATACACTGTTTGTCCTTCTCCAATTGACTTACTTCACTCAGCATAATACCCTCCAGTTCCATCCACGTTGAAGCAAATGGTGGGTATTTGTTGTTTCTAATGGCTGAGTAATATTCCATTGTATACATAGACCACATCTTCTTTATCCATTCATCTTTCGATGGGCACCGAGGCTCCTTCCACAGTTTGGCTATTGTGGACATGGCTGCTAGAAACATCGGGGTGCAGGTGCCCCGGCGTTTCATTGCATCTGAATCTTCGGGGTAAATCCCTAACAGTGCAATTGCTGGGTCGTAGGGCAGGTCTATTTTTAATTCTTTGAGGAACCTCCACACAGTTTTCCAGAGTGGCTGCACCAGTTCACATTCCCACCAACAGTGTAAGAGGGTTCCCTTTTCTCCGCATCCTCTCCAACATTTGTTGTTTCCTGCCTTGTTAATTTTCCCCATTCTCACTGGTGTGAGGTGGTATCTCATTGTGGTTTTGATTTGTATTTCCCTGATGGCAAGTGATGCAGAGCATTTTCTCATGTGCATGTTGGCCATGTCTATGTCTTCCTCTGTGAGATTTCTCTTCATGTCTTTTGCCCATTTCATGATTGGATTGTTTGTTTCTTTGGTGTTGAGTTTAATAAGTTCTTTATAGATTTTGGAAACTAGCCCTTTATCTGATATGTTATTTGCAAATATCTTCTCCCATTCTGTAGGTTGTCTTTGAGTTTTGTTGACTGTATCCTTTGCTGTGCAAAAGCTTCTTATCTTGATGAAGTCCCAATAGTTCATTTTTGCTTTTGTTTCTTTTGCCTTCGTGGATGTATCTTGCAAGAAGTTACTGTGGCCAAGTTCAAAAAGGGTGTTGCCTGTGTTCTCCTCTAGGATTTTGATGGAGTCTTGTCTCACATTTAAATCTTTCATCCATTTTGAGTTTATCTTTGTGTATGGTGCAAGAGAGTGGTCTAGTTTCATTCTTCTGCATGTGGATGACCAATTTTCCCAGCACCATTTATTGAAGAGACTGTCTTTCTTCCAGTGGATAGTCTTTCCTCCTTTGTCGAATATTAGTTGACCATAAAGTTCAGGGTCCATTTCTGGATTCTCTATTCTGTTCCATTGGTCTATGTGTCTGTTTTTGTGCCAGTACCACACTGTCTTGATGACCACAGCTTTGTAGTACAACCTGAAATCTGGCATTGTGATGCCCCCAGCTATGGTTTTCTTTTTTAAAATTCCCCTGGCTATTCGGGGTCTTTTCTGATTCCACACAAATCTTAAAATAATTTGTTCTAAGTCTCTGAAAAAAGTCCATGGTATTTTGATAGGGATTGCATTGAACGTGTAAATTGCCCTGGGTAGCATTGACATTTTCACAATATTAATTCTGCCAATCCATGAGCATGGAATATTTTTCCATCTCTTTGTGTCTTCCTCAATTTCTTTCAGAAGTGTTCTATAGTTTTTAGGGTATAGATCCTTTACCTCTTTGGTTAGGTTTATTCCTAGGTATCTTATGCTTTTGGGTGCAATTGTAAATGGGATTGACTCCTTAATTTCTCTTTCTTCAGTCTCATTGTTAGTGTATAGGAATGCCATTGATTTCTGGGCATTGATTTTGTATCCTGCCACGCTACCAAATTGCTGTATGAGTTCTAGCAATCTTGGGGTGGAGGCTTTTGGGTTTTCTATGTAGAGTATCATGTCATCGGCGAAGAGGGAGAGTTTGACTTCTTCTTTGCCAATTTGAATGCCTTTTATTTCTTTTTGTTGTCTGATTGCTGAGGCTAGGACTTCCAATACTATGTTGAATAGCAGTGGTGAGAGTGGACATCCCTGTCTGGTTCCTGATCTTAGGGGAAAGGCTCCCAGTGCTTCCCCATTGAGAATGATATTTGCTGTGGGCTTTTCGTAGATGGCTTTTAAGATATCGAGGAAAGTTCCCTCTATCCCTACACTCTGAAGAGTTTTAATCAGGAATGGATGCTGTATTTTGTCAAATGCTTTCTCTGCATCTAATGAGAGGATCATATGGTTCTTGGTTTTTCTCTTGCTGATATGATGAATCACATTGATTGTTTTACGAGTGTTGAACCAGCCTTGCATCCCGGGGATAAATCCTACTTGGTCATGGTGAATAATTTTCTTAATGTGTTGTTGGATCCTATTGGCTAGTATCTTGTTGAGAATTTTTGCATCCATGTTCATCAGGGATATTGGTCTGTAATTCTCCTTTTTGGTGGGGTCTTTGTCTGGTTTTGGAATTAAGGTGATGCTGGCCTCATAGAATGAGTTTGGAAGTACTCCATCTCTTTCTATCTTTCCAAACAGCTTTAGTAGAATAGGTATGATTTCTTCTTTAAACGTTTGATAGAATTCCCCTGGGAAGCCATCTGGCCCTGGACTCTTGTGTCTTGGGAGGTTTTTGATGACTTCTTCAATTTCCTTCCTGGTTATTGGCCTGTTCAGGTTTTCTATTTCTTCCTGCTCCAGTTTTGGTAGTTTGTGGCTTTCCAGGAATGCGTCCATTTCTTCTAGATTGCCTAATTTATTGGCGTACAGCTGTTCATAATACGTTTTTAAAATCGTTTGTATTTCCTTGGTGTTGGTAGTGATCTCTCCTTTCTCATTCATGATTTTATTAATTTGAGTCTTCTCTCTCTTCTTTTTAATAAGGTTGGCTAATGGTTTATCTATCTTATTAATTCTTTCAAAGAACCAACTCCTGGTTCTATTGATCTGTTCCACAGTTCTTCTGGTCTCAATTTCGTTGAGTTCTGCTCGAATTTTAATTAACTCTCTTCTTCTGCTGGGCGTCGGGTCGATTTGCTGCTTCTTCTCTAGCTCCTTTATGTGTAAGGTTAGCTTTTGTATTTGAGTTCTTTCCAGTTTTTGAATGGATGCTTGTATTGCGATGTATTTCCCCCTCAGGACTGCTTTTGCTGCATCCCAAAGATTTTGAACAGTTGTATCTTCATTCTCATTAGTTTCCATGAATCTTTTTAATTCTTCCTTAATTTCCTGGTTGACCCTTTTATCTTTTAGCAGGATGGTCCTTAACCTCCACGTGTTTGAGGTCCTTCCAAACTTCTTCTTGTGATTGAGTTCTAATTTCAAGGCGTTATGGTCTGAGAATATGCAGGGGACGATCCCAATCTTTTGGTATCGGTTCAGACCCGATTTGTGACCCAGTATGTGGTCTATTCTGGAAAAAGTTCCATGTGCACTTGAGAAGAATGTGTATTCAGTTGAGTTTGGATGTAAAGTTCTGTAGATATCTGTGAAATCTATCTGGTCCAGTGTATCATTTAAAGCTCTCGTTTCTTTGGAGATGTTGTGTTTAGAAGACCTATCAAGGGTAGAGAGAGCTAGATTGAAGTCACCAAGTATAAGTGTATTATTATCTAAGTATTTCTTTACTTTGGTTAATAATTCGTTTAAGTATTTGGCAGCTCCCACATTCGGGGCATATATATTGAGGATTGTTAAGTCCTCTTGCTGGATAGATCCTTTAAGTATGATATAGTGTCCCTCTTCGTCTCTCACTACTGTCTTCGGAGTGAATTTTAGTTTATCTGATATAAGGATGGCTACCCCTGCTTTCTTTTGAGAACCATTTGAATGGTAAATGGTTCTCCAACCTTTTATTTTCAGGTTGTAGGTGTCCTTCTGTCTAAAATGAGTCTCTTGTAGACAGCAAATAGATGGGTCCTGCTTTTTTATCCAGTCTGAAACCCTGCGCCTTTTGATGGGGTCATTAAGCCCGTTCACGTTCAGAGTTACTATTGACAGATATGAGTTTAGTGTCATCATGATATCTATTTAGTCCTTGTTTTTGTGGATTGTTCCACTGAACTTCTTCTTAAAGGGGAATTTTAAGAGTCCACCTTAAAATTTCTTGCAGAGCTGGTTTGGAGGTCACATATTCTTTCAGTTCCTGCCTGTCTTGGAAGCTCTTTATCTCTCCTTCCATTTTGAATGAGAGCCTTGCTGGATAAAGTATTCTTGGTTGCATGTTCTTCTCATTTAGGACCCTGAATATATCCTGCCAGCCCTTTCTGGCCTGCCAGGTCTCTGTGGAGAGGTCTGCTGTTACCCTAATATTCCTCCCCATGAAAGTCAGGGACTTCTTGTCTCTTGCTGCTTTAAGGATCTTCTCTTTATCTTTGGAATTT
This sequence comes from Nyctereutes procyonoides, assembly GCF_905146905.1. Lineage (NCBI taxonomy): Eukaryota > Metazoa > Chordata > Mammalia > Carnivora > Canidae > Nyctereutes > Nyctereutes procyonoides. The sequence continues at coordinate 27,287,159 of NW_026575040.1, read as the reverse complement.
GCAAGCTTCACTATTAGATGTCGAGGTGTTGAACGGTTTTTATTGATTTTAGGGGGGGATCTCTCTATTTCCTGGATCTGAATGCCTGTTTCCCTTCCCAGATTGGGAAAGTTTTCAGCTAGGATTTGTTCAAATACATATTCTGGCCCTCTGTCCCTTTCGGCGCCCCCGGGAACCCCAATTAAACGTAGATTTTTCTTCCTTAGAGTGTCATTTATTTCCCTTAATCTGTCTTCATGGTTCTTTAATTGTTTGTCTCTTTTTTCCTCAGTTTCCCTCTTTGCCATTAACTTGTCTTCTATGTCACTCACTCGTTCTTCCACCTCGTTAACCCTCGTCGTTAGGACTTCTAGTTTGGATTGCATCTCATTCAATTGATTTTTAATTTCTGCCTGATTGGATCTAAATTCTGCAGTCATGAAGTCTCGTGAGTCCTTAATGCTTTTTTCTAGAGCCACCAGTAGCTGTATAATAGTGCTTCTGAATTGGCTTTCTGACATTGAATTGTAACCCAGATTTTGTAGCTCTGTGGGAGAGAGGGCTGTTTCTGATTCTTTCTTTTGAGGTGAGGTTTTCCTTCTAGTCATTTTGCTCAGTGCGGAGTGGCCAAAAACAAGTTGTATTGGGAGAATGAGAGAAAGAGAGAGAAGGAAAGAAAAGAGAAAAAGAAAAAAGAAAAAGAAAAGAAAAAGGAAAGAAGAGAAGAAAAAGGGAAAGAAAAAGAAAGAAAGGTGAAAAAAAAGGGGGTGGGGGAAGCAATCAGAAATCAAAAAGAAAAGAAAAAAGAAAAGAAAAAAAAAACACGGGGGAGTATTTCTGTAGAGTTTAAGTCCCTTGACTTCCCCTGGAACTGGTCCGTCCAGCTGGTCTTCTGGGGGAGGGGCCTGTTGCGCTGATTTTCAGGTGTTAGCACTTGGGGGAGCTGCTCTGCCCCTGCCTGCTGCAGGGCTCAGAGGGGGTTGTTTACCCCGTGAGGTCTCAGGAGGATCAGCGGCAGTTGCTATGGCAACTCTGGAAGCCTGGATTCAGCCTCCGCAGGAACTACGGGGCTCTCGGTCCGCAGGGCCTGGAGGCTCCGGGGCGGGGCCGTTGATCTGCTCAGCTCGGGGCAGGAGCGTCCTTGCTGTCCTGGGCCCTCCCGGCCTCTGCCTGTCCCGGGGGGAGGCCGGATCCTGGGCTGTGTCCCGGCGCCCTGTGCTCCCGGGCCTGCGTTGTTGGATTTGCGCTCCCGCCCCGCAGCTCCCTCCCTGGAGCCGCTCCCGAGCCCCTCCGAACTGCTCCGGTGCGCGCTGCAGCCCTTAGGGAGCTCGGAGCACTCTCCTGCGCTTGCAGGTGCCTGTTAGTGTCCCCGGGAGCCCGAGGGCATCCCCGCCCTCCTGGGTCCTGCTCCAACTCCCTGCGAGCCCCTTTCCGCCCGCCCGGGAAGGTTGGTGCAGCTCCTGCTCCTCCGGGACGGGGCTCTCCTGTCCTGGGGACACTCGCCCCGGCCTCAGCCCGGCTCCTCGCGGGGCCCCTCCCCCTCGGAGGCCTTTTGTTTCTTTATTTCTTTTCCCCGTCTTCCTACCTTGATAGAAGCGTGAACTCCTCTCACTGTAGCATTCCAGCTGGTCTCTCTTTACATCTCAGGCCGAATTCGTAGATTTTCAGGATGGTTTGAAGGTTATCTAGGTATGTATTAAACTTTCTTTTCATTGCTCTATCAAGCTCAATTTCTCATTTTTATCACTAATTTTTAGGAGGAAAATTTCTTTTTCTTCTGAATCCAGGGAAAATTTGTCAACATTTTTAAATTTTTTTTTTATTATTTATGATAGTCACAGAGAGAGAGAGAGGCAGAGACATAGGCAGAGGGAGAAACAGGCTCCATGCACCGGGAGCCTGATGTGGGACTCGATCCCCGGTCTCCAGGATCGCGCCCTGGGCCAAGGGCAGGCGCCAAACCGCTGCGCTACCCAGGGATCCCTGTCAACATTTTTAAATACTCTATATTAAAATTTTGACACTTATTGACACCAAGAAAAAATGTGTTTAAAAATAAAAGAATTATTTTTAATAATTAACTCAAGCTTTTCCAAGGAATAATCAACAGATATTTGTTTCACATTTGTATAATTAAATTCCAAATTTTTGTAATTTTTTCACCAAAAAAGTTAAACCACAAAGATAAATTCATGTCACAACCTCTTTAAAGCAGAAAATTTTCCAAAATTTTGAAATTACTGTCTTCCATTAAAGTTCAAGAATTTAAAAAATAGTAACAGAGTTACAATGCCATATAAAAATATGTTACGATGCTTTATGAAAATATGATATTCATTATAAGCATTTCCTTTTGAAATGATAAAACCTTTGAAACAGCATGTGGCTATCCCAAATAGCTTTTTGAATGGACTTGAATAAAGACAGAATCCACAGGTAGATGAACTTCTCAATTTCATGGCCTACCCCACTTAAGTATTCTTCACAAAATTAGAGACAAGGTATTTTATTTGCTGCATACTGAGGGGTAGAGTCTCAGTCCAGGGATGAGGGCTTGAGAGCAGAGCCTGAGCATGATCATGCCACTTTCCCCTATCTGCTGGCCAACCATGTAAAGGGCAAAACTTGCAAAACTTTATGCAATGGCTTTGCATCATAAAAGCAGACATGGTGTCATGTATATTTTTGGAGATAAGTTTAACCACTTATTTCCCCAATGCTAGAGATTACTCTTCTGGGCTCTTAGTGTAATGACATCAGGTGTGCCAATTTATAATTGTTCTGCTAAGTAGTTTATCAATATTCAATTAATTTTTTGTTGTTTGGGATCAATAGTTCCTTTCTTTAAAAGTCAAATTCAAAGTCCACTTAGACATTAGCCTGGAGTTCAAGGCTAGTAGAAGATGATAAGAAAGGAATAATGAGAGAGAGAGAACCCAATTTTTCAGTGAATTGCCATCAACTTTCATCATCACAAAAAAAGAAATGTGAAGGGCAAGAGGAGAAGCATAACTAAAAATAACCAGCTGTCCATCAAAGAATAAGCAAATTGTAGTATACTCACAAAATGGAATAGTATTCAGCAATGAAAAAGAACAAACTATCAAGACACAGAAATAAAGTGAATTTCAAAACACCCTAGGCTGTGAAAGAAGTCAGACACAAAAAAATTACATATGTTATGGTTCCATTCATATTATATTCAGAAACTGGCAAAAGTAATCTAAGGTTATAGAAATCAAATCACTGCTTGCCTTAGACTGGGGGATTATTTATTGGAACATGGCTTGAGTGAATCTTATGAGATGATAGAAATGTTGTATGTCCTGATTAAGATATGAGTTACATAAAATATACCTATATTTTAGATGTCTGGATTTCATCCTACAAATGTAATAAATAAAATAAACCTGAAGACAGCTAAATAGGAGAAAAAAAAATTTCATGCTAATCTAAAAAGGTTTGCTTCCAAAAGAGAAGCCTGGGAGAGGTTGCTTTAGCTAGAACAAAAATAAGAGCTCCGAAGGGGAAAAACAAAAAAGAACAAAAAGAGTAGCTTCTCTGAGAATCAAAAAAAAAAAAAAAAAGGCAGAAATAGATAAAAATCATTATGGTTCTTATGACTTTAGTGAATAGCAAAGTAATAGGAATATATTTACAGACCTCAGCATGATGTGCTTTTCCAATCTGGCATAAAGATTTTCAGTCCTGAATCTCTTAGGTCCTAACTACTGAATCTGCTGTAATTTTTAAATCAAATGCAAAAAAAAAAGAAAAAGAAAAATACAATAAGAAGTAAGAAAGAAGAAAGTCCTATTGGAATATTCAACAAAGCCTTAATTTGCAAACTATACTAGTCAGGGTACTAAGAAGAAATATAAGATATACTTAAAAGGATAATTTGAATAGAGTATCATAAAATGAGAGATTTCAAAATTGTGGGTGGCATACAGAAAAACCAAAAGGGATAATTCTGTATGTACCTTGCAGCTGGTACCATCTCTAGACCAGAAGGGGTGGAGAATAACAGAAGTTATTAAAACCTGGAGACAAAAAGTTTGTATGGGATAGTCAATTTTAAGAGCAGTGACTTTCGAGTAACACCTATTCTGTGATCATCCTTAAAGGAAAAAATCATTTAACTCCCTCTTTCCTCACTACTGATAACATCCACTGGGAGCCAGAAGTCAAGGAAGCACACTGAGGTGTTCCATAACAGCAGATAGTTAAAGCTACTGAGTACATGAACAAGGATAAAAAGAAACTCTCAAAGGGCCAATGGGAAGATATCTAACACTAGAAAAACACTGGATTTTTCCTGGCTGGGGGACCCAAATACCTGCCCCAAAATCAAGTACCTGCCATTGCCCACTTTACAATTTTCCATAACTGCAGAAAAACCACTAACCTAGTATTCCAGCATGTTCATGCACTTCATTAGCTTCATTTCGACCCACTCAAAACATGATTTTAAGTGCAAGTGGACTACAGATAATTTATAAGGTGGTCCTTTTAGTATCACAGTGCTGTCTTCCTTGTATATAATTCATACAAACATGTACAGTTTCTCTACTATAATTTCATTTTTTGAAAGAGTGAGCACACACAGATACGTGAGAGCAGCAGAGAGGGACAGAGGGAGAGAGAGAGAAAGAATCTTAAGCAGGCTCTATACCCAGCAGGAAACCCAATGTGGGACTTGACCTCATGACCCTGAGATCAAGATCTGAGATGAAATCAAGAGTTGGACACTTAACTGGCTGAGCCACCCAGGTAGCCCTCTCTACTATAATGATAAAAACAGAATTAGAATACCCAAAGGTGAAGTTGGCTGGTAATTCAGTTACATAACTAACTAACTAACTAACTAACTAACTAACTAACTAACTATGTATATATATAACTAGCTTTAGAGGTAACCACCAAAAAAGTAGAGTACATTTTAACTTTTATATATTACAATTCCTCCAGTAATACTTTAATACAAAAAATGTCAAACACTACTATCTTTCAACCACTGTTAGACTACTCATTATCCAAATCTCACATTGACATCTGTCAAAAAGAATAAAGCTGGGGCCCCCCAGATTGTGATGGGAGGAAAACTCTAGTATAGAATGAGTCATTGTTGTTTTTCTCATGCACTACTATACCTGTGCATACACCTCACAGATAACCCCAAAGACAATAAATACATCACATTATTTTGAGGAGAAAACATTCTAATACTCTTTGTCTTAGAAATAAAACATGCTCTTTTATATACCAGATATTCTAGTTAAATGTGTTTGAGTTTTATGGGTCTGTACCACTTTGTTATGGAAATATATATGTATGTACATACATGAATACACACACACACACACATACATATTCATGGAAAGAGGGGCAGCACACCAGAATCTAAGTCTATTGGACAGTTCTAGTCATTTGGACCATCCATGAGTTAGCTCCATAGAACAAAGATACTAAACATGATTAGCTTAAACAAGGTACTTCTTATTTCCTTCACATTAAGTCCACTCTGGATGGCAGCCTGCTTCAGAAAAGCATTAGAAATGGGACACCACTACTGCAAAGACTCAACTTTTTATTCCATGCTGCCCAACGATGTTGTACCACCATATTCTCATTATAGCCAAAAGAAAGAGAAATGAAAGGAGAAAAAAACACTCTCATTCCCTTCAAAGGCATAAACTTGAATTGCCCATGTTTCTTTTGCTCTCATGCTTTTAGCCAAAACTTATCCACACTTTTTTGCAATGAAGCACGGGAAAAAAGTCCTTAATTTGAGTGACCACAAGGTCAACTATGGAAGACGAAAACATGGATGGTTACCGAAAACAACTAGCCAGCCACCTCTGAAAAAAGAAATTCATTTGGAGTGACTCAGAGAGTATTTATCATGAAGACTTTGTTCCTTTGCATTAGAAAGGAATGACACGAGGGATTCATGCCTATATTAACAAATTGTTGACACAGCACCAGCTTACTCAGGGCTCACATCACTGTCAAACTTGAAAATTAAGGTTAAACATTAAATGCATGCAAGATAAAGTAGTATGGACCAAGGAAGAAAAATACTTATTGGAGGGACCAGACAAGCAAGGACAGAAAAAAAAAAAAAAAAAAAAAAAGTATTGAAGACAGAAGCAAAGAACAGAGAAGGGGCACTAGGGGCAAGATGGCAGAGGAATAGGAGTCCTCAACTCACCTGACCTACAGAGCCTTCAAAGCATCCTGAACACCTACGAATTCGACCTGAGATTTGAAGAGAGAATGGCCAGAAAGCTACAGAGAGAAAAAAGCTTTTGCTTCCAACAAGGTAGGAAGGTGGAAATAAATAAATAAATAAATAAATAAATAAATAAATAAATAAATAAATAAATAAATAAATAAATAATAAAAATAGAATCCAGTGGGGGAGGGGCGCGAGGAGCCGAGCTACAGCGGAGCGGGGAGGGGAGAACCCCGGGGACAGGAAAGTCCAGCCTCGGAGAAGCGGGGACTTTAAAAACCCGCGCTGGATTCTTCCGGGACGGAAAGGTGCTTAGCGGGCAACTGGGGCAGAAGCGCAGGAGGGGCAGTGGAGCCTCCAGCCTCCCGGGGTCCCCGGGAGAGGAAGTGCGCCCGGGGGAGAGCGCACCGCACCCCGCGGGCCGAGCTCGGTAAAGGGCTGGAGCGCGCCGGTCGGGCCTCGGGGAGCAGCTCGGGCGGCGGCTCCCGACGGAGGGGGCTGCGCCCTGCTGCTTTCCGCAGCCCCGGCCGGGAGCGCGATTGCAGCAGCGCAGGCCCCGGAGCCCAGGGCGCTGGGGGACAGAGCTGGGATCCTGCGCTCCCCCTGGGACAGACGGAGGCGGGGAGGGCCCAGGACAGCGAAGACGCTCCTGCCGCCCTCCTGCCACCGGGCACCCTCGAGCTATGCAGATCAGGAGCACCTAGGCCAGTGCGGACCGGGAGATGGTGGTAGTTCCTACAGGAGCTGACTCTAGGGCTGGAGAGCTGGCCGCCACCAGTGTGGTTGTTCATCCTTGTGTCACCGTGCGCCTGGGACGGAGGGGGGCCGCCAAGGAACAGGGGCCTCATGGGATAAACATCTCCCACTGAGGCCAGCACCTGGCAGGGGGCGGGGCATCTCACACACCTGAGAATTAGCACAGCAGCCCCTCCTCCAGAAGACCAGCTGGAAGGACAGGGGAAGAGCAACTTCTTGACCGAGTAGCACTGGAAAGCTCCAGGACCAAGGGAAAATTGAGGGAATGTAGCATATAGAACTAGAGACAGAACATAAAGACTCCTAACTCTGGGAAACGAACTAGGGGCGGTGGAAGGGGAGGAGGGCGGGGGTGGGGGTGAATGGGTGACGGGCACTGAGGAGGGCACTTGACCGGATGAGCACTGGGTGTTATTCTGTATGTTGGCAAATTGAACACCAATAAAAAATAAATTTATTATTTTAAAAAAAGAACTAGAGGTTCCCCCTTTTTAATATTTTTTTCCTTTTTCCATTACAATTCTTTTTTACATCAGACTACAAATTTCCAATATTTTTTCTTTTCCTACCTTAACTACAATATTTTACCAACTCCTCAATTTTAAGTTTTTTTTTCCTTTTTGACTTTCATATTTCTATAATTACTTGTCTTAGATATATTTTTCACTTCTGGATTCCCTTCAACATATTCAATTTAATTCTGGGAGATACACTAGATATGGGGTTTCGTTTTGTGTTTTTTGTTTTCTCTGCCTCCTTTTGTTCCACAATGGCAGGTGTTAATACCTTCTAAAACATGACCAGCATGTACCTAGAACCAAGTGGTATACCGTGCTGTTTCATTCTGTGAGATTATATTCCCTCTTTATTCCATTCTGCCCCCCTCTTTTACCTTGTATATGTTTTGGTGGTCAGTGTTGCAGCTCTCTATAAGTATTTCTGGTTTATATAAATTTGGGACTGAGCATCTTCTAACATACAGAACAAAATACACTCAGAACCAAGAGGATCACCCTCTAGGACCCTGCAGAATCACATAGGATGGAATTTACTTAGGTCATGGTTGATATTCTTGACTCAGTCCAATCATACAGCCACTCTGCACTGAACAAAATGACTAGAAGGAAGAATTGGCCACAAAAGAAAGAATCAGAAACAGCGCTCTCTGCCAGAGTTACAAAATATGGATTTCAATTCGATGTCAGAAAGTCAATTCGGAAGCACAATTATAAAGCTACTGGTGGCTCTGGAAAAAGCATAAAGGAATCAAGAGACTTCATTACTGCAGAATTGAGATCTAATCAGGCTGAAATTTAAAATAAATTAAATGAGATGTAATCCAAACTGGATGTCCTAACTGCTAGGGTTAATGAGATTGAAGAAAAAGAGAGTGACATAGAAAACAAGTTGATGGTAAGGAAGGAAGCTGAGAAAAAAAAAAAGAGAGAAAAACAATTAAGAGACATGAGGAAAGGCAAAGGGAAATAAATGATAGGCTCAGAAGGAAGAATCTACATATAACTGGGGTTCCAGAAGACTCCAAGAGGGAGAGAGGGGCAAAAAGTATATTTGAACAAATCATAGCTGAGAATTTCCATAATTCGGGGTGGGAAACAGACATTCAGAGCCAGGAGATATTGAGGTTCCCCCCAAAAAAACAATAAAAACCATTCAACACCTCAACATTTAATAGTGAAGCTAGCAAATTCCAAAGATAAAGAGAAAATCCTCAAAGCAGTAAGAGATAGCGATTCTTAATTTATATGGGGAGAAATATCAGATTAACAGCAGACCTCTCCACAGAGACCTGGCAGGCCAGAAAGGGCTGGCAGGATATATTCAGGGTCCTAAATGAGAAGAACATGCAGGCAAGAATACTTTATCCAGCAAGGCTCTAATTCAGAATAGAAGGAGAGTTAAAGAGCTTCCAAGACAGGCAGAAACTGAAAGAATATGTGACCATCAAATCAGCTCTGCAAGAAATATTGAGGGGGACTCTATAAAAGAAAAAGGACACCCAAAGAAATAATCCACAAAAACAGGGACTGAGTAGGTATCATGATGACACTTAATTCATATCTTTCAATAGTAACTCTGAATGTGAACAGGCTTAATGATCCCAAAAAGACGCAGGATTTCAAACTGGATAAAAAAGCAAGACCCATTGATTTGCTGTCTACAAGAGACTCATTTTAGACCTAAGGACACCTACAGCCTGAAAATGAAAGGGTGGAGAACCATTTATCATTCAAATGGTCCTCAAAAGAAAGTAGGGGTAGCAGTCCTCATATCAGATAAATTAAAGTTTCTCCCAAAGACTGTAGTAAGAAATGAAGAAGGGCACTATATCATGCTTAAAGGATCTATCCAACAAGAGGACCTAACAATCATAAATATTTATGCCCCTAATGTGGGAGCTGCCAAGTATATCAATCAATTAATAACCAAAGTAAAGACATACTTAGATAATAATACACTAATACTGGGAGACTTCAACACGACGCTTTCTGCAAATGATAGATATTCTAAGCACATCTCCAAAGAAACAAGAGCTTTAAATGATACACTGGAGCAGATGGATTTCACAGATATTTACAGAACTTTATATCCAAACGCAACTGAATACACATTCTTCTCAAGTGCACGTAGAACTTTCTTCAGAACAGACCACATACTGGGTCAGAAATCAGGTCTCAGCAAATACCAAAAGACTGGGATTGTCCCCTGCCTCTTTTCAGACCACAATGCTTGAAATCAGAACTCATCACAAGAAGAAGTTTGGAAGAAACTCAAACACATGGAGGTTAAAGAGCATCCTACTAAAACACAATTGGTCAACCAGGAAATTAGAGAAGAATTTAAAAGATTCATGGAAACTAATTAAAATGAAGATACAACCGTTCAAAATCTTTGGGATACAGCAAAAGTGGTCCTAAAGAGAAATACATTGCAATACAAGCTTCCCTCAAAATATTGGAAAAAAACTGAAATATACAAACTAACCTTGCACCTAAAGGAATTGGAGAAAGAACACCAAGTAAAACCTATACCCAGCAGAAGAGAGTTAATAAAGATCCAGGCAGAACTAAATGAACTAGAGACCAGAAGAATTGTAGAACAGATCAACAAAACCAGGAGTTGGTTCTTTGAAAGAATGAATAAGATAGATAAACCATTAGCCAACCTTATTAAAAAGAAAAGACTAAATAAAATCATGAATGAAAGAGGAGAGGTCACAACCAATACCAAGGAAATACAAACGAGCTTAAAAACATATTATGAGCAGTTATATGCCAATAAATTAGGCAATCTAGAAAAAATGGACGCATTTCTAGAAAATCACAAATTACCAAAACTGGAACAGGAAGAAATAGAAAACCTGAACAAGCCAATAACCAGTGAGGAATTGAAGCAGTCATCAAAAACCTCCCAAGACACAAATGTCCAGGGCCAGATGGTTTCTCAGAGGAATTCTATCAAACGTTTAAAAAAGAAATAATACCTATTCTACTAAAGCTGTTTCAAAGGATAGAAAGGGAGAGAATACTTCCAAACTTGTTTTATGAGGCCAGAATCACCTTGATTCCAAAACCAGAAAAAGACCCCACCAAAAAGGAGAATTATAGACCAATATCCCTGATGAACACAGATGCAGAAATTCTCAACAAGATACTAGCTAATAGGATCCAATAGTACATTAAGAAGATTATTCACCATGACCAAGTGGGATTTATCCCCAGGATGCAAGGCTGGTTCAACACTCGTAAAGTAATCAACATGATAGATCACATCAACAAGAGAAAACCAAGAACCATATGATCCTCTCAATAGCTGCAGAGAAAGCATTCCACAAAATACAGCATCCATTCCTGATCAAAACTCTTCAGAGTGTACAGATAGAGGGAACATGCCTCAGCATCTTAAAAGCCATCTATGGAAAGGCCAAAGCATATATATTTTCAATGAGGAAAAACTGAGAGCCTTTCCCTTATGATCAGGAACACGACAGGGATGTCCACTCTCACCACTGCTATTCAACATAGTACTAGAAGTCCTAGCCTCAGCAATCAGACAACAAAAAGAAATAAAAGGCATTCAGATTGGAAAAGAAGTCAAACTCTCCCTCTTCACAAATGACATGATACTGTCCCTAGAAAACCCAAAGACTCCACCCCAAGATTGCTAGAACTCATACAGCAATTTGGCAGTGTAGCAGGATACAAAATCAATGCCCAGAAATCAGTGGCATTTCTATACACTAACAATGAGACTGCAGAAAGAGAAATTAAGGAGTGAATCCTATTTACAATTGCACCCAAAAGCATAAGATACTTAGGAATAAACCTAACCAAAGAGGTAAGGGATCTATACCCTAAAATTTACAGAACACTTCTGAAAGAAATTGAGGAAGACACAAAGAGATGGAAAACTATTCCATGCTCATGGATTGGAAGAATTAATATTGTGAAAATATCAATGCTTCCCAGGGAAATTTACACATTTAATGCAATCCCTATCAAACTACTGTGGACTTTCTTCAGAGAGTTGGAACAAATAATCTTAAGATTTTGTGGAATCAGAAAAGACCCCGAATAGCCAGGGGAATATTGAAAAAGAAAACCAGAGTTGGGGGCATGACAATGCCGGATTTCAGGTTGTACTACAAAGCTATGATCATCAAGACAGTGTGGTACTGGCACAAAAACAGACACATAGATCAATGGAACAGAATAGAGAACCCAGAAATGGGCCCTCAACTCTGTGGTCAACTAATATTTGACAAAGCAGGAAAGACTATCCACTGGAAAAAGGACAGTCTCTTCAATAAGCGGTGCTAGGAAAATTGGACAGCCACGTGCAGAAGAATGAAACTAGACCATTCTCTTACACCATACACAAAGATAAACTCAAAATGGATGAGAGATCTAAAGTGAGACAAGATTCTATCAAAATCCTAGAGGAGAACACAGGCCACACCCTTTTTGAACTCAGCCACAGCAAGATACATCTATGAAGGCAAAGGAAACAAAAGCAAAAATGAACTACTGGGACTTAATCAGGATAAAGAGCTTCTGCACAGCAAAGAAAACAGTCATCAAAACTAAAAGACAACCTGCAGAATGGGAGAAGATATTTGCAAATGACGTATCAGATAAAGGGCTAGTTTCCAAGATCTATAAAGAACTTATTAAACTCAACACCCAAGAAACCAACAATCCAGTCATGAAATGGGCAGAAGATATAAACAGACATTCCACCAAAGAAAACATAGACATGGCCAACAAGCGTATGAGAAAGTGCTCCGCATCACTTGACATCAGGGAAATACAAATCAAAACCTCAATGAGATACCACCTCACACCAGTGAGAATGGGGAAAATTAACAAGACAGGAAGTAACAAATGTTGGAGAGGATGTGGAGAAAGGGGAACCCTCTTGCACTGTTGGTGGGAATGCAAACGGGTACAGCCACTCTGGAAAACTGTGTGGACGTTCCTCAAAGAGTTAAAAATAGAGTTACCCTACAACCTAGCAACTACACTGCTGGGTATTTACCGCAAAGATACTGATGCAGTGAAACGGCAGGACACCTGTACCCCAATGTTTATAGCAGCAATGTCCACAATAGCCAAACTGTGGAAGGAGCCTCGGTGTCTTTCAACAGATGAATGGATAAAGAAGATGTGGTATAGGTATACAATGGAATATTACTCAGCCATTAGAAACGACAAATACCCACTATTTACTTCATCGTGGGTGGAACTGGAGGGTATTATGCTGAGTCAACTAAGTCAGTTGAAGAAGTACAAACATTGTATGGTTCACTCCTATGGGGGATATAAGAAATAGTGAAAGGGATTATAAGGGAAAGGAGAGAAAATGAGTGGGAAAAATTAGAGAGGGTGACAAAACATAAGTGACTCCTAACTCTGGGAAATGAACAAAGGTAGTGGAAGGGGAGGCAGGTGCGGTGATGGGCACTGAGGAGGGTACCTGATGCGATGAGCACTGCGTCTTATAGTATATGTTGCCAAATCGAACTTCAATAAAAAATTAATTAATTGATTTAAATAAAAGAACAGAGAAGGGGACAGTACAATGGATAATGAATCCAATCAAGTACTGGGGAAATCAGTACTGGGTGGTTCAGCAGTTTAGCACCTCCCTTCAGCCCAAGGTGTGATCCTGAAGTCTCGGGATCGAGTCCCACATCAGGCTCCCGACATGGAGCCTGCTTCTCCCTCTGCTGTGTCTCTGCCTCTGTGTGTGTGTGTGTGTGTGTGTGTGTGTGTGTGTCTCATGAATAAATAAATAAAATCTTAAGAAAAAAAGTACTGTGGAAATGAAAATAGGTATGATTTTTAAAATACTTTTTTTCTTTTATTTAATAACTACCAGTAAGATGGAAAAACGAATGCTAATCACTGAAAGAGATCACTGAAAGAGAATGCACATGAATAAGCCAGTTACTTCTGTGTGCAATGAGGATTTAGTTACACTGGAGAATCTCTGAAAGATGTAAAACATGTCATAATTTTGACCTTATAAACTGTCTATCTGAGGAGTGAAAGAAATGTGTACTTACTGATTTCCTCATTTTATTTGCTGACTGAGGGTTATATCTTGGAGGCATTAACTTTCTGGCATTTCTTACCTACTAGGAAGAATGCCCAGAAAATGCCCTCAGGGAGGGAAGTGTTGAGGTAGGAAGCTCTTTAGGGTATATAGACACTGGTAACTAAAGGAGCTTAAATTTCCAGGGTGGCCTAAGGGGTATGAGTGGAGAATGAAGAGCATCTGTTACAAGCAGTGAACAAGATATAGAATATCTCTGCTCTTATGAATCTGATCCTGGATAGGAATTGATATACAATACACAAATAAATACATGGATGAGGTCCTTTCCAAGGGTTAAAGACTCATGCATTACAAATAAAACATAATCACGTGATGAAGAATGACTGGAGGGTGGGATGAGATAGAAATGGGAGAAGGAGGAGAAGCCAGGTTAGGTTCAGTTATGAAATAAACTCTAAGGAAGAAGAATTTCAAATAAGTTCTGTAAAAATCTGGGCATAGAACATCCCAAGCAGAGCAAAATATAAGAACCAAGACTGTGGGAGAGCAAAACCTCAGTGGGAAAAAAAAAAAAAAGAACAGGGACATGTATTAATGGTAACAGCTTTATGTGTGTGGCAAAAGCCAGTTATTCCCACCATCAGTTGATACTGAAAACAGTCCACGCTGCAAACAGCAATGATGGTGGAGAGACAGGCAGGCCTGCAGAGGTCAGGGGTCCCATCCCTGCTGCCCCTAGTTAGTGTTCCTCTGAGACCCATGCAGTCACATAAACAGTTCTCTGCTGCCCCTCACACGATTGGCTTCTTGAGTTGTTTCCACATACTTTACATACTTTACATTCTACGATAATAAAACGTTGAGTTGTTTCCACATACTCTCATTCTATGATGAGAGGCAACCCAGACTTGGGGCTTTACCTGGGCAACTGCACTTCTTGGAGGTGCCTGACCATGTAGCCCCTTTGGGCCTCTCTTTATTCCAAGATATTGGACTCTGAGTAATCATTTTGCCTCTCATCAGAACGTGTCATGTGTCACAAGACTCTGAAGCAGAATCTTGACACGCCCAACATACAGAAAAAATGGTAGTAGAGTAAGGAGAAGCTAGAGACCATTAAGAGATGAAATTGGAGGGAGTCAGGTTACAGGGATCCATATTCACTTAAGCATGAAAATGCTATGATCTCACATTTTTTTGAAAATCATTTGAGTTACTCTGTACAATATGTAGTTCACTGGGGCTAGAAGGAAATGAGTTATCACAAAAGGTAGTCCAGATGTGACATGATGTTTGCTTAAACTGAGTTGGTAGCAATGAAGGTAGAAAGAGGCAAGCACATCAGGATATATTTTGGATCCTTAGTTCACTGAATATGTTCATAGATGGAAGCATAAAACATAAAGCATATTCTACTCTGGATCACTGAAAGAAATATAGAGGGGAAATGGAGTGTTGGTAGGTCAGGAGACTTAGTTCTTGACTTTAAATCTATCTAGCCAGATGATCTTAGGTCAGCCAAAGGGCCATTTTAAGGCTTCCACTTCTTCATTTCTGAAATGGTATCAATAATAACATCCCTATGGCAGAGGTGTTCAAGTTAGAAACTATAGAAGTAAAAGAGTCTTGACAATTTCAATGTGGCATATAAATTTAAAGTATTATTAGGGGATGCCCTAAGTTGCTTTTAAAAAATTCTATGCTATTACTTGCTGCTCTTTTATAACCTTTTATTTATGATAATTAATGTGATTAGTGTGCTAATTTTCTACAGTTGCACCCTGGGGCAATCGTGCAACAGTTGTAATTTTAAAAATTGGGCAAATAAGTAAATGTCAACCTGTAATAAAATCCAAATGAGTCCTTGATGAATGTTGATGGTGACTGGTAATTTACTCGATAAAATATTGTAACTGCCCAGTTACCTTGGAAGAGCTGATTTCTCAAAGTAATTACCATGTTCTGCATTGTGAAGTGTCATCAGAGGGAATTTTAACACATAGTGGTGATTTTTAATTTGCTGATTTAAATATCATATTTATTAATGAAATAGTACCATTTTAATTCAGATTGTTATGTCCAAAAAGAGAAAGGCATAATACATACTATAGAGTGCACTGATGAGGCCCTTCCTTGGTCTTCCAGATGATTAGCAGTTGATATGACTTACAATGGAGTTATAAAGTAATTGTTGCAGTACAAGAGGCCTGCTCATTTCTTACTTGCTTTTAACTACTGTATACATATTTAGATATATATTATGCATTTATTTTATATATATAGATATATAACTTTATATATGTATATATATAAAACTTTCGTCCTGATAAAATCTTACTGGAGAAAGAGCTAAAAAGCAAGTGTATACAGCTTCTTACGTGGAGGCTAACCAAATCTTAAGTCTGAGACATTTTCCACAAGTCAGTCTCTAATCTTCTGTTGTCTGAGACTCATATGTTTGATTTCATTAAATCTGCAAAGCCTACCACAGAAGCATACTGACAGTATGGTGTTCTAACATTTGCCACGAAAATGTTCATTGGTTATCAAACTTTTGACTTTTGGTTTGTGTTTTGCTTTTCAAAGAATGGTTCTCACAGATACCATCAGTTCAAGAAATCCATGGAACTGAAAGAAGCTTAAGATCCTGACTCAAAAATGAACTAGAGAAACACAAAGTAATTGCTTGGAATAAGTGTATAGAAAGTAGGGACAAATGTAAAGGTACAGAAGTAGACTAGAAATAAATGCAATATTTTTTGGTACACTTGGAATTACCTTCTGACAATGTTGTTCTTTGAGCATAATCATAAACATGTAGTGAAGAATCAATTTTGGTTTGTAAATCTAGTCCAGGAAAATGAATGATTTTATCTAATGGCTCAAAAATGCTTGTTTCTTATTCTTTCTCAGATTTTTAATCAGTAATCACAACTCTGCACCAGTTATTGTAAATACATAAGTTATAAGACACAACAGATTCTACCAGTTTGTTGGAATTAACCCCTTCAGTGTTTAACAAACCAAGGATGCAAAACACTGGCAAAACCTGAAATAAATTTGTTTTTGACATAAGATTTTTTTTAAGAATTTAAAGAATTTCTTAAAGAATTTAAGAAATAAATTTGTTTTTGACTTAAGAATTTTTTATTTATTTATTCATGAGAGACACAGAGAGAGGAGAGACACAGGCAGAGGGAGAAACAGGCTCCATGCAGGGAGCCCAATGGGGGACTCGATCCCAGGACTCCAGGATCACACCTTGGGCTGAAGGCAGGTGCTCCACAGCTGAGCCACCCGGGCATTCTTTGACTTAAGAATTTAAAACTAAGAAAATATTTGAACAAATACTTCACTAAGAAAGATATACAAATGACCCATAAACACATGAAAAAATAATAGCGTTATTCATTTAGAGAAATATGATTAAAACTACAATAAGATGCCACTATACATATACTAAATTGGCTAAAACCTAAAAATTAAATAAAACTGAAAACATCAAGTGCTAATGAGGATTTGGAACAACAGAAATATTCTACTTTACTGGTGGGGATTAAAAATGGTGTATTCATTTTGGAAAACTACTTGGCAGTTTCTTGTAACTTTAAAAATATATTTATATACAACCTAGAAACTGCTCTCCTAAAAATTTGCCCCAAAAAGGGAGATGGGAAGAAGCCCATCTAAACACCAATATGCAGGGATCCCTGGGTGGCGCAGCGGTTTGGCGCCTGCCTTTGGCCCAGGGCGCGATCCTGGAGACCCGGGATCGAATCCACGTCGGGCTCCCGGTGCATGGGGCCTGCTTCTCCCTCTGCCTGTGTCTCTGCCTCTCTCTCTCTCTCACTGTGTGCCTATCGTAAATAAATAAATAAAAATTTTTTAAAAAAATAAACACCAATATGCAAATATTTATAGCATCATTATTCACAATGCCCTAAAACAGGTAACAACCTAAAATGTACATCAGCTAGTATATACAAAACTAAAATTATAAATTTTAAAAGGACAAATTTCAAATCTATGCAAGAACATAAATTAACCTCCCAAAAGACACAAAGAATAACTGTTTCATTCCATAATATGATATTCTGGAAAAGGCATAACTATAGAGACAAATCACACCAGTGGTTGTCAGGGCCTATGAGAGGGGCTAGAGATTTAGTTCAAAGGAACATGAAGGAATTCATTGGGATGATGGAAATATTCTATATCTTAATTTTGATGGTGGTTACATATGATATATATATATATATTTGTCAATAATCACAGAAACAATATACCTAAAAACAGTGAATTTTAAAGAATATAGATAATGCATCAATAAATGTGATTTTTGAAAATTTATGATGATGGACTTATGAACTACTTTATGGCAATTATTTGAAAATGTAAAATAGATACATCTAAGAAAAATAGTACTAAAATAGATACAATAAAAATAAAAAATCTAAGTAATCTAAAATATATTAGTAAAATTAAATATTAATTATATTCAATTTTGGAATACTACAAGTTAGAATTCATCTGCAACTTAAAAAATCTTTTAAGAAAGTAATAATAATTCCAGACTAACATTTGCAGAGAACAGAAACTGTAGAAAGCCTTTCCAACACATTTTATGAAGCCAACATTATCTGGAAAGACTATCTGATGGGATACTATATGAAAGAAAAGCACAATCTAATCTTATAAAAATTGAGGCAAAACTCCTACACAGATATCTGCAAAACAAATCCAGCAACATATAAAGATTTTAATATAGCCTGAAAGATTTATCTTTATTCTAGAAATGCAAGGACATTTTAACAATAAATATCAATAAATAAAGTTGGGTTTTTGTCATTGTACTGTGGTTATGGGTAGATGTCCCAGTTTTCAGGAAATCAAGCTGATTAATTTAGGGATGAAGGGACAAATTTGACAAATTACTTTAAATGATTCAGAAAGAAAGGGGGTAAGAGAATCATAAACAAATGGGCAAAACCTAAACATCTGACAAATCTGAATGTATAGTCGTCTTTTATACTTTTTTAAAAGTTTTATTTAAATTCTAGTTGGCTAACATACAGTGTAGTATTAGTTTCAAATGTACAATATAGTGATTCAACACTTCCATACAAAACCTGGTGCTCATCACAAGTGTACTCCCTAATCCCCATCACTTACTTAGCACCTCCCCCCGAAACCTTCCCTTCTGGTAAGCATCATTTTGTTCTCTATAGTTAAAAGTCTGTTTCTTGGTTTGCCCCTCTCTCTTTTTTTGTCCCTTTGTTCATTTGTTTTCTTTCTCAAATTCCACATATGAGTAAAATCATATGGTATTTGTTTTTCTCTGATTGACTTATATTTGCTTAGCACTATACTCTCTAGCTCCATCCGTGTCATTGCAAATAAGCAAGATTTCATTCTTTTTATGGCTGAGTAATATTCCACGATATATATATATATATATGTGTTTATATCGTGTATATATATATATATACGCATACACACACATATATATATGTATATCATGGAGTATATATATATATATATATATATATATATATATATATATTCATCGGGTCCCCATGAAGCCCTACTCTACCCAAGCTTACCAGGAGATTTGGTTAGGAATGGGGTTGATGAGTCTCATCACTTATAAAATCAGGAGTGCTGATAAAAGAAGTAAAGCTTTGAAAGCCTCGAGTCCTGCCCCTGCTCATGGCCATCATTAACCAGCTCGGGGAACACATGAGATGGAACGTCAGTCTGGCTGTAAATCTCCGCTGGCTTGGTTAGCCAGGAACATGGAGCCCCAATATACACGTGTATATGTGTCGTGTCCGCTGTGGCATGAATAAACTTATGTAACTGTGAGGTGAAAAAAAATACATACATACATATATATATATATATATATATATATATATATATATATAAATCTCCCATCTTCTTTATCCATTCATCAATGGACACTTGGGTTGTTTCCATAATGACTATTATAGATAATGCTGCTATATATATTGAGGTACATATATGCCTTGGAGTTAGTGTTTTTTATTTTTCTTGCAACTTTCCTGTTAGTTTGAAATGTTTTCCACTGCCCTCTAAATTTGCCAAAAATACATTTTAAAAACAATCAGAATAATCTACCAGTAAAAAAGAAATAATAATAATCTACCAGTGAATGAAAAGACAAATCAGATGATTTTCTAAAATCTATGAAGAATGGTATAGGCTAGAAATCAAAACCAATTTAGGTAAAACCTCTGCAATTGCAGAAGGCAACTCTTTAATTTGATAAAATCATCTTCAAAAAATGAGAAAAAAAATTGTAGTAAAAATCCTTCTTAATGTGACATGTTAAGATTTTTCCCTCCAAGGTAAAATTGAGGGCAAAAAATTTTCCTTCCTAGATTACTTTCATAATTTCCGGTAAATTTCATCCAATTTTATTCATGGCCAGTGTAATAAAGAAAAGAGAAAAGAGAAATGGTAAAAAGAAAGTGGAAAATGATACTCTCATTCTCAGACTATATGTCTGTATCCAAGTAAAACCCAATTTCTACTAAATTATTAGAAATAACACAGTTTAGTGTGGTTTCTGATATAAAACCAAAATTTAAAACTTTAATTATTTATACAATAAATAAAAGATTAAAATACAAAAATGATACTACTTAGTTTATCAAAACATCAAATACCTTGAAATAAATATAATGAAATATATGTAAAATCTCTACAAAACCATATAGCATTATTGAGTAAAATTGAATCAAACCTAAATAAATGGAGATAAAATACATTCATAGATTTAAAATTCAAATTTATAAATATATTCATTCTTCTAATCTATTGATTACAATAGCAATCACAGCTCAGTAGTCTTATTTATTTTCAAAAACTGACACACCAATTCTAAAATTCAGATGTAAAGGCTAAGAATAGCTCACATCTTTACAAAGAATAAAGTGCTTCAGGTAACAGATATCAAGGCCTATTATATAAACTATTATAATAAAGACAGTGAAGGATTATTGTAAGATTAGATAGACCAATATAACAGAACAGATCCCTAAAAAGAACAACCTGATTTATGACTAAGGGGACAAAGCAGTGTAGGAGGGATGATCTTTTCAATAAATGGCACTTAGCAACTGAGTATTCATAAGGAAAAGCAAATCCAGACTCTTACCTCACACCATTCCCCAAAGTCATTTTCATTTTATCATAGATCTAAATGAGAAAGATAAAGCAATAATAATTTTAGAAGGTAACATAGAAGAGTATTTTCAGGGCCTAGGCAGATGTTAAAGATGTTTTTTAAAAGACATAAAAAAACATTAATAATTTGAACTACACTTAAATTAAGTATTACAGTCTCTTAAAAAGGGCCAGGAAGAGCTCAAAAGCTAGCTAAAAGTCTAAGAAAAAATTATTTATAACTAATATAACTGAAAAATGGCTTACATGCAGAATAAACAAAAAATACAACAACAGAGGCAACACAATAGAAAAATGGCTAAGAGTTTTGAAAAAAGCAGTTCACAAAACAGGCTATATAAAATACCCAATAAACATTTGATAAGGTGTTCAACTTCATTAGTCCTCAACTATATTAATGATAGCTAAATCCACCATGAAAAACCACTATCCATCCACCAGAACAGCTAAAATTTTATAAAAAATAAAAATTGCTGATGAGGTTTTGGAGCAACTGGAAATCTCTTACATGCTTTTGGATGCAACTGGAACAACCACTTTGGAAAAGGGATTCACATTACCTGCTGTTTTTGAACACATGTTTACTAAATGACTCAGAATTTTCATTTCTATGTTTCTACTTTTTTTTCAACAGACATATGTGTATGTATGCACTAATAGAAAACTTTATGAATGTTCACAAAAGGATTATTTATAATAGCCCCAAACTGAAAACAATGTATAGCAAGACAGGAAAGAATACATAGTAGTAGTACATGCATAGAATGTACTACTATATAAATATGATAGAGACACACAAAATAATGTATATGAATCTCAATCATAATTTTGGGCAAAAGGAGCAAATACAAATGAATACATTCTATATTAATATATTTATATAAAATTTTAAGGTTTAAAGTATTCTATACCATTAACAGTCAGGATAATGACTACATTTTGAGAGGAGGTTAAGGATAGTGATTGGGATGGGGCATGAGGAGGATTCTAGGTCCTATTAATCTTCTATTTCTTAACCTAGTATGGTAGTTTCTAGGTTGTATTCATTCCATAGTAATCCATTGAGTTGTATACATATGATTTGTACAATTTAAGGTATGTATACTATATTCCAACGAATGTTTAAAAAATAGAATAAACTAAAAATGTATGATTTTTTTAGTAGAGAAACTGCATATGTCAAAGAACCAAACACACATCTTGAAGAATTTCCCACTAGTCAATTTTGTGACCATTTTAGCAACCAAAAGAAAAATGATTGTAGTAAGTTAGAACACACCGGACCAATAAAAATCCAGTAGTCCATAATGATTTCCAAATAAGAAAAAAAAGAAAGAAAGAAAAGGAAAGAACAGAAAAGGAAAGAAAAGAAAAGGAAAGGAAAGAAAAGGAAAGGAAAGAGAAGATAAAAGAAAAAGTCAGGCAAAAACTCATCTGTGACCCTTCATCCTTCGAGGAAGCTATTAAAAGAAATTCCTTACTCCTACTAAGCTCCTTATTCTGAAAATTGATAACTAAAGGTACATATTTAAGTATTAATATTGCCCTTCCAGTAAAGAATTATATTTAAGGACAATCAAATAGCTCCAGTTGACGAGAGAAAGTTCTACTTTACAGGTATTTCCATCAACAGCTAATATAGAAAAAGAATAATTTGAGCTAGGAAAAAATAATTTTGTAAACCCTAAATGAACCCATCAATTCAAGCAACTGTTAAAATCCATTAAATATTTTATGGAACAGTAGGCAGTCATATAGGCTCATACTTGTAAGGGGAACAATCCAACTAAAGTAAAGGATCAGATAACACATATACCAGTGATCAATCTTAATCATCACTAACAGTGAATCAAATGTGCATTTTCTGATGTGTATTTTCTGATGTGATGTACCATGCGATACAATATCACCTAAGATTTACTTTAGTCAAACATGTTTAACTTAAAACTATTGATAAATAGCTTAAGATATACCTATAGATATAGAGATACAACTTAAGTGATTTCCCAAAAAAGCAATCAGACAAGTCCAGAAGGCAAGGTATTTTGTAGATCAGTTGGTCTCACTCCTTCAGCAATTCAGTGTCATAAAAAGGGGGTTAGTTCTAGAATAAAAGAAATCTAAGGGGCATGACAATCAGAGTATATGGTACCACAATGATACCAGTTTGGAGAAATTCAATCTAAATAGCATTTTTAATTAATTGAAGGATTCTAAATACAGTCTGGATATTATATGTAAAGAAAATATACAAAAATATAAATGTGGGGATCCCTGGGTGGTGCAGCGGTTTGGCGCCTGCCTTTGGCCCAGGGCGCGATCCTGGAGACCCGGGATCGAATCCCACATCGGGCTCCCGGTGCATGGAGCCTGCTTCTCACTCTGCCTATGTCTCTGCCTCTGTGTGTGTGTGTGTGTGTGTGTGTGTGTGTGTGACTATCATAAATAAATAAATAAAAATTTAAAAAATTAAAAAATATATAAATGTGAAGATTATTGACTGAAAGAGTAGAATACAAAACAATAACATAGTGAGTTTGCATTTGATAAAAAGTAACATAAGACTAGAAGAAAATGTATTGATGATCTCTAGGAGGAAGGAGTATTTCAGCTCATTTTATTCCTCTGTATTTTCTAATTTTGTTATAATGCATACATACTGCTTTTGTAATAATAAAAAGTAATTTTTAAATAAATCAAAATTTCTGAACAGAAAATTACTATATATGTACACATTAAAATAGATAATAGGGCTCTATTGCAACTAACAACCATGTATCCTCCAGATAGAGAGGTCCAGATAGATGGCATGTCTTATCTTACTTTAATTATAAAATCCTGACCTTCTTAGTGGCTGTTAGCACAATAGATGTTTGCTGAACCAGGAAAAGCTATGTGGTACCATTGTTTACTTATTTTCTAAGTTTGGTATTTGTACAGTATTCTTAAATTATATATTATTAACTTTTGTATGTACTTGGATATTTTTATTATTTTAGTACAAAAATGAACAATATTTATTCAACAAAATATAAAATAATTGTAAACAAGATAACTGAAAGAAAAGTTATTCTTCATCTATCCTTTCAAAGGATAAATTCATTGTTACATTTTTAATTCTTTATTTGAATGATTAACTTATAAAGCTTATTTTTTTTCTTTTTATGTTAAATTAAGTATTTAAAGTAACTAGTCTCTGGGGTACCTGGGTCAAGTCATACCTCAGGGTCCTGGGATGGAGCCCTACATCAGGCTCCCTGCTTAATGGAAGTATTCATCTCCCTCTCCCTCTCTCTCTGATCTCTCTCAAATATATAAATAAAATCTTTAAAAATAAAGTAACTATTCTCTGAGGTGACTATAGCTATATTCAATGTTTAAAAGTATAATACAACAGGGATGCCTGGATAGCTCAGTGGTTGAGTGTCTGCCTTCAACTCAGGGTGTGATCCTGGGGTCTGGGGATCAAGTTCTGCATCGGGCTCCCTGCGAGGACCCTGCTTCTCCCTCTGCCTGTGTCTCTGCCTCTCTCTGTGTCTCTCATGAATAAATAAATAAAATCGTTATTTAAAAAAAGTATAATACTTCATTATTATTTCCTAGTTAGACTACAATTTTAATTTTGATTTGTTCTTTGTCCTAAGGACAAGACAAAGATGTTACAAAAGGTGGTATTTTCTGTTTACAGTTATTATTATTGCTAGTTTTGTTACTTTGTCCTCATAGACTAATATCTGCATTGTTTTTCCTTTTTCAAATATCCTGAGATCTTCCTTGAGGCCCAATACTTTGTTCACTTAGCCTATTCTATGAGCATTTGAATGAAGATCCACATATTACTTCTCCACCATTAGTTATGTCCTCTTTAATCTCACTTATGTTTTGCCTATTTTTTTAAGATTTTATTTATTTATTCACGAGAGACAGAGAGAGAGGCAGAGACACAGGCAGAGGGAGAAGCATTCTCCATGCAGGGAGCCTGATGTGGGACTAGATTCTGGGACCCTGGGATCACGACCTAAGCCAAAGGCAGACACTTAACCACGGAGTTACCCAGCATCCCTGTTTTGTCTATTTGATCTTCCATCAGCTGAGGAAAGAGCACAGAAAATTTTCTTTTAAATATATGTTTCTAATTAGGGCACCTGGGTGGCTCAGTTGTTTAAGCAGTTGACTCTTGATTTTGGCTCAGGTCATAATCTCAGGGTCCTGAGATGGAGGCCTGCACAGTCTCCATGCTCAGTGGGGAGGATCTTAAGGATCCCTCTGACCCCCAACTCCACTTATATGCATGTACACTCACTCTCTCTATATAAACAAACAAACAAACAAATAAATAAATAAATAAATATTTAAAAAGTAAAAATGTTTCTACTTAATGAAGTTCTTATTTTATTAATTGTGTAAGCATGGCACTTAATAAATTAATATTTATAAGGTATTTATGTATATCATCCTCTTTATTAATAATGTCCCTCTTTGTCCTATTCAGATTTTTTATCAAACACAAATTATACTTACTTTATATTAATACTGTGATCCTTGTTTTTTTCTTAGTTTTCATTGGCCTTCCATACCTTAGCCCAAAGCTTCATTTTCAAGCTTTTTGATTTAATTTTTATTAGATACACTTCTTGTATACCATAAATCACTGGCACTGTTACTAGATAAAATTGGAAGGAATCATGATTCCTCTCAGAGGATCAACTGTAGAGAACCTAATAAAGAGCCTGTTTACAAAGACATAGCTAGGGTTAAAAATATGAAGAAAAAGAAAGAGATGCTCAGGAACAAAGAGATATACCAACTAGAGTTTGCTTTCTGAAACACAGAAATGAGCAGTAAAGGTTTCAGGAGAGCTCTTAAAAGAAGAAACAGATGAACAACACATTTTTTTCTCCTCTAATATAAATGTTTCCTTTAATTGTTAAAATTAATATTTTATATCTATAAATGTTATATACAATAGTGAAGATATGTTTAGTTTGACATAACATGGCCCTATAATATATTTCTGGTATATACATTTGTGTTTGTTTTCCATCAGATTATGTATCCGTGTACATGTATGTATTAGTTAGGAAGGTTATTACTAGAAAAAAATGAAAACCGACTTTTAAATTTGTAAATATATATAGAAATGCTCTAAACAAATGTTGGCCAAATGCTGAAAGGCTGAGTGTCAAACTCATTGTTCACCTGAATCTAAATATTGCTTTCATAGAACAAATCTGAACTTTTATCAAAGTCAGTCATGACTGAAATTTTGTTTCTGAAGTTTTAAATCATAATTGTAAAGCTTAATATTATATAGTATAGGACTATAATTTCTTAGCACTACCGGCTGCTAGATTGTTCCTTTGGTCACCATAGCATAGGTAGCTACCAACTTAGCTACCTTCTCCACTATCATATTTATGATGATCTTCCCATCAAAATTATTACATTTTCTCCCTCTTTAATATTAAAGAATTAAGGTACAAATTTGAAGATTCTGGATTCTGAAAATATAGTTAATGGTGATAACAGCTTCACTGGAGCAATCCCACCAACCAAAGCTTTGCACACTAACAATATTTTCAGAAGCAGAATTAGGACTGCTAGGCTGATTTACATCTTTTTATTTCTGTGTTTGCCTGCTCTAGTTGTTCTATAAAATCACTTGAGAATATTTACCTGTAAGTCTCCGCTTTTAAAATGCAGCAATGGGGGCAGCCCGGGTGGCTCAGCAGTTTAGCACCGCCTTTGGCCCAGGGCATGATCCTGGAGTCCCGGACTCGAGTCCCATGTTGGGCAACCTGCATGGAGCGGCTTCTCCCTCTGCCTGTGTCTCTGACTCTCTCTCTTACTCTGTGTCTCTTATGAATAAATAAATAAAATCTTTTTAAAAATAAAATAAAATGTAACAATGGAGGATGAAATTGGCTTTCAAGATAAAACCATTATATCTAACTTTTCAACCACATCTCAACTTTCACCATACACACTAGTTTCAGCAACTTTCCCGTTTAAGATGGTCTTCTCAGTAGGTACCCCAAAAGAAATATGTGCATTCTAAGGGAATATTTTATTGGTTATTTTCTCACAAAATTCTAACAAACAAGTTTCTTTGTAATCAATCACTAGATATCAATAAGTCCTGTTATGCAACGTACTATTATTAAGGTTTGTTTCAAAAATTTCAACATGTAATTAATTGTTGCTGAAATCAGTATGTTGTATAGGTTCCTGTTAAAGCAGTTCCAAAATTGTATGTAAGTCAATGGTATATCTTTAGCTGAAGATTTTAAGATTTCACCTAGATGAATCAATCTTTCAAAGTAAATATTCATATTTGTATAATAAATCTGGGGTACTGTGTGATTATTGATCCCATCCAAGTTCAAGGATGCCAGAAATAATGGTATAATAGGTTTGTCTAATCTGATCTGCCAAAGTCTGAGGCTAAATTTGAAGGTAAATGGAGATTTAGTCCAATACAGTGGGTAAAGCCAAAAACTGGTGCATTCTTTGTGTTTGTGTCTGTGTGTGTGCACACACGGGCACACACATGCACACATATGAATGCATGTCTGTGATTTTATGAGAAAAGAAATATTTAGGACCCTGGAGAAGCAGTGGTAAACAGCCTGCTCAGAAATATGTGCACATTGACCCTGGTTCATAAGCCAATCCTCCATCTCGGAGAACGATTATAGATTCCTAATAAACACCAAAAAAATAGATAAGATACTGTTACAAGTTCATTGCTTATAAGTAAAATCTCAAAATTATTGCATTATGGATGGTCTGATGAATACATTAATTTCTTCCACTGGGTAGGAAAGGGGGTATCTTCCTTTTTTTGTGAATTTGGATCTTTGTTCTAAATTAGAACTTCTGGAACTTAAGAGAAAACCACAATCAACCAGAATCAAACCTTTTAATCCAGCCAAGAGTTTACTTCATTCACCCAATTAAAATGTGGATCCTCTATAATACCTACATTCATAATCTCTTTTAGTCTATATTTTCTCTATAATGTCCAACTCCCACCCATCAGCTATTGATTTACAGTGAAAATCATTTTTAAGGTTGCAGAATTAATATTTAAATATGTATTATCTAACTTTACAGAATAATAAAATCCATCTTCACCTCTGTATTTCATTGCTTATTCATCTAGACTAGTGGTCAGGAAAAAGATGGAGCATGTTTCACATAAAACTCATTCACTGCCTCTTATTTCCTTTTGTTTACTAGTCAAGACAACATAAGAGAACGACAAGACTGAAGGAAGAGGGCAGATGATTGGAAAATATTATATATTATCTACCTCTACCTCTTGAAAAGGTAGTCTAATATCTTACAGGAAGACAATGCTCCTAGGCTTTCATCTCTAAATTATAACTACTCTTATACTTCCAAGTTCAGGAGGAAAATTCCTTTATTTGTGCTGTTCCATTGTTTATCTTCGAAAGGAAAAGTAAGAACTTTGTGATAACACCTAAGATAATAGTCTCACAGTAATCTATGTGATCACATAGGATAATGAGTTTTATTGCTTTGGATTCCTTAAAAGACTAGACTGCCACAACTGCAGAATATCTGATGTAAGGAGTGAAAACTAGGTAACATGAAGAGCAAATAAAGTAACTAGAGATGTTTAGCTTGAAAGAAAGATATATGAACATTTGAAAGCTTGTCAGTAGATGACCACAGAGACAAATTTTATACTGCCATAATGGAGAAAGAAAGAAATGATGGCTAGACACTTTATGATTGCAAATTTGAACAACTATAAGGAATTAATGATAACAATTAGATATTGATCGCTTTAAGAGGCTAAAAATGCAAACAGAAGGGTTGCAATAATTTTGTTGTTAGAGATGCTGTGGAGGACATTTGGGCATCGAATGGGGAGTTAGGCTAATTAAGCTTTACTGACCTTTTCAATTCTGATGTTCTGTAATTATACTGATATTTAAAGACCATAGTATTCTTTTCCTATTGGTTGGGCTAATAGGAGTGAAGGCAATCATGAACGTAGTGAAGTAACAATTACTAGATTTGGAGTTGGAAACTTGGGGCTTGAAATCCAGTTCTATCACTAAGTAACTTATACTTAAAAAAAAAAAATCTTGTTGTTAATGTGCAAAGCTTTGGTTGGTAGGATTGCCCCACCATCTTGTACTTTTTAAGTAACTTGTACTTTAAAAAATCCTACCTTTTCTGGGTCTTAGTTACCAAGCCCTACCTGGTAAACAGCAAATAATAAAGGATGACTTGATTATATTTTTGAAAACATTTAGTATGGCTCATGGCAGATAGCAGGTACACAATACATGCTCTTTTAAAATCAGAGTGTTTGATTCCTGGTTCTGGTCATAATAAAATAAAAGACTTGAAGCTTATTCTCCTACAATAAACTGTACAAAATATATGATGCAATAGGTTCCAAGCATTGTGCAACAAGCAGTATAGAGGTGTGATCCTGAAAGTGAGTTCCATATTTAAAATTGGCCTTCTGTAGATGTCTACATTTTTTTAAAGAATTTATTTATTTATTTGAGAGGGAGAGAAAGAATATAAGCAGGGAGGGTCAAAGGGAGAAGGAGAAAGAACCTGAAGCAGCTTGATCCTACAAAACACCAAGTTCATGACCTGAGCCAAAACCAAGAGTCAGATGCCTAACCAACCAAGCCATCCAGGTATATGTTCAATTTTAAAAGTTCAGGGAAGGAAGGAGAAACTCAGATAGAAGTAATTTTTCTGGATAGAGAAACAGATTTTAGGATGAAGCTGAGGTGGTTAGAATTTATGAGGAAGGTCTTAGAAAGGAGAAAGCTGCAATAAGGAGACCCAAAAATCTACATATGAATCTTCTTGAATTTTTGACTGATAACTAAATTGTACATACACAGAATGAGATTCTACGTGACCAGATTGAGAACAGTTACTGAGGGCAGCCCCGGTGGTTTAGCGCTGCCTGCAGTCCGGCATGTGATCTTGGAGACCTGGGATCGAGTCCCACGTCAGGCTCCTTGCATGGAGCCTGCTTCTCCCTCTGTCTCTCTCTCTCTCTCTCTCTCTCTCTCTCTCTCTCTCTCTCCCTGTCTGTCTCTCATGGATAAATAAATAAACTCTTAAAAAAAAGAGAGAGAGAACAGTTACTGAGCATCAATGAGCTGAAGAGAGATTCCACTGGTTGTATAATGTTGGAAGGCATTAGAGTTTCAACTCCAAATTGAAGAGACCTCACTGAGCATGTCCAGTTATTTAAGTGAGAATTCAGGAAAGTAATGCCTCCAAAGTAGGGATAATTTACCCTTATGTGCTCTAAAAGCAGCTATAAAAAGCTTAAAACCAAGCATAAATGAATCAAGCTGACCTGAAAGTAAATTAACAGCCTGCTCAGCACAAAATTCAAAATTCAAAATTCATAGAAGACAAAAATCTAAACTCTCAATAGAGCATGGAAAATAAAAAGCATAAAATTAAAGCAATTATTTAAAATGAAAAACAAAACAAAACAGGAGACTGTGAAATAGAACAAACAAAAATTAGGACAGAACAGGTCTGCAGATAACCAGGATGTTGTTAATAGCAAACAAGCACATATCAGGTATTAAAACATGTCAAAGATTTTAATGAAAAGATGGAAGAAAGAGAAGATACAGGGATTATCAGCAGAGAAATAAAAGTCTTTAAGTCTTAAATGTAGCCAGCATTGAGGACACATAACATAAAACGGAATGATGATAAGGAATACTGCTAACTTCACATCGGAACAAATTTAAGCCAGCTGACACTTGAAAAAATATTTTAAATACTGATAAATAAAAATCATTCCAGAATTATATATCCAGTGAAAATAACCTCCAAAAGCAAAGGCAAAATGAATACTTTTGCAGATAAGTAAAAGGTGAGGGAATTTGTTACCAATGGAACAGCAGTAGGACTGAATGTTTGAAGATCTTTTCAGGCAGAAGGGTACTGATACAAAATGCAAATTTAGGGCGTCTGAGTGGTTCAGTAGTTGAGCATCTGCCTTTGGCTAAGGTCGTGATACCAGGGTCCTGGGATGGAGTCTTGCATCGGGCTCCCCACAGGGAGCCTGCTTCTCCCTCTGCCTATGTCTCTGCCTCTCTCTGTGTGTCTCTCATAAATAAATAAATAAAAATCTTTTTAAAAAAAATGTAAACTCAAACCTACTAAAGACATAGAATGCCAGAAATGGGCAATGTGTGGCTACGTTGAAAAAGATACTCTGTTTCATAATTTATTTAAAATACAAATGACGGGGATCCCTGGGTGGCTCAGTGGTTCAGCGCCTGCCTTTGGCCCAGGGCGTGATCCTGGAGTCCCTGGATCGAGCCCCACATCAGGCTCCCTGCATGGGGCCTGCTTCTCCCTCTGCCTGTGTCTCTGCCTCTCTCTCTCTCTCTCTGAATCATGAATAAATAAATAAAATCTTTAAAAATAATAAAAATAAAAAAGATAAAACACAAATGACTAATAAAAACAGATATTGCGGGGTATATAGCATACGTAGAAGTAAAACGTATAATAGATGAATCATGAGAGACATGGGTAAATGAAACCACCCACAGTAGCACATAGATTGTTATGTATGAACATAAACCTTGCCTTCTTAGTTGTGTCAGTACTCCTGAGTTTATATCTCTACATGTGGTAACAGTGACAATCCTGGCAGGGACAGAAAAGAATGAATCCTGCACTATTGGGAAAAGTTTCAAATATTGCTTCAAGAAATACAAACACCATGAAAAGTTTTAAAATACTAGGTTTCAAGGAATGAAAATACTACAAAGTTGGAGAGTATTATTTAATACCATGGTCCTTTCTTTTCAGTAATCCCTTCTCCCTCATTCCCATGAAAGAGGATTTGCCTCCTGAAACAATTCACAGAAGTCACTTGGTCAATAACTTCATAGAGGTCTATTGCGTGTTGTCTTAGAATTCAATTAATGCTGAAAAGTTGGGCATAGGGATCCCTGGGTGGCTCAGTGGGTGAGCCTTCAGCTCAGGTGGTGATCCTGGGGTCCTGGGATTGAGTACTGCATCAGGCTCCCCTACGATGAGCCTGCTTCTCCCTCTGCCTCTGCCTCTGCCTCCCTCTCTAGGTTTCTCATGAATAAATAAATAAAAGCTTAAAAAAAAAGAAAGAAAGCTGGCTGGTGATCCCTGGGTGGCTCAGCAGTTTAACGCCTGCCTTTGGCCCAGGGTGCAACCCTGGAGTCCCCAGATTGAGTCCCGAGTCAGGCTCCCTGCATGGAGCCTGCTTCTCCCTCTGCCTTTGTCTCAGCCTCTCTCTCTCTCTATCATGAATAAATAAACAAAATCTTAAAAAAAAAAGAAGTGGGCATATAGTTTCAGATTAGTAGGAAATTCCAGTCTTTTCCAAGGTCTTACAAAACTCTAGCAGTAACAGGATAGGAAAACGGAAATCTTTTCAGAGATACCCATTTGAATTAATGTTATTAATCCCTCAAGTCCAGCCACATAATCAGTGCAAATTATGAGTGTTTATTAAAACATTCCATGAAACAAATGATCAGTTACATGTTAATTACGAACTGAATAAAACTTCAAAAAATAATGAAGCTTTGACCTGGTTCTTAATATGTTTTCATTTTTAATGGTCTAGACTTCCCCTTATTATTGTGCTTCAGCTCAGCCCAGAGTGAAATTTTTAAGAAAATGTAGAGTATAAATGTCAGTGAGGTAATGGATTCAATGTGCCATTGCTGGTTTTGAGAAGTAGGAATTCACATGGGAAGGCAGGAGTTGGGCCTCTTGGAGCTAAAGGCAGCCTCCAGCAGATGCCAGCAAGGAACCAGCGGTCTGCAACTGTACAAGAGGTAACCTAAAACTGCAAACTCTACAAATAACCAGAATGGACTTCGAAACAGTCTCTTTCCGAAAGCTTTCCAAAAAAAGCCCCACTACCTGACACCTTCATTTGGACCTTGTGAGACTTCTGTCCCAGGAAATTGTGAGGTAATAATTTATGTTGCTTAAGCCATTAAATTTCTTGTATTTTGTTACAGGGGCAACAGAAAACTAAGAGGGTATTTCAGAATGAGATTAGAACATAAAGAGATCATGATTTTCAGGAAGGTTAAAAAACATCTCATGAATTTTGTGAAAACATGGAAGACCTGGGGGAAAAGAGGATACTAATAACATCTTTTGCAATTATGTTTAATTTGTATAAAATTTTGCTACACTACTTCTATTAGCCCATCCCTCTCTTTTTTGTTTTCGAAGAGCTTCTCACTGCTTGTATTAAAATCCTCTCCAGGTATAAATTTTATTCTCAGTAAAACCCCGAGAATGTCAGTATACTTGGCATTTTCAACTTCATTTATATGTAGGATTTTTTAAGCCTAAATGCTTCTAATTACTCTTGTAATATGAGAGGAGGGAAATGATGGAAAATACAGATATTTTATTTGGAAACCAAACCAAAATCTTCAGGTATGGCCTCAGGGTCTGTTTGTCAAACTCAAATCAATTTGGAAGAATCTATGTCACAACCTGGCATCAGTGACATATTTTCATGTTCCTTCCTTGTTACTCTCTCACCCCTCCCAGAATATCATTACATCTAGTTAAAAATAAGGATTTCTCATTTTTTTTTACCTTTGTCAGCATTTTCAGGGAAGCTTTTATTAGCCATTGTTATCAAACACCATTCCCCACATACAATGTCTTGTCTTGCCTATGAAGGATACTTTCTCATGCTAAAGAGAAATGACATGCAATCTTATTTACTGTAGTCACCAAGGAGATAACTTTCCACCACTACTTGAAACTAAGGTTTTGTGTTTTTTGTTTTTAATACCCAATTTGATCTCAAAATCTCCCAGTAGATGAGAAATAAAATCTAACTGAAAAAGGAACAGTTCCTGCAGTCATTATTCAAGAAACACTAACTTACACAAGAAGTCTTCAAATTCTTTAACAAAGAAACATTTTGTTGTTGTTAAAGCATTAAATAGTGGCTTATTCACTCTATGATTACAAAAAGCTCCAATGGACAAATCTGCTATTCATCATTTTTAAAATGGTAACAATTAGAGAAGGATGCCTGAATTTATTGGTTTTAATTATGTGTGTTTGTTGTAAACTGATGTAATTTAAATATGATCAATTGAAAAGATATATTACATAGCACAACTTGTGTATCCACATAAGAATATTCAGCCTCACATAATGTAAAGAAAACCATAGTATTTGATTTTTTTATTGTAAAGCAAAGATTTTAACACATTTGCCCTTAAATCTTAATTTTTTAAGAATTTATTTATTTATTTATTTATTTATTTATTTATTTATTTGAGAGAGAGGGCGCACACACATACACACACACAGGAACAAGCTGGAGGGGAAAGAGGAGAATGGGGTAAAGAGAGGAACAAGCAGACTGTGCTGAGCACAGAGCCAGAGGCAGGGCTTGATCTCAGGACCTCAAGTTCAGGGCACCAACAGAAAAGGAATCAGATGGTCAATCCACTAAGCTACCAGCATCCCTAAATCTTAATTTTTAATTAAGATATCTTTAATTGCTTTCTGTTAATAATTCCTTTTCAGATACAGTTGTTTCATTTTTTTAATCAAACTTAAACAATGAGCAGTAAATTGTCTCATTTATAAAGTTGAGTTCCTATTTTTATTTATTTATTTATTTATTTAAATTTTTTTTTAAATTTTTATTTATTTATGATAGTCACAGAGAGAGAGAGAGAGAGAGGCAAAGACACAGGCAGAGGGAGAAGCAGGCTCCATGCACCAGGAGCCCGATGTGGGATTCGATCCCGGGTCGCCAGGATCGGGCCCCGGGCCAAAGGCAGGCGCCAAACCGCTGCGCTACCCAGGGATCCCTATTTATTTATTTTATGATAGTCACACACAGAGAGAGAGAGAGAGAGGCAGAGACATAGGCAGAGGGAGAAGCAGGCTCCATACACTGGGAGCCCAACGTGGGACTCGATCCCGGGTCTCCAGGATCGCGCCCTGGGCCAAAGGCAGGCGCCAAACCGCTGCGCCACCCAGGGTTCCCGAGTTCCTATTTTTTTAATTAAACAATGACAAGCGGTAAATTGTCTCATTATTTACAAGTCTGAGTTCTCATTATTTATAAGGTTGACACTGATATCTGAGAATAAATGTCAAATTTTATTTTCTGATATTATAGTAGTCATTTGAAAAATCAGTTTTGTTCATTAAAATGTTAAGCAAATGCTTGTGTGATTTGAAAACAATTGAGAAACTGAGGCTTACATTTTGTTCCACAAATACTAGATAGTGGTCTGCTCAAGTTCAGTTTTGGTGCACTTACAAATATTTTTGTTATTTTATATTAATAACTTTTGATAGCTTCTATGGAGTGAGAACAGGTTTAGAATAAAATAAAGGGTTTTTTTCTCTTGTTTCTCTTTCCAACAACTAATAACACATTGAGATTTTATAAACAGGAATATAAATTTCCAAAATTGTATGCACTATCAGAACAATTTAACTGAATACTGGGGCTTAGATAAGGAATCAGAATTTAATAATCCTATTGGTTACTTCTTCCTCCTATGATAAATAACTAATGAACTCCTTCCTTTCATTATGTTTAAAGTATGAAACTATTTTTGAAACATAACTGGGTGAACTTCAAATGAAGAAACTCTATCATTGATCTCTATGTAACTAATGTGAATAATACCAATAAAGGACACATGTAGAAGCACTTCAAAAAAATTTTTAGTTCCGTATCATAAAACTAAACCATATATTACATGTACCATGTAGTATATCAGCTTATTAGTATCAAGTTGAGGAATAATGGGAAGCAAAAGAGTAGAAAAGTAAAATGATAATTATTAGGTGCAGATTGTGGACTAGGTATGTGATGGAAATTTTTGTATACATGGTATTTATTCACATAAGAACCTTGTATATTGAAAACTACCCCCACTTTACAAGAAAATTGAGACTCAGACAAGTAAAGTAATTCATCCGATGTCGCATAGGTAGAATCTCAAGAAAATTGAGACTCAGACAAGTAAAGTAATTCATCCGATGTCACTTAGGTAGAAATTCTTCTACCTATGTGCCTATTATCTGGTTTTCTGGAAAACAAACAAACTGGAGGAAAGAAAGAGGAAGAAAAAACAAAAAAAAACAAACAAAAACAAAACAGTGAAGCAAAAAATCTCCAAACTCTGCAATGTAATCAGGGGCATACAGCTATCTTTCTGGAAATAACAATAAAAGAATATAGCCCTCTGCAAATATCTCTTACTAATTCTTTGGAGTAAGCTATAGAGAAACAGAAAAGCCAAGATCTCATCTGCCTATTAAATGCTAAGTGGATATAAATGTAAAATTACTAGGTCTTGTGCAGGCCTTCATTTAGGGTGAAACAAGTGAGATGTCTTCCTCAGAGATAAAACTTAAATGGTGCCAAAAAGCTCCATAATCAAGGTAAATAGTATTTTAATGCAACATTTTACTAAATCAAAGTTAATGCAAAAAATCCTTGATGAGCAACATATCAACATTTTAAATAGATAAAATAAGTATTACTGATTTTTCCTTTTGTTTCTGGTTCCCATATGATTTGCCATGGAGCTGTTACTGATCCTGTAAGACACCTAAGACTACCTGCTAGAGGTGAAAAATGCTGAGTCAAAGAATATATGCATTATAAATTCAGATACTTACCATATTTAATGACCCTAAGTGTACATTTTTACATTTTAACAGATTTGAAATTATAATGTATCTCTTAGAGGAACATAATGTATCATAGTCATTATATGGTTGTCCTTGCTGATGTGGGTAAATTTGGTTGTAATTCTTTACGGCATGGCTAGATGAATATAACCTACTTATTTTTTTCACAATGACCTATTTGTAATTTGCTATTTGTTATCTGAACATCTTCTATTGACACATTCTGGTGAGATTATACAAGAACTAGAACCAAAACTTGCAGAATGGCATGAAAGGAAGGCCTGGTAACAGTATTGGAGCACTGTCGATGAGAAATGATTTATTGCCAATGCTCATGATGGTATGGTAAATAATGATGAGTGGGCAAAGAGAAACACAGATGACTTGGAGTTAATCAGTAAATACAAGTTTTAGATTGTTAATTCAAGAGAAATTTTAAAACTTACCTTTTTTAATATATGCAAAGCAGTGGTATTTAACTTAAAAATCTATGTTTAAGTAAATTTAAAGAATATATAACAAAAATTCAATGTGATAAGAAAGTGTTGCATCATAGCTAATTCCTAGTATTGTAGTCTTTGTTCTTAGTACATAAAATTAGTACATAAAACATAGTTTGTCTTATAACTAATGACATCTTAAATTTAATAAAATATAGTACTACCAAAATGCACTATAAATAAGATTTTCCTTTTAGTGCTATGTAGGTATTTTCTCCTAATTTATATCATATCATTAATTCTGTTTACGACAGCTCTCATAGTTCAAGAACAGTAATTTTCTTAATATATTCAAATCTATTTTTCCTTTAAGTATTTTTATTATTTAAGCAGGTCTACTACTTCCTCCATTATTAAAATATTATTCCCTGGGATCCCTGGGTGGCGCAGCGGTTTGACGCCTGCCTTTGGCCCAGGGCGCGATCCTGGAGACCCGGGATCGAATCCCACATCGGGCTTCCGGTGCATGGAGCCTGCTTCTCCCTCTCTCTCTCTCTCTCTCTCTCTCTCTCTCTCTGTGGCTATCATAAATAAATAAAAATTAAAAAAAATATTATTCCCTATTATCATTTTTTACATTAATAATTTTTTAAGATTTAATTTATTTTAGAAAGGGAGAGGGGCAGAGGGAGAGGGAGAAAGGGTCTCAAGTAGACTCCCCACTGAGTGCGGAGCCTTCCTGGGCTTGATCTGATGACCTTAGGTCTGCGATCTGACCTAAGCCAAAAACAAAGTCAAACACTCAACCAACTGTGCCACCCAGGTGCCCTATACATTAATAATTTTTATCTTCATCTTTAAAATACATCTAGAATTTTTTTCGGTATATTTTTAATGTAGATTTTACTCGTGGAATTTCAGAAACAAAACAAATGAACATAGGGAATAAAAGAGCAGCAAACCAAGAAACAGACTCTTTTTTTAAAAAAATTTAGTTTTATTTTTTTATTCATGAGAGACAGAGAGGCAGAGACACAGGCAGAGGGAGAAGCAGGCTCCATGCAGGAAGCCTGATGTGGGACTTGATCCTGAGACTCCAGGGCCACGCCCTGGGCCGAAGGCAGGCACTAAACCGCTGAGCCACCCAGGGATCCCGAAACAGACTCTTAGAGAACAAACTGAGGGTTACTGGAGAGGTAGTGGGTGGAGTGATGGGTTAAAATGGGTGATGAGGTTTAAGGAAGGCACTTGCTGGGATGAGCATCAGGTGTTGCATGTAAGTGATGAATCACTAAATCCTACACCTCAAACTAATATTATACTTTATGTTAACTAATTCACTAACTAGAATTTAAATAGAAACTTGGAAAAAATGCAGGACTCTAAATCAGCCTTTTTTGCTGTATAATTAATATGGTCGTGAAGTTTTAGAATTTCTTCAGTTATCAGTAGGTATAGTACTTTTTTCTAGTTTAAGATCTTCTAATTTTTCCTTAAACTTGCTAAAAGTTTAGTTTATTGGTCTTGTCAAATATCACATTTTGAAAATATGAATCAGCTCTTCTTTCTGCACATAATATACATATATGTATTATATATATGTAACTGTATATCTAAGGCTACAACAAAGTTACGGACAACAGTGAGAGAATAATGTTATATGCTGCTTGCTTGACAAAGTAGAAATAGGTCATCAAAAATAGTGCAGAAGGAAAGGGAATAACCTCAACTTTAAATTGTGTACCCCAGCAAAGGATACAGTCGACAAAACTAAAAGACAGCCTACAGAATGGGAGAAGATATTTGCAAATGACGTATCAGATAAAGGGCTAGTTTCCAAGATCAATAAAGAACTTATTAAACTCAACACCAAAGAAACAAACAATCCAATCATGAAATGGGCAAAAGACACGAAGAGAAATCTCACAGAGGAAGACATAGACATGGCCAACATGCACATGAGAAAATGCTCTGCATCACTTGCCATCAGGGAAATACAAATCAAAACCACAATGAGATACCACCTCACACCAGTGAGAATGGGGAAAATTAACAAGGCAGGAAACCACAAATGTTGGAGAGGATGCGGAGAAAAGGGAACCCTCTTATACTGTTGGTGGGAATGTGAACTGGTGCAGCCACTCTGGAAAACTGTGTGGAGGTTCCTGAAAGAGTTAAAAATAGACCTGCCCTACGACCCAGCAATTGCACTGCTGGGGATTTACCCCAAAGATACAGATGCAATGAAACACCGGGACACCTGCACCCCGATGTTTCTAGCAGCAATGTCCACAATAGCCAAACTGTGGAAGGAGCCTCGGTGTCCATCGAAAGATGAATGGATAAAGAGGATGTGGTTTATGTATACAATGGAATATTCCTCAGCCATTAGAAACGACAAATACCCACCATTTGCTTCAACGTGGATGGAACTGGAGGGTATTATGCTGAGTGAAGTAAGTCAATCGGAGAAGGACAAACATTGTATGTTCTCATTCATTTGGGGAATATAAATAATAGTGAAAGGGAATAGAAGGGAAGGGAGAAGAAATATGTGGGAAATATCAGAAAGGGAGACAGAACATAAAGACTCCTAACTCCAGGAAACTAACTAGGGGTGGTGGAAGGGGAGGAGGGCAGGGGGTGGGGGTGAATGGGTGACGGGCACGGAGGGGGACACTTGACGGGATGAGCACTGGGTGTTATTATGTATGTTGGTAAATTGAACACCAATAAAAGATAAATTTATTATAAAAAAATAAATAAAAAAAGAAAGGGAAACAGAATAAAAAGACTCCTTACTCTGGGAAATGAACTAGGGGTGGTGGAAGGGGAGGAGGGCAGGGGGTGGGGGTGAATGGGTGACGGGCACTGAGGGGGGCACTTGACGGGATGAGCACTGGGTGTTATTCTGTATGTTGGCAAATTGAACACCAATAAAAAATAAATTTATTATTAAGAAAAGAATTCAAAAAAATACATAAATAAATTGTGCACCCTAGGTGCCTGTCTTGACTCATTCTGACCTATCAAATAAATACGAAAAAATGACCATTCTTCAATTAGGGAAATTCAAATTAAACTACAAAGTGATACCACTCTACACACACCAGATTCTCTAACGTTAAAAATACTAACAGTAACAATTATTGATGAAGAAATAGAACATTGAGAATTCTCCTACATTGCTGGAGAGAAAAATAAATGGGTAAAACTACACGTTTACACATTTACATTGTAAGACATGTTCAAAGCAACATTACTTGTAAAAAGAAAGAATGAATGAATAGAAAACCACTACACAGCAATGAAAATGAATAAATTAGAACTACATGTACCAACATTGATCAATCTCACATGCATAATGGTAAACAAAAACAATATGCATTAGTTTCCTGTGGCTATTCTAACAAATTACCACAGTGACTTGAAACAACAGAAATCTATTCTCTCACAGTTCAAGAAGCTAGAAATCCAACGTCAGTTTCCCCAGCCCAGTTTCACTGAGCAGCACTCCCTCTGGAGATTCTTGAAGATAATCTGTTAATTGACTCTTCTAAAACTGAAGCTGTATTCCTTGATTTATGGCTTCTTTCTCCATTTCCCAAACCGCAAACTTTCTTATCCTCAAATCTATCTGCTTCCATTGTCACACTTCCTTCTGCCTTCTCTTTTATAAAGACACTTGTAATGACATGTAGTGCCTAGCCAGATAAACCCAAGATAATCCTCTCATTTCAAAATCCTTAATTACATCTACAAATACTCTTTTTCAAAATAAAGTAAAATTTACAAGGATTAGATGTAGCCATATCTTTGGAAACCATTATCAGCTTACCACAGAGTGGATATGTAAATTTCATAAGAAAAGTATATTCCATATAGTGATATCTTTGAAAACAAAGAAAGAGGTGGTGATCTATTTTGCAGAAAGTATTCCTCACCTGAGTGGTAGTTGCTAAAATATTTATTTTGTTATAATTCCTTGAGCTATATAAATTTCATGTACCTTTATGTCTTGGCTTTATATATACTATACACATATATATGTGAATAACACACACATATATACATATAATTAAAATTTAACAAGGAAATTATAATGTCTCAATCACCTACTGTTTTTCATATTTTTTTCTTAATAAAAGTATAATCTTTTAGGAAATAAAGAAGTAAATAAATGTAGTCCTTTTATTTAAAATAGTAGACTCTCTTATAAAACTATTTTTCTTATGTATTCTATATTCTTTATATATCCATCTATACACATATCTACGAATCAATGCAGACTTTTAGGATGTGTAAAATTTGAAACATATGTAACTTTTACAACTAACAGTACATACTTATTAGTTTTAAATTTGAACACCAAAAAGTACAAAGAAGAAATAAATAATCCAAAATGAATTTTGCCAGCTCAACACAGGATATATCTGGCAATTCTGGATAACTTGTTTCTCCTTGTTTCTTATTTTATATACTGTTAAAAATTTTAAAATAATAAGAATAAGCATGTAGTATTCAAAAGTAAAGTTACTACAAAAATCACTTAGATGAAACATGACTTATGATGAAAATAACAAAAAAGTAATAGGTACAGTAGCTTCTTTAGTACCTACTGTATATTACGAATTACTGTGTATCCATCCATATTTATTTTCTAATCATGACAATAACTTTACAAGTGAAGCCTATAAAACAGAATATCTATTTTTAAATGAGTAAACAGAAGTGTTTTGTGAGTTCAAGTGGCATAACCAACAGACAAATATTGTTGGGATATGGTTCCCAAGTCTGAAAGAAAAAAATCTGATATAATCCACTGCCACCTACAATGATTCAAGTTCAGTTCTTATTGAATCAGATGGGTGTGCTGGCATTTCATAGGTACAGACTCTTCAATGACCTCATCATAAATTAGGTAAATGTTTGTGTTTTCCCCAAATCTTGCTCTCCTTCTTCATTCATCCTTACCAACTCCTCCCTCAAAACGCACAATATGTACAAACATAAATAGTTCCTTGAGAATCAAGGTCATAACGTATACATTTTTAAATATGGTAGTCTAGCACAGTATCTTGCACTCTACAGTCATGCCCACAATGTTTACTATGAATTAACTAGTGATTAGATTCTAACATAAATCTATAACCAGCAACTCAGTTGCCATCCATTCATCAAGATTTAGGACCTCCAATGAAGCTGTGCGATGTTACTTGTGCAAAAGCATTATAACCAAAATGAGAGCTCTGGTAGCAACAGTAATCTCTTCTCTGCTTCCTATACAAAAAGACAAACTCAATGAAGCCTCCAGTTGTCATATATAGAAGTCACAAGATCATTGGTCTAAGAGCTCTCACTGCTAGAGTCTTCCATAAGTGATGCCAACTGAAACTGAGAAACAGAGGCAAAATTATTATCAAACAAAATCAAATAAGGGTCTGACCACATTCTCTCTTTCAAGGTTTTACATCTGAGAATATCATAGAGAAAAGCAATTCATAGGTAATCACATGCCTAATGTGAAAATAAACACACTGGTCTAATGCTTGACTTTACTAGATCAGTGCCACATAAAAGCAGGCAAAAGAAAACAATCAGGAAGCAAAATTGTCCCTTATCTGGGAAAGTGCATAATAATCATCTATTTCCACAAGATTCCAAATAGTACTGATAAATTAAACCAAAACACACAGCAGCAGCCACAATGTTCAATCTGTGTGAGGAAGAAATAATCCTACCATGAACTCAAAATGTAATGTCCTAATGTCCCAATGTAAGATATGCTTTCTTCCTTTCCAGTATACAGCAAAGACAGAGACCACCTTAATGGACAGTGAGAGAAAGATGATTTGTTCTAGAAGAAAGACATGTAAGGTCAAGGCATGAATTTTAGATAGGGGAACAGCTTCTCTTGTGAAAAGAGAAACAACTTGGTGATATATAATGCATTTGCAATGTCAGAAAAAAATAAAGCATTATGTCTCAACTTTAGAGTATCAGATATGGTCCTGGAATTAAAACAAGGGATATGGGTTTTAGGGAGAACAAAGGGATGAAGAGCAAGATTTGGCTGCACTTCTTCCAGGTGCTTCCTGACTGTTAATAAAATAAAGGCTCTATTATATTTGGAGCATCATCGCTAGAACTTTAATCTGCTTCATTCTTGCCTTTCATCAGCTTCTTTGTTGCCTGGGAACTGGATTAATTTATTGATTTTGATTTTGACTTGTAATAATTTCAAAAATCTTTAGTGCTAGATCAAGGTACTCAATTTATCAGGTACTGGAAATATTTTGTGAAGATGCAGCCTTTCCACTGAGTTACTAGAGAACATAATTACCCTCTAAAATAATAGGTTTGGTTTAGAGGCCTGATGCCAGGCTACAAGTGCTGGCTGGCTCAGATCTGTCTCTTTCAAGCTTTTAATGAACAGTCTTTGTTCAGCTTCCAAATACTCCTTATGGTTAATACTTGATAGAGCACAATATTTTCACCCAGAAAGGGAAATTCAATATATTTACTCAAAACTCCTAATTGAATAGCCAATTTAGGATCAAAATTTAGTCTATATGTCTCTAGTAATTTGCATGTTTGGAGGAATCTTAGGTTCACTAGATCTCATACTCTGGGGCACTTGTATAAAATGTGCTGCCAGAACATGCTTGATTGATCTGGTTTCGTTGCTGATACTTGCAAAATCTTGATTTCCCCTGACTTCCCATATGGCAAGCTAGTAGAGAAATATAACAGTAACAATATCATAGCACTTTTCTCTGAGGAGCTCAAAGTATTTTCCAACAT
The DNA here is from genome assembly GCF_905146905.1 of Nyctereutes procyonoides. Classification (NCBI taxonomy): domain Eukaryota; kingdom Metazoa; phylum Chordata; class Mammalia; order Carnivora; family Canidae; genus Nyctereutes; species Nyctereutes procyonoides. Next base: position 27,243,416 of record NW_026575040.1, on the reverse strand, counting down.
TAATCCTCAAAGCATTCCTATGAAGTTAACCAGCAGAGATACTATTTCTATTTTAGGGCAGGGATGAAAATCTCTCATGGATAGATGATTTATCCAGAATTTTGTAGGCTTTCAATGGAAAAACAGGATGAGAATCAGGTTTCCCATATCTTGGATAACCATATAATTCATTGTCCAAACTAGGGCACTATTAAAGTGAGAAGGGCACTATTAATAATTATGCCAGGGCGATAGTCAGAAGCTGAAACATACAGACACTCTACCAATATAGCCCACTTAATGGAATAGTGACAAAGCCACGATGCCTAGTAGTAAGTCATTGGTTTAAGCCATAAATATTGAATGTATTGGTAAAGAGAAAATGTGTAAGAACATAAATAGTAAGTCAAAGGACTTGCTTCATTATTTCACTATTTTAAAATAGAATTCTACTACTAAGAGCTGCTGCATTTACTTTTAGTCATATACCATGCATTTTTCAGAAAATAGCTGAAATTATACTTTATATGTAATTTAGTATCCAGAATTTTTAACTTGACACATCAAAAAACTTTTCTAATTTACTAAAAATACCTTAGAAACTTTAAAAAATTATCACATTATGTTCCAAGATATGAATATACCATAATCAACATAACCATAACCCAGTCACTGTGTTTAACTTTTTAGATTTATGAATAGTGCTACAATGAGAACTTTAGCATACATTTTTAATATAAATCCAATAATTTCCTTAGGATATATTTCTTTGATTGCCTCAAATTACACTGTGAGTCTTCATTTACAATTCTGATTCTTTACGCTTTAAGTTTAGGTTTTGGGGAGATTTATTCTTTAATCCTATTGATATTTGTTTGGGTGTTAGGCTGAAAGTAAAAAACAGATTTTCTGTCACGGTTATAAAAAAATTCTGTGATTAGATTTATGAATACTTCATTTTTATTTTTTCAGTTTTCTATTATATCAATATATTTTTAATTAACAAAGTCCTTTTATTTTACTTTTCATATAGATTCATTTGAGTTTCTTGCTATGAAATTTTTTTTAATTTTGATTTTCTTTTTTATTCATGGCAAATGTTTAATGTTATGTACAAAATTCTGAGCAGGGCTATGATCTCCCCCAAATTCTGATGAAAAGTGTTAGGAATTTCCTAAATTATCTCTAGTCTTTTTTTTTTTAACTTCCCTTTTGAAGATTTCACCTCATCAATAGTGTTAGTGCTCTCACTACTGTGATTCTCTAGATTATCCATAATTTTTAAATCTGAATTTATTGATATTTGGCATGACTATTTTAGTTCTTTTTTTAAATATTTTATTTATTTATGCATGAGAGACATAGAGAGAAGAAGGCCAAGACACAGGCAGAGGGAGAAGCAAGCTCCCTGCAGGGAGCCCAATATGGAACTCGATCCCTGGTCTCTAGAATCACGCACTGGGCGGAAAGCGGCACTAAATCACTGAGCCACCGGGGCTGCCCCGATTATTTTAGTTCTTAATCTTGAGATGGTTTTAGGTTTTCTCTCCTAAATTTTGAATACCAATCTTCAATTTGGGAGTATTTTGTTATAAAGGATGAAAACTGTATAGTTTGAATTTTGCTCTCTATATAATTCTTTTGTTATTTAGAGGATTTATTGATACATCTATAAGAAAGATATAGGTAAATGTGTGCATTTTCAGCCTGTAAAAATTTTAGTCTTGAATTCTACTCTGAAATTAATATGGCTCACCTGGATTTAATTTGTCTTTCCATTGGGTGAGTATATATCTTTATTCACCTTTAGCCTCTTCCCCCTGACAAATATTTGTCCTGTTTCGCTGGGTTTTAAAATTATTTTTATAAGCATAATAGGATAGCAATTGCTTTTTACTAATTCATTCTGGTTTTCTTTGCTTTCTGGTAAGGAAATAAAACCATTTACAATTGTCATCCTCCTTAATATTTGCTTGGATTTTATCATGTCTTCTACTCTTTGGGATAATTTATATTGTACCTAAATTTTACCTTGTGTTCTCTTCTCGCAATGGAGTGAGAAAGTTTTTAAATATTTTTAATGGTCTCAATCTTATCAAAAGCTCCCTGGAGCAAATATCAGAGAGTGATCGATCACTCAACCAGGTCACATTATAAGCTTTGAGGGAAGAATTTTGAGACAGGCATGTCTGTGTTGGTATCTTAATTCTGCTGCTTATTAGCTAGAACAGTGGCTTCTACAATGGGATGTATGTACTTCAGGGATAGACAAGATTATCTAATGAGATGCTGAAAAAGTTTTTTAAGAATTTTATTTAGATTTATTTTTTAATCTAAAAATAAACAAGGTTAATTTTTAAGCCTTTCATTTACTTTCTAATCTAAAATATAGGAAGCAAAATAACCTTTCCTAACATTACCATATATATTCACAGCAGTGCCCCCAATTAGTTGTTACATCAAAAGGTTGTGTTTTATCAACAGCAACTAGCCAATCCTGAGGACAATGGGAGTTCCACCTTGCAGAGAGGAGGACACTGGTGCTTTCTTTTATTTGTTTTCAGCACATTATGATCTACTGCAACTGACGTGTACCCAGTTAAACAGTTTTAATTAAGTAACCTTGATAAAATGATCAAGTAAATTAAGAGGAATTTGGAAAGATATGACATATTTAACATTACCTCAGGGCACCCCGGATGGCTCAGCGGTTTAGGCCCACCTTCAGCCCAGGGTGTGATCCTGGAAACCCAGGATCGAGTCCCACGTCGGGCTCCCTGCAGGGAGCCTGCTTCTCTCTCTGCCTGTGTCTCTACCTCTCTCTCTGTCTCTCATGAATAAATAAATAGAATCTTAAAAAAAAAATTACCTTAGTTATACAACAAGAACAAGAAAAGGGCAAAATTGATGCTTGCCCTACTTTTCAAATAAGCTGGGTCTTTGTCACCCCTATTTCTACGGTAATGCTAACAATCTAAACTTATCTGACAAAAATTAGCCTAAATTTTTTTTTTAAGATTTATTTTAGAGAGTGTGTGTTTTGTGCATGCATGTGTAGGGGGAGGGGCAAAGGGAGACAATCTTCAGGCAGACTCCTTGTTTAGCCTGGAGCCAGATGCTTGGGCTCATCCCATGATCCATGAGATCATGATCTGAGCCAAAACCAAGAGCCAGATGTCCAACCTAGAATCCCTGGTGCCCTATCCAAAATTATTTTAATTATCAAAAAAATCTTAAAATGGATTTATTCCCATAAACTTCCATGATGAAAAGATAAAAAAGAAAATTAAATACTTTTTAAATTATTCTTGCTTCCTTATCTCTTAATTTTTATACTACTTTTATGTTTCTATGTACACATGTACACATAAATTACACATATTAAGTTTGCGTAAAATGCTTTTACTCGAAGGGATTCAATGAACAAGGCTAGGAACTTTTGACATCTGATCTTCTTCAAAGCCAGAAATATATTTATAGGCCTCATCCTTATATTCCCAATGCCCAGATCTACCTACTATGCTATGTAATTCAAGAACATACACTTAATTGTCAAAAACCAATGCCTAAAGAGTCTTCTCTATTCTCAACTGTGAATTAAAGATAGTACAGATTATTTAATAATGATTCAATGCTTATAGAAGATAATCTGTAATAATTTCCTGGTACTATTTCTATATTTTAATGAGTAATGCTTGGTAATAGGTAGATGTTATTACTTTATTCTGTCCTCTTTCTGGAATTTCTGCTGCCTCTGGAATTTTTCAGTACTTTAGGACATCTTTCTAGGATTCTAGGATAACAGGACAGTGGATTTTGGCATCAAATTTTCCTCATGGAATCAACCAAAAATAATGAACAAAGAATTCCTAAAATATGTTTACAGATGAGATATCTACTGGAGATAAAAAAGTATAATAAACCCTTGAACTGTGGTGGAGCCAGGGATTCTAACCCTCTGCACAGTTGAAAATCTGCATACAACTTGGCAACTCTGAAAACTTAACTAGCTTACTGTTGACCGAAAGTCACACCAATAACATAAACAATTAACACATACCTTATATGTTATTTGTATCATATACTGTATCTTTACAATAAAGTAAGGTAAAGGAAAGAAAGCATTATTAAGAAAATCGTAAGGAGGAGAAAATATAGTATTGTACTATATTTATCTTAAAAAACCATATTTAAGTGGGCCTGCACAGTTCAAACCCATGTTGTTCAAGGGTCAACAGTAAAACAGAAGAAAATCACCTTACTTGATATGTAAGTGCTAATGATGAAATACGAGTAATTTATGATGCAGTCATTCGAGAAACAATATAAGAGCTTCAAAATTTTTGAGGCTAAAACATTGGTGCCAGTTTATAACACAAGGAAAATATTTGTTTTCTGTAATATTAGATTCACCAACATGCTTTCCAGGATGGCCTTCACTGATTCATAAGTTCATGTTATTAAATTGTGGCATCTGTTGCTTTTGTTTTGCCTTTAAGGATGATACCTTTACCAGATCAAATACATCAAATGATTCTGAGACACTAACAATTATGTTTTACTTAAGATACATGCCATCTGCAGATATGTGTGTGTGTGTGTGTGTGTGTATATACACATCTGTGTGTATATACATTCTTCTTTGCATCCATGGTGCCTACCATATACATGATACTTTTGATTCCTGAATACAAGATAATTGTGTACATGTTGTGTGTGTGTGTACATATATACACACACACAACATGCACAGAAGAATGTAGCTGGGGAGATAACATTTAATCCAATTATAAAAATATATAAATAGTATTAAAATATTAAATAAATATAATATTGCAAAACAACAAGAAAAAAAAGTCCCAGATTCAGCATAAAGATGATATGGTGAACAAGGGTACAGTAAAAGATTCAAGGAAGAGTTAACTCTGGAAGAAATGAGAAAAAGACAAGGGGAAAATGGCACCAGGCAACAGAGTGACTGCAGTTGAGTATTTGTAATGCATGCTGAAATGTTAGCTCTCTCATCCTATAGTCAGTTGAAAACTACTGAAAGGTCTTAGGAGATTGAAGGAAAGGTGAATAACATGATCAAGTTTAGAGATAACTCTAATACTAAAGTGAAGATATGGCTGAATGTGTCTTGCTTTTTTCCATATGTGCTTCATAAAAAGTTGCTTTAGTTCTAAATGAAAACCCTTGAGTTTTTTGATGAATTTAGGAAGACATTTTTTAAAAAAATTATTATTGAATCTTCTTTAAAAAGAAGTATATTTTCACTTGTTCAAGCATCATTTTTGCCCATCAAAAAGATTTTAGATTTTCTTCTATATAATATATATATATACTTTTCATTTATTATGATTATCCTTAGGTAGTTTTTCCTAGTTATTGTTAGTAGAACAGGGAAACTATTGATTTAGTATATTAATTTTATCATCAGCCACATTTCTAAATTCACTTATGGATTTTTTAGTTGATTCTCATAGATTTGATAATGAATTTAAAATACTTATAAATAATGTAAATCTTGTCTCTTTCCAAATTGCTTTTTTTTTCTTACATCCTCCATTTGTATAATCTTTATGCTATTGTTACAAAATATTAAATAATATTCAATGATACAACATGCAAAAAATAATATGTTTAGAATTAACAATCTTAACTTTTTTTCTGAATTTTTTTAAATTTTTTTTTAATTATGATAGTCACAGAGAGAGAGAGAGAGAGGCAGAGACACAGGCAGAGGGAGAAGCAGGCTCCATGCACTGGGAGCCCAATGTGGGATTCGATCCCGGGTCTCCAGGATCGCGCCCTGGGCCAAAGGCAGGCGCCAAACTGCTGTGCCACCCAGGGATCCCTTTTTTTCTGAATTTAATGAAATCCTCTTCTTTAAACATGGTTCTGAAATTTGGGTTAAATTACTTCTTTTATTGTTTTTATTTTCTATTTTATTATCTATATATTATTTCTTGCCATTCTGCTAAGATCATTTAATGGGTTATTAGGGTTGAAGTTTCTGAAAATGATCACTATCATTTTCCTTTGACGAATTAATATGGTCAATGACAATAAAGTATTTCCTAATAGTCACCCATTCTCACTTACTTATGACTTCCACCTGATAATGAAGTATGATTTTTTTAAATATATTTTTTAAATTTTTATTTATTTATGATAGTCACACACAGAGAGAGAGAGAGAGAGGCAGAGACACAGGCAGAGGGAGAAGCAGGCTCCACGCACCGGGAGCCCGACGCAGGACTCGATCCCAGGTCTCCAGGATCGTGCCCTGGGCCAAAGGCAGGCGCTAAACTGCTGTGCCACCCAGGGATCCCATGAAGTATGATCTTAATGGGCTTGGGACATCACCCTAGGCCCTCTTTCTTCTTCTTTTTTTTAATAAATTAATTTTTTATTGGTGTTCAATTTACCAACATACAGAATAACACCCAGTGCTCATCCCGTCAAGTGCCCCCCTCAGTGCCCGTCACCCACTCACCCCCACCCCCCACCCTCCTCCCCTTCCACCACCCCTAGTTCGTTTCCCAGAGTTAGGAGTCTTTATGTTCTGTCTCCTTTTCTGATATTTCCCACACATTTCTTCTCCCTTCCCTTATATTCCCTTTCACTATTATTCATATTCCCCAAATGAATGAGAAGATACAATGTTTGTCCTTCTCCGATTGACTTACTTCACTCAGCATAATACCCTCCAGTTCCATCCACCTCGAAGCAAATGGTGGGTATTTGTCGTTTCTAATGGCTGAGTAATATTCCATTGTATACATAAACCACATCTTTATCCATTCATCTTTCAATGATCACCGACTAGGCCCTCTTTCTTGGCGGCCCTGGAACACCAAATTTTGCCTATCCTTTTGCTTAACTTTTTTTTTTTTTTAGTCAGTTGAGGGCCGTTTTGTTTCTCACTCTCTCACCCTCTGCAACTAGGGAATCAGAAAAAGTTTTGAGGGGAGAAGTCATACAGAATGTCAGCAATTTCCCTTCTATTGGTCCCTTACCTCCTGGTCACCTAGGTAGGCAAGAACTGCAAATTTTTGTCTATGTAGATTTATGATATTTGCATACCCATTGAGCCACTTTCTTCTTGCCTACCTACTCAGCAAATGTATCAAATGAAAAGGAGTGGAGAATGCTGAAGTCACATTAATGTGTTTCTCTCATCTCTAGAAGCTTGGATATTCAGTTCCGAATACTTCAACTGGCATCTGATGTCTTTAAATAGCTATTTATTTTTAATTAATTTTATACACATTTCATAATTGTTCTTGCCAAGTGGAATGGCTTGACACAAATTATTTTGATATAGCTGGAATTAGAAGTGGAACACTTTAGGTAGCATTGAGTTATTAGTGCTTTCATGTCTTAATATATTTCTACCTAAAAATAGTCATGTGTGCTGCTTTGTTTGGCTTTTTATTTGTCTTTTGTTGAGAGAAAAATATACATACTTTTATACCTCTCACATCTTTTTCTTTATTAATAAGATATTGATTTTCTAACCCTTTTGGAAATGTCGGTCATTTAGGTTTTCCTAAGAAAAAAATCATATTATCCAGGGCTTCCAATATACGATTGACTCTTGAACAACATGGGGGTTAGGGAACACCAATCCCCCACACAGTAGAAAATCTGTGTATAACTTTCATCTACCCAAAAACTTAATTAATAACTTCCTACAGGTGACTGGAAGTCTAACCAATAACATAGTTAATTAACATGTATTTTGTATATGTATTTTTTAAAGATTTTATTTATTTATTCATGAGAGACACAGAGAGAGAGAGAGAGAGAGAGAGAGAGAGAGGCAGAGACACAGGCAGAGGAAGAAGCAGGCCCCATGCAGGGAGCCCGATGTGGGACTCGATGTGGGACTCGATCCCAGGACCCCAGGATCACGACCTGGGCCGAAGGCAGGTGCTAAACCACTGAGCCACCCAGGGATCCCCTATTTTGTATATGTATTGCATACTGTATTCTTAAAGGAAGCTAGACAAAATAAAATATTAAGAATATAATAAAGAAGATAAAATACATTTACAGTACTGCACTCTATTTACTGAAAAAATTTCATGTATAAATGGACCTGCCCTATTCAAACACATGTTGTTCAAAGGTGATCTGTATTTGCAAAAGTTAAGAAAGTAGTCTTGTATAATTATTTAATTTGATTAATTTCTATTATTATATTTTAATTTCCCCTTCAATGTTAATATTACAGATTTGTTTCTTATTTGTCTAGATTGAAACTTCTGTGAAATATTTTACTGTGGTATATTGTTTTTATTTTATCCAAAGAATTAATTCTTGGGTTTATTTGTTATCTTATCATTATATTTTGAAGTCATGAATTCCTGCTCCAGTTTAAAAAAAATGTTCATTCCTTTGAGGTTATTTTGTTGATATTTTACATTTTGTCATTGACTGCATAATTCATTATATAATATACATCATGAAAACATAGAAGAAGAAGGAGCAGGAGGAAGAAGAGGAGATGGAGAAGGAGAAGAAAAATGTGTAATAGTCCATACAAAGATAAAAGAAGTAAAGGATATAAGTTTTGAGTCTTACACATGCAGACACAATGAAGTAACTATTACCAATCCAGGCATAGAAAAATTTATAGAACTAGATAAAATATATAAAACAACTTATGTTGGGTCAGTTTTGTCTGTCTTGAAATAACTATAAATATTGTTCTACAGTTGTTATCTCTCTACTGATTTCCATTTTGTTTGGCTTGATTATTTTTCTTGTTTCTACTACACTTCCTTCAGTAAATTCTGAAAACATCTATTCTCCATTTTGCTATTCCTACTATATTTCTGAAATTAAAGATATTTATTTTCTTTTTTCCTAAGCTTACTTTTCATGTATTTCATTTATCTTATATCTACCTTAAGTCTTACTATCTCATTTTTGATCATTTATGTCAAAGGATTCCTATTTGTTTGGGAAGTTTCTTGATTGTTTTGATTTTAAGGGATAATGTATTTTAAATTTCCATTAGCATTGTGGCTCAAAAGTAATTTATGTCATCTGCATTTTTGTTTAACTTTTACTGTCATATTGTCCCTGCCACTTTTCTCTATTTAACTTCAACAAAGTACATTTTGTCCAGGCACATGTCCAGGCACAATTGTATTATATTTTTTATTATTACCTTTGGATGGGGCCCTTTTTACCTGGGTTATGTGTTAAAATGGTAAAGAAGATAAATTATGTCAACAAGCAATATAAATTAAGGTTTATTTTTCCTAAATATCTTTTCAGCAACTAAGTAATCTGTGAGAATAACACTTTTCATGACCAGCAATTAAATCTGTCAGGCTATATCACAAATCTGGCCTTGGAAACTGACCACTGAGTTACATTTAGGTATGAGATAAAGAATCCATTTTTATATCATTTAAATATCTAGAAAAGTTATGACTACACCAAGTAGTAAGAATATAAAAAGGACTCTGACACAAATCATAATGAATAGATTTTTAATCCATTTTAGTGCCTACCAATCTGGGCAGGGAGATTAGGTATCAAAGTCAGGCTGAATATAAGGTAATGTGAAAAAGGTATAAGTAAGGTGAATATGAATTGCACACCTATTTCATTTAGAGTTCATGGACTGGGAGTTTCTATTTATTATCATAACTCTATAAAAGTGCCAACTAGTCCATCTATTATTTTTTAAGATTTTTTAAATTTATTTACTCATGAGAGACACAAAGAGAGAGAGACAGAGAGAGAGAGAGACAGAGAGAGAGAGGCAGAGGCACAAGGCAGAGGGAGAAGCAGGCTCCATGCAGGGAGCCCGATGTGGGACTCGATCCCGTACTCCAGGATCATGCCCTGGGCTGAAGGCGGCGCTAAACTGCTGAGCCACCCAGGGATCCCTTTGTCCATCTATTATTTAAAAAAGGGGGGGTTGGATCCTTGGGTGGCTCAGCGGCTTAGCGCCTGCCCTCTGTCCAGGGTGTGATCCTGGAGTCCAGGATCGAGTCCCATGTCGGCTCCCTGCATGGAGCCTGCTTCTCCCTCTGCCTATGTCTCTGTCTCTCTCTCTCTCTGTGTCTCTCTCTCTGTCTCTCATGAATAAATAAATAAAATCTTTTTTTAAAAATCACCCTGAATACCTGTGGATCTAGAGCTCCTCTTCCAACCAAAATGTATGTCAAGTAAAAAACTGAGAAAGTAGCTACAGTTCACTTGGACTGATAACCCCATTTGCTTAAGAGAGCACAATCATTTTCAAGGCATCTTTTTTTCCTTCTTTTTAACCTGGGAAACCATTTTTTTTAAGTACAGAGATGATGTAAATAAAAACTATAATATTCATATTTTAGAGATGCTAGCTCTTGCCCAAAGCCCACCCAAAGTGGTACCACAAACCTGGCAGTAAGCAAACAGCCCTAACAGGGACCAGCACCACTCCAAAGTGACTCCTGCCCCAGGAAGACAACCACAGCCACAACAATCAGAACCACAGCCGCAACAGTGGGCTGAGAGCAGAAACCTGGTCTGATTGCCGGCTTGCCCACTAAAAGAAGCTTCTCAGGAACAACACAGGAAAAGTATCCTACAGTTTGGTATAACTGTATCTCTGTCAAATGCCCAGTCTGACTCAGCTCAAGCCCAAAGTAGCCCAGCCCGAGACTGGCTTCCTAACAACACAGGGACCAAACGCTGCCCAAAACAGGCAAAGAGCCATTGCAGATGACTGGACAGAAGGCAAAAGCAGCTCAGTCACAACAGCAAGGTGCACACAACACACATAAGAGACACCCCTGAACCACCAGGTTTTGATGAACAGGGTACACTCTATTGCAGGGCACTACAGAACTTCTTCATAAGGCCACTACCTTCAAGGACAGAAGATCTAGCTGACTTTCCTAACACATAATAACAGGTTCAAAGACTTAAGACAAATGAGGACACAGAAGAATGTGTTCCAAAGGAAAGAACAGGACAAAATCACACTAAGAGACCTAAACAAAACAGATGTAAGTAATATGTCATATAGACAATTTAAAGTAATGGTCATAAAGCTACAGGACTTGACAAAAAAGTGGAGGACTTCAGTAAGACTCTTAATAGATAGAAAACGTAATAAAAGAACCAGAGATGAAGAAATCAATAAATGAATTGAAAATACACTAGAGGGAATGAATAGTAGACTAAAGGAAGCACAAGAATGGATCAGCGAGCTTGAGGAAAAAGTAATGGAAAGCAATCAAGCTAAAAAGGTGAGAAGGAAAAAAATAAAATGAAAATAGACTTGGAATTCAGCAACAATATCAAGTGAAAACATTCACATTATAGGGATGTCAGGAGAAGAAACATAAAGGGAGCAGAAAACTTATCTGAAGAAATAATAGCTAAAAACTTCCTCAATCGGGGGGGGGGGGGGAGGAAAGAGAAATCCAGATCCCGTGAAGGGGATTAAGAGTACACTTATCTTGATGAACACTGAGTAAAGAATAAAATTGCTGAATCACTACCTTTTATACCTGAAACTAATAAATGTTAACTATACTTGATTTAAAGTAAAATGAAAAGTTAAGATATGTAAAATAAAAAAACAAAACTTTAAGTGATTTTTATTAACTAAATTGGAAACGGAACCAAACATTTACAAAAATCCCCCTTAAAAATTATTTTTAAATATATGAATTTCATAACTAGAATGTTTTCATTTTTAAACTCCAAATTTAAGTGTTTTAAGTTCTTATTTTAATATGCTGCACGTTAATGTAAAATATTGAAATCATTGTCAATAATCCTTTTTATACTCAAAAGAAATAGTAAGAAAACACCCCAAAATGTCCACTTACAGTTACTATAAGACACTTTGAGCCATAGGTCCTCTAGAAATTTTACTCTCTATAATCTGAAGGTCATGCATCATTTCTTTCTTCTTGCTATTTTTTTAAGATGTTATATATGCACATAAGTTCAAAAATTGAAAACCTTCCTCAATGCTTGTTATATAAAATGGCAATATCCAATTCCTTTCATTGATTGCATTTGTCCCTCCTCTGAAGAAATTTCTTTCAATTAATTTAGCAATGCTTTTGAATTTAACTTCTATATCTCTAAAATAATAGTCTAATACTGAAACTATTGTTCATATATATGTAAATTAGTTCCCAACTGTACCCCAACTGTCTAATGAATATATATATATATATATATATTCATTGATATATATATATATCAATACATTCAGAGACATTAGGTATTTTAACAGTTTTATCATTTTCAATAATTTTTTTCATTAGTTCTGATTTACAATGATTGGTATTTACACATGCTCTCTTCCTTATATATCTGGTGGATTCCTATGCCTTATGCCCTTCTTTTTCCTCATATATTATTCAATTTAGTGTAACATTCTTCAGTAACTTTCTGAGATAGTATACATTGGAAGTATTGTTTTGGAAACTTGCATATTAAAATGCTTTTTATTAATACCTCTTATTGCTTATAGTTTCACTAGACATACTATTCTACATTGAAAATAATTTTTCTTACAATTTATAAGATGTAGATATCCTATCTTCTAATGACCTATTTGTGCTTTTCCTCTCAGAAAGCTAGAATTATCCTGTTTTATCTCAGTGTGCTGATTTTCTTCATTATTTTTCTTGATGTTGGTATAGGTCTATTTTCATCTACTAGGTTGAACCCTGGTGAATACATTCAATTTGAAAACTCATGAACTCTAATTCTCACCCCTTTTAAAAAATTATTTATGTATATCACACTCCAGTGTACTGTTCTGTCATTAGAGATCTCTTTCACTCTATATTTTAGCTGTTGGTCCCATTGGACTGATATTTTATTTCACTAAACTTTTCTTTCCCAATTTCAAACTATCTTATTTACTCAATTTTCCAGGATATACAGTCGACTTTATCTTCAAAATCAACTGGTAAGTTATATATTTTTACAATAAAATTTTTAATTATTAAGAATTCTATTAAATCTTTTGTTAATTCATTCTCTCATATCTTATTCTTATTGCATGAGTGTATTACCTTTTATTTCAATTGAAGTATAGTTCACATACAAGATTATATTAGTTTCAGGTGTATAACACACTGATTTAACAATTATATGCATTATAATATGCTCACCATGATAAGTGTAATCATCCATCACCAGTTATTACAATTTTATTAACTATATTTCCTATGCTGTACTTTATATCTATATGAATTATCACTTTATAAAGTTTGAAACTCTAATCTCCTTCACCAGTCTTTCCAATATCCCCCACCCACCCCACAGTCTCCTCATTGGCAATCATCAGTTTGTTCTCTGGATTTAAAACTGTTTTATGCTGTTCATTTGTTTTGTTTCTGATTTATTTCACTTAGCATAATACCCTGTAGGTCCACCCATGTTGTTGAAAATGGCAAGATTTCATTCTTTTTATGGCTAAATATAATATTCCTCTGTGTGCATGTGTGTAATATCTTTATCCATTCATCTATTGATGGATAGTTACATTGATTCTTTGTATTGAATCAATGACTATTCCAAATGATGCTGTAATAAACATAAGATTGCATATATCTTCTCAAATTAGTGTACTCATTACTTCAGGTAAATACCCAGAAAGAAAGTGGAATTGCTGAATTATATGGTATTTCTAGTTTTAATTTTGGGGAATCTCCATGCTTTTTCAATAGTGGCTGCACCAGTTTATATTCCCACCAGCAGAGCATGAGGGTTCCCATTTTCCCACATCCTCACCAACATGTTATTTCTTCTCTTTTTGATACTAGTCATTCTGACAGGTTTGAGGTGATAATTTCATTGTGGTTTTCATTTGCATGTTTCTAATGGTTAGTGATATAGAACATTTTTTTCAATTGTCTTTTGGCTATTGATATGTCTTCTTTTGAAAAATATCCATTCTGATTCTCTGCCCATTTTTAACTCAATTTTTTATTTTCTGGAGTTCAGTTGTATGAGTTCTTCATATAATTTGCATGTTAATGCAAATATAATTTGCATGTTAATGCAAATACCATTTGCAAATGTCTTTTCCCATTCAGTAGGTGGCATTTTCATTTTGTTGATGGTTTTCTTCGCTGTGCAAAAGCTTTTTAAAGTAGTCTCAATTGTTTACTTTTGCTTTTGTTACTTTTCCCTAAGATGACAAATCAAAAAATAAATTGCTAGACCCACATCTAAGCATGTATTGCTTATGTTTGCTTTTAGAATCTTATTAATTTCAATTATTTTAGATCTTTAACCCATTTTGAGTTTATTTTTGTGTAGGGTATAAAAAACAGTCCATCCAATTCCATTCTTTTGCATGTAGCAGTCCAGTTTTCCCGACACCATTTATTGAAGAGACTTCATGAATAAATTAGTCTTTTTCCCTTTATAAGTTTTGCTCCTTTGTCATAAATTGACCACAGGGTATGAAGTTAATTCTGAACTCTGTTCTGTTCCATGGATCTGTGTGTCTATATTTGTGCCAGCACCACACTAATTTGATTACTTTAACTTTGTATTAAAGTTAGAAATCTGGGAGTGTGCTACCTCCAGCTTTGTTTTGTTTTTCTTTCTCAAGATTGCTTCAACTAATGACAGTCTCTTGTAGTTCCATACAAACTTTAGGATTATTTGTTCCAATCTTCTCAAAAATGTTACTGGTATTCTGAAAATGAAGGCACCGATTCTGTAGATTGCTTTAAAAAGTGTAAATGTGATATATTACATTAATTGACGTGCAGAGGTTGAACCATACCTGTAACCCTAGAACAAATCCCACTTGATCATGGCAAATGAGCCTTTAAATGTATTGATTAATTTGGCTAATATTTTGCCAAGAATTTTTTTCATCTATTTCAAAAGGAATATTGGCCTGCAGTTTTATTTGTTTATAATGTCTTTGATATCAGTATCAGGTATGACTGGCCTTGTTTTTCTTTCTTTTTTTTTTTAAGATTTTATTTATTTATTTATTTATTTATTTATTTATTTATTTATTTATTTATTTGAGATAGAGAGAAAAAGAGCACAGAGGGAGAAGTGAACTGTCCCTGAGCAGAGAGCCCTTATGCACAGCTCAATCCCAGGACACTGAGATCATGACCTGAGCCAAACGCAGACACTTAACTGTCTGAGCCACTCAAATACCCCATATTATGGCTTTGTAGAATGAATTTGGAAAATTTTGTCCTCTTCAATTATTTGGATTAGCTTGAAAAGGATAAGTATTAATTCTTCTTTAAATGTTTTGTAGAATTTCTTGTGAAGCCATCTGGTCCTGTGCTTCTGTTTGTTGGGAGTTTTTTGATTACTGGTTCACTTTGTTATTAGTAGTCAGTCTATTCAGAGTTTCTATTTCTTCCTGATTCAGTCTTAATAGACTATATTTGGGGGAATTTATTCATTTCTTCCGGATTGTCCAATTTGGTGGCATAAATTTTTTTTAGTTCTCTCATAATACTTTGTTTCTGTGGTATCATCTGTAAGTTCTCTTTCATTTCTGATTTTATTTAAGTCTTTTTTAAATCTAGCTAAAGTTTATCAATTTTGTTTACCTTTTCAAAGAACTAACTCTTGATTTCATTGATCTTTCCTATTGTTTTTTAGTTTCTATTTCATCTATTTTCACTCTGTTCATTATTTCCTTCCTTTTACCAACTTGGAGCTTGCTTTTTTTTTGGTATATTTTTATTGGAGTTCAATTTGCCAACATATAGCGTAACACCAGTGCTCATGCCATCAAGTGCCCCCCTCAGTGCCTGTCACCCAGTCACCTCATTTCCCCACCCACCTCCCCCTCCACTACCCTTGTTCATTTCCCAGAGTTAGGAGTATCTCATGTTCCGTCACCCTCTCTGATATTTCCCACTCATTTTCTCTCCTTTCCCCTTTATGCCCTTTTACTATTTTTTATATTCCCCAAATGAATGAGACCATATAATGTTTGTCCTTCTCTGATTGACTTACTTCACTCAGCATAATACCCTCCAGTTCCATCCACATTGAAGCAAATGTTGGGTATTTGTCATTTCTAATGACTGAGTAATATTCCATTGTATATATAGACCACATCTTCTTTATCCATTCATCTTTCAGGGGACACCAAAGCTCCTTCCACAGTTGGTTATTGTGCTATAAACATTGCTGCTATAAACATTGGGGTGCAGGTATCCTACCATTTCACTGCATCTGTATCTTTGAGGTAAATCCCCAGCAGTGCAATTGCTGGGTTATAGGACAGATCTATTTTTAACTCTTTGAGGAACCTCCACACAGTTTTCCAGGGTGGCTGTACCGGTTCGCATTCCCACCAACAGTGCAAGAGGATTCCCCTTTCTCCACATCTTCTCCAACATTTGTTGTTTCCGTCTTGTTAATTTTCACCATTCTCACTGGTGTGAGATGGTATCGCCTTGTGGTTTTGATTTATATTTCCCTGATGGCAAGTGATGTGGAGCATTTTCTCATGTGCTCGTTGGCCATGTCTTCGTCTTCCTCTGTGAGATTTCTGTTCATGTCTTTTGCCCAATTCATGATTGGATTGTTTGTTTCTTTGGTGTTGAGTTTAGTAAGTTTTTTATAGATCTTGGATACTAGCCCTTTATCTGATACGTCATTTGCAAATATGTTCTTCCGTTCTGTAGGTTGTCTTTTAGTTTTGTTGACTGTTACTTTTACTGTGCAGAAGCTTTTTATCTTGACTAAGTCCCAATAGTTCATTTTTGCTTTTGTTTCCCTTGCCTTTATTGATCTATCTTGCAAGAAGTTGCTGTGGCCAAGTTCAAAAAGGGTGTTGCCTGTGTTCTCCTCTAGGATTTTGATGGAATTTTGTCTCACTTTAGATCTCTCATCCATTTTGAGTTTATCTTTGTGTATGGTGTAAGAGAGTGTTCTAGTTTCATTCTTCTGCATGTGGATGTCCAATTTTCCCAGCACCATTTATTGAAGAGACTGTCTTTCTTCCAATGGATAGTCTTTCCTCCTTTATCGAATATTAGTTGACCATAGAGTTGAGGGCCCATTTCTGGATTCTCTATTCTGTTCCATTTATCTATGTGTCTATTTTTGTGTCAGTACCACACTGTCTTGATGATCACAGCTTTGTAGTACAACCTGAAATCCAGCATCGTGATGCCCCCAGCTCTGGTTTTCTTTTCAATATTCCCCTGGCTATTCGTGGCTATTCGGGGTCTTTTCTGATTCCACACAAATCTTAAGATTATTTGTTCCAACTCTGTGATGAAAGTCCACAGTAGTTTGATAGGGTTTGCATTAAATGTGTAAATTGCCCTGGGTAACATTGACATTTTCACAATATTAATTCTTCCAATCCATGAGCATGGAATAGTTTTCCATCGCTTTGTGTCTCCTCAATTTCTTTCAGAAGCGTTCTGTATTTTTTAGGGTATAGATCCTTTACCTCTTTGGTTAGGTTTATTCCTAGGTATCTTATGCTTTTGGGTGCAGTTGTAAATGGGATTGACTCACCTTTGAGCTTTCTTTGATTTTTTTTTCTATTTCCTTTAGGTATAAGGTTAAATGGCTTATTTGAAATTGTTCTGGTTTATTAAGGTAGGCCTATGTCACTAAAAATTTCCCTCTTAGAGCTTTTGCTGCATCCCAAAAATTTTGGAATGCTGTGTTTCCATTTTCATTTTTCTCAGGGTTTTTTCTTTATTTCTTCTTTGATTTCCTTATCGACCAATTGATTGTTTAGTTGCATGTTGCTTAGCCACTGTGTGTTTGTGTTTTTTTCTTGTAATTGATTTCTAGTTTCATACCCCTGTGGTTGGAAAAGATACTTGCAATGATTTTAGTCATCTTAAATTTATTGAGACTTGTTTTGTATCCTAACATAAGATCCCTCCTGGAGAATGTTCACTGTGCACTTGAAAGGAAAGCGCATTTTGCTCTTTTTGGATAAAATGTTCTCTATATCTCTTTAGTCCATTCCATATTTATTTTGTATCTGGATGATATATCCATTGATGTAAATGTGATATTAAAATTATTTACTACTATTATATTATTGTCAACATTTCCTTGTATGTCTGTTAGTATTTGCTTAATTTAAATAAGTTCCTATTCTGGGTACATAGATATTTACATTTGTTATATCCTCTTGTTGGATTGATTCCTTCATCATTATGTAATGTCCTTCTTTGTCTCTTGTTACAATCTTTGTTTTAAAGTCTATTTTATCTGCCATAAGAATTGTTATCCCAGTTTTTTGCATGCCCCTTTGTATGGAATATTTTTCCATCCCCCAACTTTCAGTCTATATGTGTATTTAAGTCTGATGCAAGTCTCCTGTAGGCAGCATATGGATGGGTCTTGGTCTTTTTATCCATTCATTCACCCTAAGCTTTCTGATTAAAGCATTCAGCCTACGTACATAAAGTAATTATTAATAGGCATGTATTTATTGCCATTTTGTTGTTTTCTGGTTGTTTCTGTAGTTCTGTTTCTTTCTTCTTCTCTTGCCCTCTTCCCTGGTAATGCGATAGCTTGTTTTAGTGTTTTGCTTGTATTCCTTTCTCTTTATTTTTATGTACCTTTTATAGGTCTTTGATTTTTGGTTACCATGGGGTTCATATATAACATTCTATTTATACAGCAGTCTATTTTAAGTTGACGATCACTTAAATTCAAACACATTTAAAAGCACTACTATATTTTTACTACTCCTCCCCATGCTTTACTATTTGATATTATATTTAACATTTTTTTATTTTGTCTACCCCTTAACTAATTACTGTAGATATATTTGACTTTACTACTTTTGTCCTTTAACCTTCATATCAACTTAATTAGTGACTGATCTACAATTTACTCCATGTTTGCTTTTATCAGTAACATTTTTTTATTAGCAAATTTCTTACTTCTAGTTATGACCTTTTCATTTCCACTTAAACATTTATTGTAAGGTTGGTATGGATGTACTATCTTATCTCTGAGAACATTAATGATGATTTTCTTTCCTCCCTATATAGACTCTTTTTATTTCTAATTGTTTTGCTTATTTTTGTCTCTGTATTTCATCTTACTGGTTATCATCTTAACTGGTTCTCACAGTTCTTAGTTATGTGTTTATATTCAAGAGCAGTTAATAAATGTTATAGTAATCTTAATACTAATTTTCAACTGTGGCTTCACTATGAAATAACCTACATGGACAATTTCCTTGGGGAAACCCTTAATAACATACCCTTTAGCCTATTCTTTTGGGCTAATCATGTTATTCAAAGTAGGCTCTGCCAATCTCCTTCTCTGAGGGTATGGACTTAAGGGAGATATAAAGAGAGAGGAGATCTTGGTTTTCAGTAGTTAATGTTTGTTTTAGCCTCTGTTTTATGTATAACTAACAAAGTTGATATCTTCCATCTCGAGATTCCCTGTTTTACCTCTCCAGAGGACAATACTTTTCTGCTAAAAGGGAGAGGAGGCATTCACTAGACTTGGTGGAGTGGGCATTAAGAAACATACCACCAACCAACTTTCCTGAGTTTTATCTCTGGTTTTGCCTCTAACTTCACAAGAGTGATAGGAATTTACAACCATTTCCTTTTCTTCTGTGTTGGTGGCTTTCATTCTTTTGTATTCAATTTTTATAGTTAAATTTTCCAAAAAATTAATCTCTTAGGATACCTGGGTGGCTCAGTAGTTGAGAATCTGTCTTCGCTCAGGGCGTGAGCCCGGGGTTCCAGGATCGAGTCTTGCATCAGGCTCCTTGTGGGGAGCCTGCTTCTCCCTCTGCCTGTGTCTCTGGCTCTCTCTGTGTGTCTTTCATGAATAAATAAGCAAAATCTTTAAAAAAAGGTAATTGCCTTATATACATTTTCATATGTGTTGGCCAAAATTTACATATTGTATTCTTTCAAAAATTTTAAGTCATCCTATCTCACTCTTCTTCATGTATAAATCTATATTTTCCTTTGTTTACTATCTAATGTATATGTCTTTTCAAAGAACCCTACCCTTGATTCACACTAAATTTCTATTGACTGGTGTGAGGGCAAGTTAAATCTAAAATAAATACAGAAATCTTGGGCAGCCCAGGTGGCTCAGCAGTTTAGCACCACCTTCAGCCCAGGGCATGATCCTGGAGATCCCGGATTGAGTCCCATGTCTGGCTCCCTGCATGGAGCCTGCTTCTCCCTCTGTTTGTGTCTCAGCCTCTCTCTGTGTGTTTCTTATGAATAAATAAATAATATCTTTTAAAAAATGCATAAATCTTTGAAAGATAAGAAATAAAAATAGTGTAAGATGTTTAATATATTTTAATAATGTTTGGATAATTTTAGGTCATAATTAGTATAATCATTTTTCAAAAGGTACATTTACATGTCTATTCATAACTTGCAGTACTGGTGATATGATCTTAATTTTTATCAGTGGTTTCCAATAGATGGAAAGGTGTGGCAAGTGTGTTAAACAGGGACATTTCAATTTATTATATTATATTATATTATATTATATTATATATACTTTTGGACCTTTTGAGTTTTTGTAAAGATCATTTATAAAATGCTATTTCAATTAAACAGAAAATTTTAAAAAGTAATACTAGGTAAGTACTATAGCCATTGTAGTTTTCATAAATTACTATTTCCTGCCTTCATGTTGTGGTAATGAGAACCTACTAGGGAAAGAGGCAAATTCGACACTGTCTTTAGTGAGAATATAAGAATAAACAAGAATAAACACCCACCTGGGTGCCCTAACTTCCCCTACTTCCTGAGCAAGCTATGAAGTCACCAGGTCCAAACTTCTATATATATGAGTGAAATGGAAATATTTTTGCCAAAGGACATTTTCATGATATTGAAATATTATGATATTAAATATTATGTTAAATAAGAAAAAAGTACAGTAAATATGCAAAGAAAAACTGTGAATCAGTGATGAAAATTTTCAGTCCTTTTTGAGATAATGTACTTAGAGTAGTAATACAAGGTAAGTTTTTTTTTAAGATTTTATTTATTTATTCATGAGAGACAGAGAGAGAGAGAGAGGTAGAGACACAGGCAGAGGGAGAAGCAGGCTCCATGCAGGGAGCCTGACGTGGGACTCCATTCCGGGTCTCCAGGATCACACCCTGGGCTGGAGGCAGCGCTAAACCGCTGAGCCACCGAGGCTGCCCTATAAGGTAAGTTTGATTTGCAATAATTTCTGGCAAAATAGAGAATGCTGTTGACAGACTGCTTGTGCTCTGCCTACTGACTATTATTCAAAACTAAAACAAACAATAATATTAAAAATAATATCATAAGAGTATACATTAAATGTTGCCTTTTAAGAGACAGGTTATAAGTACTATGAAGGAATTCAGAAAGGACAATGATCAAGGAGAGAATAGGTGAGGAAAGAGGTAAATTTAGTCAGTCAATAGAAGGATGGCTAATAATAGTATGGCAGGATAGAGAAGAAATAACATTTTGGCAAGAAAAACACAACAGAGAAGTCATGGGGTTTGATAAGAATGCATGGGAAGGACAGGAGAAAACACCTATCAGTGGGCTTTGGAATAAAATTGGAAATTTAAACAATGACCAGAAAAAAATTTAGCTAAGTATTGTGGGACCAGGGGATAGAGAAAGATTAAAACAATAATGAAGAACTTAATATAAAACAAAGAAAATTGAGAATTATAGATTCCTGATAAAAAGATGCAATGATTAAAGTCACATTACAAAATATTCTGCCCAGAATCAATGATGGATTTAAAAGGGGTACATCAAAAAAAGGGGGGGGTACATATCAGAGTAACTAGCCAAAAGCTTCTCTCTTAACTGAATATAACGTTACTTTAGAACTTAAATAATGTATATATCTAAATTAATCAGACTCTTGTAATATGACTTACACAGAAAGTATATATGTATAAATTTAGGAAACTTCTTACTTGCATGTTTTCTAAATAAGTAAAGTTTGTGATTTTACTACTTCAAGTGATATTTGTTATGGATCAGTCCATGTCTTCCACAAATATGTCTTGCTTAGGCCTCACATTTCACCACCATGGTTTTAGGTCTGAATTTCGTTTCAAGAAGATATGACCTGTTACTCTGTATCTTCAAAACAAATAGGCATAATTAATGTGGTCCATAACCAGATTCACATCAACACAGCAGTTGTATTTTGAAACATTCATCTTCAAATGTCTCTCCTCTAATTGGAATCTTTACCTTATACTTAAATTATATTTTTGGTTCTATACTGGAAATGGGCCAAAAATTCTTCATTAGTTTGAAAAACATGTGACTGTTTTGTTCTCATAAGAGCTAGACCCTTGAAACTGTTAGGGCAGGATGGCTAATTTGGGACCTGCACTGCAGAAAGTTAGATGGAACCTGAATGATCATTAGTCACTAGGATGAGGCTCGAAAAAAAGAATTAAAATTCACCACGGGCTAGAGGGAGAGAAACTTAAGCTATTAAAATCACAACATATGAGAAAGATTTTGCCCATTTTATTCTAGTGAAAGAAAAGATTTGTTTATCATCTTGGAAATGTAAATAGAGATATTTTAACTGTTCTAATGAGCAGCCTGATAAAGCTTAGAAGAATTTTTTAAAGCTTATTGCTGTAAAATATGAAAATAAATATTGAATTATCATGTTTACTTGATACTACAGTGCCTTATCTATTCTGTTAGCATATAAAATCATTAACCAATATAGATATTTTAAAATACTGCAAATGAGTGGTACTAAGTAAATTTAATGTAAAATGCTGTCATATAAAGAATGCAATAATTTTGGCAGATTCTCTTTATTTAAATAGAATCACTAACATTTTTAAAAAACTTTCTCCGTTATTCATTATCTAAAAATGTTCCAAAAATGTTTGCTTTCTTTGGTAAAATTATTCAGGAGTCAAGAAAATTGCCCGAACTTATTTTAGAATTTATAGAGTTCTAAAACAAAGTGTAACTTACATTTATCCGAGATGAATGGAAGAGAAACATTTGAAAATGGACCTAGAGCTCATCTGGAATAAGATTTCTTCTGACGGAATAGAGAAGATCTTCATACAAAGGGCAAAACTTATAGTCTCTCACCAAATGGCCATAAAATCTATTAGTTAATAGTTGATCTTACATATATCTTTATTTACATGAAAATAAAAGAAAAAATAGACTAAAAAATTAGACTAAAATCCTTTTTGAATTCAAAGGGGTTCTAAAGTTTCCAAGGTCTATGTTAGATAAGAAATTAATGTCAGCTAAATTCAACCACAATAAAGTTCTCTATGAAATTTTCACATGTTTTACCTTTCTTCTTTTTAAAAAAAAAAAAGATTGTATTTAGTTATCCATGAGAGACACACAGAGAGAGAGGCAGAGACACAGGCAGAGGGAGATGCAGACTCCATGCAGGGAGCCCGACGTGGGACTGGATCCCGAGTCTCCAGGACCATGCCCTGTGCTGAAGGTGGTGCTAAACCACTGAGCCACCCAGGCTGCCCATGTTTTAACTTTCATTGTGAAACTTTGCTTAAACAATCATTTTACTAAACATTATATAAGGGTAGTAAATTGTTTCACTTATCCTTTATTTATTAGCTGGTATCATTCATTTTTAAGTTTTATTTATTTGAGAGAGAGATAGCAAGAAAGTGCACAAATAGGGGGTAGGAGAAGCCCCATCTGACATGGAGCTCGATCCCAGGCAGATGTTTAACTGACTGAGCCACCCAGGCACCCCAGCTGGTATCATTCTTTTTTTTTTTTTTTTTTTGTATCATTCTTAAAAAAAATTCTCCCTAATATATATTGGTTACTCTAAAATACAGCTTGAACAGAAAAAAACAAGATAAATCCTTAAATTACTCCCTTCTGAAAGTAATTAATTGGTGATTCAACAACTTTCACTAGTGATCAAAAAATTATTTCCCATACTGAAAATTTTTAAAGTTTGGAAATCAATGACAAATAATAATTCCTCCATCAACTATTCATGGGTGTCTCTTATATACCAAGGTCCATTCTCCAACCAGGAGTAGAGGAGGGCCAGGTAAAAATTTCTGTCCAGACATCAGCAAGATAGAGGAACAAAAAAACCCAGATATTTTTCCCCACAGAGACATTGACTCCACAGCAACATAGACCAATTCCTTTTGTGAAAAATCCAGAAATCAGTTAAGATGCTTCTGCAACCCTGGCAAATTCTGAATTAGGAGCATCAAAGCTGGTGAGAAAAATTATGACACCCACTAGGTATAGTCCTTCTTTCCAGCACAGCACAATACAAGTGAAAGGAAGCTCCCAACTCCTGGCTTCCCTTCCAGGATAAAAAAAGAAATATGGATCATATATCCAAAAATCTGAGTTTTTGGAGGGACTCTCCAAGAGATTGGCTTCTGTCTTGCTTGCATCTAAATACTGACAGGAAAAAGCATAAGGTGGGGGACCACTGAAAACAAAGGCAATGGTTTGGAGCATTCACTCACTGTAGTCCCTCTGACCCAATGTGGAATGAGTAAAAGAAAACTCCCAAGTCCTAGATTCCCCCTGGGATGGAAATAACTCGTGTGTGTGTGTGCACGTGTGTGTGTTGTATGTATGTGTCCAATGTTCCACCTTTTCCAGGGACTACTGAAAAGACTGGTTTCTGTTTTGTCTATTTAAGTGCACTGAAGAGACCTAGCATACTCTAGATGTTTGGCAAGCTCTGAAAACAAGAAGCCTACATGACTTGCTACTGCCCAAAGGGTCCACAGTATAGCAAACAGGCAGATACAGCTCAGCGGCCTGGCCCCTCAAGGACTAAAGCTAAGAGTGGAGCACACATCCAACTTTGAGGCTTTTGTGGGAGCTGCCTAGGGACTGGTTTCTGTTACACTTGACTTCTTGTTTCACTTGGGGCACAGGTGTCAGCTGAGAACAAAAGAGAAGTGAAAAGTTTACAACAGCACCGGATAACTTGCATTATTGCAAACAGACACCAGAGGGTGCAAGAGATTATGAGCTCCTGACAAAAGGAACTGGTAAATCCCTTAATCTGGAATTAAAATGCATAAACCAAATAAATTGTATCCACAGAAATGGTTTGAGAGGTCCTAAGAATGTCTAGCCAAAATGGTAAAGACCTTTCCCTGGACAAAGCCAATCTGTAAAGACTGGGAAAAGTAGCAGTTTTTTCAAATGTTTTGTTCCCAAAACAAAGATATAAAGAATTTGAAGAAACAGAGAAACACACCCCAACAAAAGGATGAAATAAATCTCCAGAAACCAACCCTAAAGAAATTTAGGTGTAAGAATTATCTAACAAAGAATTCAAAATGACTGGCATCAAGGTGCTGAGTGAACTCAGGGAAACATGCATGAAGAAAATGAAAATATCAAAACAAAAGGTATAAAATATTAAAAAACCAAACATTTAAAATTGAAGAAAAATTCACTAGAAAGATTCAATATCAGATTTGATAAAATAGAAGAAAGAATCAATGAACTCAAATACAGACCATTTGAAATGATATAGTCAGAGGAGCAAAAAGAAACAGAGTGCAAAAGAGTAAAGAGTAGGGATTACAGGACATTATCAAAAGAACAATAAATATATTATGAGATTTCTATAAGCTCTAGAATGATAGGGAAATGAAATTTATTTGAAGAAATAATGCCGGAAGACTTAAATCTGGGAAAGGAAATGAACATCAAATTTCAGGAAGCCCAACACACTCTGATCAAAAGAAACCAAAGAAGTCCAAATAAAGATACATTATATTCTAATTGCCAAAAGTCAAAAACAGAGAATTTTCAAAGCACCAGAAGAAGAGTGACTTGACACATGGAATTGATCCTCTAAAGGCCAGTAGATTTTTCAGCAGAGACCTTGCTGCCCAGGACAAGTGGGATGATAAATTCAAATGAAGAAATAAAAAACATGCCAAGATACCATATTAGGCATAACTTGCCTTTCAAATATAAAGGGGGAAATAAAGACTTTCAAAGAAAAAACAAAGCTGAAGGAGTTCATCACCAGTAGACCAACCTTACAAGAAACATTAAGGGAAAACTTCAAGTTGAAACAATGGAACACCTGACATCAACACAAAAGCATGTGAAATTGTGAAGTTCATGGTAAAGGTAAATATATAGATAGATGTAGGTAGATGCAGAATGCTTTAATCAAACAACAATGTGACATAAATCACTTTTCATTGTGTTATAAGAATTAAAAGTGGGATCTCTGGGTGGCTCAGAGGTTTAGCACCTGCCTTCAGCCCAGGGCGTGATCCTGGAATCCCAGGATGGAGTCCCACATCCAGCTCCCTGCATGTAGCCTACCTCTCCCTCTGCCTATGTCTCTGTCTCTCTCTGTGTGTCTCTCATGAATAAATAAATAAAATCTTTTTTAAAAAAGAATTAAAAGACAAAAATATAAAATATAACTATAACTACAAAGATTTGTAATAGATATACAGTATAAAAAGGTGTAATTTGTGGCATCAATAACAAAGTTTGTAGAGAAGAGAGGCAAAAGAATAGAACTTTCATATGAAATTAAAGTTATCAGCTTAAAACGGATTTTTATAACTCGAAGAGGTTTTATCCAAACTTCATGATAAGGATTTAAAAAAAAACTGTAGAAAATACACAATAGAAAATAAGAAATCAAAGCATGTCATTACAAAAAAAAGGGGGGGTCTCAAGATAGAAAACATTTAACAGACTAGCAAGAGTAAGGCTTTATCAGCAATCACTTTAAAAGTAAATGAAATGAACTCTCCAAATAAAAGACGTAGAATGGTGAATGGAAAATAAACAAGGTCCAATTACATGGTGTCTACCAGGAACTCATTTTGGATTTAAGGACTCACATAGGCTGAAAGGAAAAGGAGAGAAAAAGATAATTCTATGCAAATAAGTAACCAAAAAAGAGTAAATATAGGCATACTTACATCAGACAAAAGAGACTTTAAGCCAAGAACTATCACAAGAGGCAAGGAAGAACATTATATAATGATAAGAGTCAATTAACTAGGAAAATAAAAAATATATAAATACGTATACACCCAACATCAGAACACCCAAATGCACGAATCAAACCTTAACAAACATGAAAGAGATGGACAGTAACATAATAATAATAGGAGATTTCAATACCCCGCTTTTAAAATATATGGAACATCTAGGCAAAGGAACAGTAAGGAAACAGAGGAGTTGAACACCACTATAGACCAAATAGACCTAATAGACATACATATAACATTCCACTTAACAACTGCAGAACACACATTCTTTCCAGTGTCCAGAAAACATCTTCCAGGATAGATCACATGCTAGGTTACAAGATAAGTCTTAACAAATTTAAGAAGACTAAAATTATAACCACCAACTTTTCTGACCACAATGTAAAGAAACTCGAAATCAACAGGGTCAGGAAAACTAGAAAATGCACAGATATGTGGAAAATAAAGCACAATATCTTGAACAACCAATGAGTCAAAGAAGAAATTAAAAAGGAAATTAGAAAATGCATTCAGAAAAATAAACATGAAAATATACAAAAACATAAGGGATGAGGCAAAAACAGTACTAAGTGAGACACTGATAGTACTAAACACCTACATTACAAAGAAGAAAGATCTTTCAAATAAGCCATCTAAACTTACACCTCAACTAGCTAAATAGCAAAGAACAAACTAGGCCCAAAGTTAGCAAAAAGAAGGAGATGAAGATTGGAGAAGAAATAAATTATTAGAAAACACATAAATAAAAAAGAAACAAAAAGAAGCTTTTCCTAAAAGATCAACAAAATTAACAAATGTCCGGCTAGACAAAGAAGAAAATAAAAGAGAACAGACTCAACTAGATGAAATCAGAAATAAAGGATAAGACATTACAACAGATGGAATTCCTTGCCAAGGGGCAAAAAAAGTAGGCAAGAAAAATAAATAAAATGTATCCAAATCAGAAAGGAAGAGGTAAAAGTATCTTTATTTGCAGGTGATAGGATCCTTCATGTAGAAAACTCTAAGATCTCACACACACACACACACACACACACACACACACACACCTGTAGAACTAATAAACACAATTAGCAAAATCACAGGATACAAAATCAACAATACTAAAATCAGTTACACATCTACACACTAACAATGAACAATCCGAAAAGGAAATTAAGAAAATCTCATTTACAGTAGTATCAAAAAGAACAAAATACTTGTGAATAAACTTAACCAAGGAGGTGAAAGACTTGTACAATGAGAACCAAAACCTGTTGTGGAATGAAATCTAAGTAGACACAAATAAAACAAATAAATGGAATGACATGTCACATTCATAGATTGGAAAACTCAATACTGTTAAAATGTCTGTACTATTCAGTGATCCACAGAATCAATGCAATCCCTATCAAAATTCCAATGACAGTTTCTGCAGAAGTAGAAAAACTCACCCTAAAATTACTATTGGACCACAAAGAACCCTAAATTGCCAAAATATTGCTGAAAAAAGGAGGCTTGTACTTCCTGACTTGAAAACATATCACAAGACTATAGTAATCAAAGAATGATGACAGCTGCATAAAGACATATATCAGTATCAATATCTACATATAAATACAAGTGGAACTGAATAGATTCGAGAAATAAATCCATTCATATATGGCCAGCTGATCTTTGATGAGGGTTCCAAGACTACATAATGGAGAAAGGATAGTTTTTTCAACAAAACATGTTGAGAAAAACTACATCCAAATGCAGAAGAATGAAATTGGACCCTTATACCATACATAAAAATCAATTTAAAATGGAATAAAGATTAAACATGGGACCTAAAACTATAAAACTTCTAGAAGAAAACAAGCAAAAAACTTCATAGCATTGGTTGTGGCAAAGATTTATTGTATATAACATCAAAAGCACAAACAACAAAACAAAAACAGACAAAAAGACCACATCAAAATAAAAGGTTACTGTACAGTAAAGAAAACAATCAACAAACTAAAAAGGCAACCCATGGAATATAAGAAAATACTTGTAACCCACATATATGACAAGGGGTGAATATTCAAAGTATATAAAGAACTACAAACTCAGTTTGTAAAATACATATATATATATATATACATACATACATGCATGCATACACACATAATCAATTTAAACATGAGAAAGACTTGAATAGTCATTTCTCCAAGACATACAAATAGCCACAGATACATTAAAAAATGCTCACCATCACTAATCATCAGGGAAATGCAAATCAAAACTACAATGAGATTTTGTATCACACCTGTTAGGATGGACATTATAAAAAAAAAAACAAAAAATAAAAATTAGTAAGAATGTAGACAAAAGTGGAACCCTTGTGCACTGTTGGTGGGAATGTAAAATGGCACAGCAGCTATGGAAAACAGTATGGAGGTTCCTACAAAAATTAAAAGCAGAAATAATATCTGATCCCACAATCCCACCTGTGAGTATTTATCCAAAGCATTAAAAACTCCAACCTGGGCAGCCCAGGTGGCTCAGCAGTTTAGAGCCAACTTCAGCCCAGTGCCTGATCTTGGAGATCCGGGATCGAGTCCCATGTCGGGCTTCCTGCATGGAGTCTGCTTCTCCCTCTGCCTGTGTCTCTGCCTCCCCCTTCTCTCTCTGTGTCTCTCATGAATAAATAAATAAAATCTTTAAAAAAATAAAAATAAAAAAATAAAAACTCCAACCAAACAGCATTTGTACTCCCATGTTCATTGCTGCATTATTCACAATAGCCAAGGGATAGAAACAATCTAAATGTCCATTAACAGATGAATGGATAAAGAAAATGTGTTATATTCATACAATGAAAAATTATTCAGACTTAGGAAAGGAAATATTTTTATGTGCTACATGATTCAACTTACAAGAAATATCTAAATTAGTCAAACTCATAGACACAAAGAGTAAAATGTTGTTTGCCAGGGGCTGGCAGGAGAGAGAAATGTTGTTCAATGGTTACAGAGTTTCAATTAAGAAGATAAATAAGTTCTAGAGATCTACTGTACAACATGCATATAGTTGACAATAATGTCATTTACACTTAAATAATTTTAAGAGGGTAGATTTCATGCTGTTTCTTACCATAATAAAAAAAATCTGTCCATATTGAGCTTATATTTTAGTGGGAAAAGATGAAGTAGTAAATAATAGTGACAAATGCTGCAAGGATGTTAGGAGCAAGAGAAGAAACTAAGGATGTGTGTGCAAGTTTAGTGAGTAAATATTTCTGTGTTAAACTGGCATATGAGCAAAGAACTTGAGGGCAGTAAGGAAGTAAGCCATGTGGAACGCCCAAGGCATCCAGCAAGGCATGCAGAGAAAACAGCAAGGATAAAGACCCTGAATTGGAATCATGCTTCACTTATTTCAAAACAACAGCAATGACACCAGAGTGACTGACAGGGGTGAGCAATGGGGAGGTTGAAGATTTTTTCAGAGAAGCAGTTGAGGGACAGGATCCTGTACAGGCTTGTAAGCTTGGCAAGAACTTTGAATTTTAATCTGGATAGGATAGGAAGCCACTGATAGCAGAACAATGTTTTTCAGCAGAAGAGTCAAATTATCTGCTTTATATTTCAACAAGGTCACTGTACCTACTCTACAGAGTAGAGACTATAGTGCAAAGCTAGCAGCAGAGAGACCAGTTAGGTGCTTATTGCTCTTAGGTGAGAAATAGTACAAATGATACGAGGTCATCCGCCTCCAATTGCCATTTCTTCTAGACATTAGAGCTCAAAGGCTTCCTCACAGTTTCCACATTCACTTCTTAGGTGCAAACATGAACCCTTCACTTGTGTGACACCTTAGATCTGGATTCTGGTTAGGGAGATAGCAGTCCACTCCAGTTTATTATCCTGCCAGAATTTATACTGCAAATGTTTCGATATTACTAATATGATAATACAGAGGTTAGAGGAATGGTGAAGAGGGCCAAATCCTCTCTGTACCAAGACCAGAAGAATAGGGGTACATCTGTATAGTTTCCCTATTGGCATAGGTCCTTATATTTTGTCAGGAAACAATTATAGGGCTACATAAAGGGCTTCTCTACTTATTTTCAGGATGTCTTTTCTTTGTCATAAAAAGAAGCCATGGCATTTTCACTTCTAATTGTTACTTTTCATGAAGCCACCACAAACTCACTAAATTATTGATGGTCTCCTCAAATTGCAGCATGATGTTGACTTACATTCTACATTTTCAGTGGCCTGAGTTCTAACCTTTTCAGTGCCCTCATGTTCATTTTAGTAAAAGATTGGAACAGTCTGCAATGGAGTTGCCTAATCAGATTTTATTTTCATCCACCATAATTTTTGAATAAGGAAATAACATCAACTCTTTTTCTCCTGACTTTGCAAAGAATTTCCACAGAGAAGAAAAGAAATAAAAACAGCTGCAAATGTTACAAACCAAGGGACCATATGAGGTGAAAGTTAAAATGAGAAAAATGCCCACATTACTTTGGGCAATGCAACTCCAGGGAAATAGTAACTCAGCACCTGAGAGCTAAATAATTCTAGAGGAATAAATATATATTCTGGTAGTCTGGAGGAAAATGACATCATGGAGAGATTAGGTCTATTAAAACATACATTTGTAGACATGTTGGTGTGAAAATTGCTTTTAGAGATGGAAAGAGGAGAAAAGCTCATCTTATTTGTCTAACAATTCTATTGGGTGCTTTTCACTAAAAGAGAACCATCCATATGTTTATAATAGTGAGAGTGTGAATTGCAATACATTTCAAATTACATGAGAAACTAAAGAAAATTTCTCAGTTTCAGGCCATTGAGTAATGCTTCCTTGTTTACTGTTTGTCCCTAAATTTTGTGATTTTATGAATAATTCAGAGCAATGATTTTACCTTCTTTCTCTACCATAGCATTTGGCAAGTTTCCACTTCATTTTTGTTACAAAGACACAGCTGAGATTCTTAGAATACGAATAATGTTTAGAATGTATTTTTCCACAGTGAAAAATATTATGAAAAGGGCAACAAAGATACAGCTTATGGAATCATCAATTATGAAACTTTAAAAGAATTTGAGCCTCAAGGAAAGCTCGTGCCTTAGTAACTATTAATGGTATAAGAAAAAGAAGATAGCATTGAGCCAGTCTGGGAAAAGGTGAATTATATTAAGTTATAGATCTATCACTTAATCAAAACAAATTCAAGCTTGAATGGAACTGATGTTAATACTGAAACATTTATTTGATAGGTGGAAATAGACAAGAACGGTCATGTGAATGATCATTTTGTTCTAAAGCAGACTCCAGCTACTAGAATATGAAACCAAAAAGTACTAGGCACATTATCAGCATATAAATAAAAAAACATTTGGAACAGTAATGTAGATCCAGCAGGGGAATTGTGTTAACATGTAATCAAGACAAAATATAACCATAACTATTAGGAAAACTCACTAGACTTGGTTCATGAGAAATCTATGATCCATTGTGTACCTTGATACTGGATGTAAAGCAGAATCCTAATCCTAGAACTGCCTCAAGTGTGCTTCCATCTTCTCAAATGCTTCTAGTCTTTGATAGGGACTGGCTTAGTAATAAAGGTAGTCTAGCATACAGATAATTGCCTGGAGCAGAAAGAAGCCAGGAGAAGCAGGATTCTATTCTTGGAAAAGCTGACCTGGAGTTAATATCCTTCCTATTTCAAATGGGAAAACCGAAGTCTTCATTAGCAGCCTTACTTACCACCACCACCCTCCCAGATGACCTCAAAGATCCAAGGAAATTAAAAGTAGCTTCTGCTACTAAAACTGTTGGATTCTCTGAGATTGTGCAAGAAGAAAATTACTCTATGCCTTGCTTCAGCTATCTCGTCTTTTTAGAATAACCTTTGTCTCCCGAAGTAGCAATCAAAATTAATACAATTTTCTGAGAAAGCTTCCTAGATGATTTCTCCCATCTCAACCAGAAACTAACTACCTTTTTAAAAAAATTCATCCATTCAAAGGACTAACTATATAAATAGGAATTGATTTGGGTATACTGTAACACCTATAGCCATCTTCCTTGCATTTCAGTGATTTTTATGTGTTCCTGACTTGTATGTATTGTCAGCCCTTATAGAATTAGCACTTGGCCGTCCAAACTTAAATCACTCTCTCGCCTCCAAACTATCTTCACTCCTGGCCAAGATTAGCACATTGTCAATAAGTGTTCACTAAACTAAACATATAAATGCCTCCAATTCCTTAATTTGCATAAACACCACATGTCCATGCTCACCCCAGACAACAGAAGATAATTGTTTTTCTTCCAGTGTATATGCTGGTAAAAACTGCCGTAACGTCAGCAGCCAAGTCTTGTGTTAAACATGTGAATCTTGTCAAAATATATGTATTGAAAACAGTGCACATCAAGTGAGATAGAACCCGATAAACAGGGGGTCCCCGGGTGGCTCAGCGGTTTGGTGCCTGCCTTTGGCCCAGGGTGCGATCCTGGAGTCCCCGGATCGAGTCCCGCGTTGGGCTCCTGGCATGGAGTCTGCTTCTCCCTTTGCGTGTATCTCTGCCTCTCTCTATGTCTATCGTGAATAAATAAATAAAATCTTAAAAAAAAGAGTCCGATAAATATTTTATTACAATTTCTCCAAAATATTAATCCTTCTGGCATTACATCAAATGAAAGTGATTGTATCACGACTGGAAAAAAAAAGTTTGTACTTTTGCACAACTGAAAGAACCCATGTTTCAGTTTTTCGTCAGTGCTAAAATTAAATGTTCCTCTCTGATTCTCTGTGTTTACATTCTTTCCCATTTTGCTATTTGAATTTGCCTCTACTAATGTAATCCATTTAAGCATTCTAGATTCTCTGCTCTTTTCAAATGTGTATTTTTGATATGTATCTCGCCTTTCAACCTTTGGACTAGGATAAACATTTGTGGAAGAAAACAGTATTTGTATTGAATCACATATTTTAGCAAAATTTGCTTGTAGAAAAATAGCCCAAAGCCAAAGAATAGCCACCTGACATTTAGAATAGCCTTGAGCACAAGTGTTAGATATATGAAGATTTTCACAAGGATGAAATAGACAAGTTCATTTGTCTTTTCATTCTTTGCTCTAATTTCTTTTTTTAAAATTATATTCTAACATTAGCCTTTGTATTGTCATCCATACATCAGATGTAGTGTCACTGCTTTTCTGCCTCTCCCAACTGAGTGAGCTGCCAATCACATTATTTTATTAACACTCCAACCACTATTCACCCAGCTTATTTTCCTTCCAACTGGATTTCTGGGTCAATGTTCATGTTCAAATCAATTCATATATGACTCACAAATCCACATCTACCTTCGCCTGATCTTAAAATACTATTTGAGGTGCATCTGGGTGGCTCAGTTGGTTAAGCATCTGGCTCTTGGGTTAGGCTCTGGTTGTGATCTCATGATCATGAGATTGAGCCCCACATGGGGCTATGTGCTCAGCATAGAATCAGTTTAGGACTCTCTTGCCCTCTCCCACCACCCAAATAAATAAATCTTTAAAATAAAAAAAAATACTATTTGAATTTATATGTCTACATTTTCATTTGCTTTTGGAAAAAATTAACTATCATTAGGATCTATATTATCTTATCCTTTCTCAAGAGTTGTTCAAAATTCTTTTTTAAAAAAATATTTTATTTATTCATGAGAGACAGAGAGAGAGGGGCAGAGACACAGGCAGAGGGAGAAGCAGGCTCCATGCAGGGAACCCAACGTGGGACTCGATCCGGGGTCCCCAGGATCACACCCTGGGCCAAAGGCAGCGCTAAACCATTGAGCCATCGGGGCTGCCCAGAGTTGTTCACAATTCTTGACCAAAACCGCATTCCTTGAAATGAGTGGAGATCTTTGATAAATGACTGGATTTAATGTATCATTTTTTCTCATCTGGTTTCAATAAGAAGCACTAATAATATCCCTTAGCTAATCAATAAGTAGAGAGAGCACATGCAGTTAGTGGTATGTTTTGGGTTTTTTTTTTTTTCCTTCTGATCCAGAATGACAAAGTGGTTTGGGGAATTGAGAAAAGAAATTAACTGTAGCTACATCTGCAAGTAACAATTGTAGCCACTTTGTCAAGGGTAAAACAATCATCAATGAGCAGCAGAATAACAGAATCAAAAGGTTCCAATTCATTGATTTTTTTCATTCCCATATGCCTGAACATCTGGGACACAAAGAAACAGTGTGTATGTGTTAATAGGCTATTCAGCAGTAGTGACTTCTACCTACTACATGAAGTTATCCATTTTCTCTTTACTATCTAGTTTTACAAGAAAATACTGTAGCTGATTTCTGATGGAAACTCAGATAGAATTGTGGCATATATGAACATAATGATAATATACTATTGATAGAAAATTAGAGCTTAACATTTTTATATGGACAGCATTGCTGGATAAACTATGAGCTTGATTTGAAATGATAATGTACAGCTATAAAAGTATAATACTCAACATTTTTGCATATATATTTTTAAAATTCAACAACCAGAGTTTAGTGGCAATAAAAATTGTAGAGAATGTTGGACTGTATTTCATGTTTATTCCTCTTGTTACATGTCACCACATTTCCAATGGTTCATCAGGTGTTCAGTAAGTTAACATTCAATCTGTGAAAAGTACATGAATTATTCCAGAAATACAGCAAGACATACACTTGAGGTTCCTCATATTCTCAAGTTTATACTTCAGTGTGGGGACTACACCATATACATGTGGAAATACCATAATTATGCTCATAAATTGATTTTTTGAAATATGAAAATTAATATGGTACCAACAGAATACACAAGTATGGGGCATGGTACATGGAAATGATCGGCACCAGTGAGATTAATCAAAGAAGGTTTCCTGAGGGAATTGAATTTTAAACTGCATTTGGCATATTTGTTTACTTAGTACTCGTTTCATATCCTAATCATAAAAATAATGTAATCTCACATTAATAAATTTGTAATTTCAAATTAGTAAGTAGAACAAAAGAAGCTAAGAATCCACTGCCAAAGACAATCACTATACCAACCTCTGTTGTTTTCATTTCATTTTCTCCTCTGGTATTCTCTATACAACTACTTTAATGTCATACATTCAATATACAATTCTGTCTTTTGGCAATGTCTATGCACACAGACTCTGAGTGATACAAATATCTCATAAAAATTAAGTTTAGGGGATCCCTGGGTGGCTCAGCGGTTTAGTGTCTGCCCTCGGCCCAGGGTGTGATCCTGGAGTCCTGGGATCGGGTCCCATGTCAGGGTTCCTGCATGGAGCCTGCTTCTCCCTCTGCCTGTGTCTCTGCCTCTCTCTGTGTGTCTCTCATGAATAAATAAATAAAATATTTTAAACAAATTAAATTTAATGCCATTCCAAATAAATGTACCATATTCACAAAATTATTTCTCTATAGCTAAATACTTAAGTCTTTCAAAATTTTTGTTAACATAAATAACTTCAAAAAACATTTTTGTTCATAACTTTTTTCTTAGCATTATCTTCAGGTAAATTTCAGATTTCAGATTGTACTACAAAGCTGTGGTCATCAAGACAGTGTGGTATTGGCACAAAAACAGACACATAGATCAATGGAACAGAATAGAGAATCCAGAAGTGGACCCTCAACTTTATGGTCAACTAATATTTGACAAAGCAGGAAAGACTATCCACTGGAAAAAAGACAGTCTCTTCAATAAATGGTGCTGGGAAAATTGGACATCCACAAGCAGAAGAATGAAACTAGACCACTCTATTGCACCATACACAAAGATAAACTCAAAATGGATGAAAGATCTAAATGGGAGACAAGTAGTAAGCTACTTTCCAAGATCTATAAAGAACTGATTAAACTCAACACCATAGAAACAAACAATCCAATCATGAAATGGGCAAAAGAGCAAAAGACATGAAGAGAAATCTCACAGAGGAAGACATAGACATGGCCAACGAGCACATTAGGAAATGCTCCACATCACTTGCCATCAGGGAAATACAAATCAAAACCACAATGAGATACCACCTCACACCAGTGAGAATGGGGAAAATTAACAAAGCAGGAAACCACAAATGTTGGAGAGGATGTGGAGAAAGGGGAACCCACCTGCACTGTTGGTGGGAATGTGAACTGGTGCAGCCACTCTGGAAAACTGTGTGGAGGTTCCTCAAAGAGTTAAAAATAGATCTGCCCTATGACTCAGCAATTGCACT
Source organism: Nyctereutes procyonoides (assembly GCF_905146905.1). NCBI lineage: Eukaryota > Metazoa > Chordata > Mammalia > Carnivora > Canidae > Nyctereutes > Nyctereutes procyonoides. The sequence continues at coordinate 27,206,196 of NW_026575040.1, read as the reverse complement.
GCTGGGGATTTACCCCAAAGATACAGATACAATGAAACGCCAGGACACCTGCACCCCGATGTTTGTAGCAGCAATGTCCACAATAGCCAAACTGTGGAAGGAGCCTCGGTGTCCATCGAAAGATGAATGGATAAAAAAGATGTGGTTTATGTATACAATGGAATATTACTCAGCCATTAGAAATAACAAATATGCACCATTTGCTTCGACGTGGATGGAACTGGAGGGTATTATGCTGAGTGAAATAAGTCAATCAGAGAAGGACAAACATTATATGGTCTCATTCATTTGGGGAATATAAAAAATAGTGAAAGGGAATAAAGGGGAAAGGAGAAAAAATGAGTGGGAAATATCAGAAAGGGAGACAGAACATGAAAGACTCCTAACTCTAGAAAACGAACTAGGGGTGGTGGAAGGGAAGGTGGGTGGGGGCTTGGGGTGACTGGGTGACAGACACCAAGGTGGGCAATTGATGGGATGAGCACTGGGTGTTATTCTATATGTTGGCAAATTGAACACCAATAAAAAATAAATTTGTAAGAAAAAAAGATTTCAAGCATTCTTATAACTAATCAGAAGTCATGATCATTTTAAGTTTCCTTATATCTGTAATATTAATAAACAACAAAAACTATCATTTCTTTAAATTACTTATTCCTGTTTTTAATTTTATTGCATTGATCAGGATCCTCAGGAATGTGTCAAAATGTGAATTATTCTTAGATTCTTGCTCATTCAATAGTAATGAATTCAATAAATATGATGTTTATAAATTTTATTGGCATGCTTAATATATTAGGTAAGTATACGGGTATTTTTACTTCTTCTATAAGTTGTGGTTTTTTTGTTCATTTTATTTCTAATCAGAAATCAATCTTGAATTTTGTTCAATAACTTAGGATATTTATTTCAATTTTAATATTACTTTCTTTTAATAAAATGTCCAGATTGAAACCTAACTTTTCTGTAATGGAATAAGAGTAATCTCACTGTAAGATATATTGGTATTCAACCAGCTGCTTGGACTCTTTTAGATAAGCCATGGAAGGCCACTGATGGCTTTTGAGCAGAGAACTGATACAATCATAGAATCAGATGACCAAAGTGTTGGGGGTGGGGGATGGAAAATATCCATATACATATTCTCAGCTTCCAGTGCACCATCGATCAGAGACTATGATTTTTGAGATGACAAATAACAGAAATCTGTATTAAGATGTGGCAGTGGAAATGATAATGAAAGGAGAGACACTAAACACAATACGAAGGAATAAGAATTGGCTAGACTTGACAATTAGTTATGCAAGTGATGGAAGAATGAGGAGCCACAGAAGACTACGAGGGTTATAAACCACAGTGAATGGGAATAATATGGTATCATTTTTAGCAGAAAAGTCTCAACCTTCAGAATTGAGACATACTGATGAAAAATGTCATAAGTAATGTATTACTGATAATAAAGTCTCCTAATTATGAATAATTTATTCTTTCATGAATTAAAGAAGATTCAAGGTTTTCCCTAGAATAACACCACTCACTTTCATTCCTATATGCTTTCTTCAGAGAGAAAGAGAAGTTGGCAGATGTATTGCTAAAGTTGGGATGTCTATCTCTTCTACCCTAGATGTAAATGAGCATAACTTTAATGATTGTAACAATTAAGCATTTCTTCTCCTGGACTTTATTTATATAGAAAAGAGGAACTTTGGAAGAAAAGCTGATCTATAGGACAAGGAAGGAAAAATGATGTTTCTATCATGGGAAACATCTGGAAAGAAGCCACATTTTGATGGAAGTTTATACCAGTAGATCCGTGCATGAAAATAGGATTCTCTTCCACACACAACTTGCTTATGTTATCCTACTCCACCTTCCACCCATGCAGAATTACTGCTACCTGACCTTTGCATTTGACTCTTTGAAGTTCCTTCTTCTGAAGCATAAATCTCTCATTCTCATGTGTATAGCTCCAATACCCTGTACAAGCACAAAACCTGGTCCATTTACAAAATAGTTTTCAGACCCAAAAGATAGCCTGTGAAATTTCACTGAGGAATTTATATTAATTTATATTTCTTTGAGAAGTAATATTCACTTATACTAATGAGGATGGACTATTAATTCAGTACTGTTACTATATGTATTTTGTGAAAGATAAACATGACTGCCAGAAGAGAAAATACTAGTGCCATTAACCAATAAAGGACTATGTTTTCTTGAAATAAGATTGTTTTTCCTAAAACATATTTATTCAGTATATATATGCTTTCATGGCATTTTATTTCTCATGGTTCCATTACAATTATTTTGCTGCATGTTGACTATATTGATGAAGTTGGAAATTCGGAGGCTGTAAGAGACTTTCAAATACTGAAATTATACATGCAAAGTACAGTGAGGGGTGCCTGCATAGGGCAGTTGGTTGAGTATCCAACTCAGTTTCAGCTCAAGTCTTGATTTCAAAGTCCTATGGTCAAGCTCCAGATCTGGCTCCATGCCCAGCAGGTGCCCTTCCCTGCTTGCTCAGGCTCTCTCTCTCGATGTCTCTCAAAAATAAATAAATAAATCTTTTTTAAAAGTAAAGTATCATGTGACATGGAAGCTTGTAAAATTTTCTGAGTTCACTGTCATTTTTAAACTTAATTATCCTAAATATGATTGATAACTGAGGGACTTTATTAGCCAAAAGTCAAATCTATTTTTTAAGTCACTCTACTTTTGAAAAATTAAATTTTCATTGTTCAGCTAATCAGAATCTCAACATTGTTCATTTCATTACTTAGTCTTTCCTGCTTAAAATAATGTCATGTTCGGGGATCCCTGGGTGGTGCGGCGGTTTAGCGCCTGCCTTTGGCCCAGGGCGCAATCCTGGAGACCCGGGATCCAGTCCCAAGTCGGGCTCCCAGTGCATGGAGCCTGCTTCTCCCTCTGCCTGTGTCTCTGCCTCTCTCTCTCTCTCTCTCTCTCTCTCTCTCTCTCTGTGACTATCATAAATAAATTTAAAAAATTTTAGAAAAAAAATAAAAATGTCATGTTCAACTTATTGCAATAATGCATTTTTACACCAGTTTATTTGATCTTATTTCAATCTCAAGGGGTATTTCATTTATTTTTCTACCCTCTAATAAAAAAAAGAAGTACTTTGTCCTTACATGCAAAAAATAATAATTAGAAGTCTAAGTCATTTTTAAATCCTAAGCAAAATAATTTGTTAAGCAAAATACATTTTTTAAAGATTTTATTTATTTATTCATTAGAGACAGAGAGAGGCAAAGACACAGGTAGAGGGAGAAGCAGGCTCAATGCAAGGAGCCCGAGGTGGGACTCGATCCCGGATTCCGGGGATCACACCCTGAACCGAAGGCAGACTCAACCGCTGAGCCACCTAGGCATCCCTAGCAAAATATCTTTAAAAGATAATATATCTTCAGTATTTTCAAAAGAGTTTACTGTGATGAGATTTTGTGAAGACAGTATGTTAGGTTTTTCAATGAAGTGATTATCTTAGGAAAAAATAAAATAATTCAATACCACAGTTTTTAAGTTTTGGGCACACAGGACCACAGGTGTCAGATTAAAATACTAGAAAAAGTCTAATACCAGTTCCTGTGGTGTTCAGTATGTATTTTTCTTTTTGATTTTGCTCATCTGTATTTGTAAATCATGTACAATGAGCATGTATTATGGTGTAACTTTTAAAGATCATTTTATTTATATCAAACCTTATGTATGTTTTTGTTTATTTATTTTTACAGCAAGGACTTAGAAATAAAGAAGCAACTATATTTAAAATGAGTCCTCACAAAACCCTGATTCTGGGCTAGTATGATGTGTCTTCTCAGTAAGGGAAACATATGATTACAGCTATGAAAAGTATTTTAAGCCTGGCAAATGTGACTGCATCTTTATTTCTTAAAATGCAAATCAATAGAAAATATATGGTTTTTACACATGGGACTTTAGTCTAAGGACTATATTTTAGACCACTAGCCCTTTGCTTAACAAACTACATCTATATTCAAAATAAATTATTCACTATAAGGAAGGGAGTAAAATTGATCAGGCTCAAAATTTTGAGTCAAATTTTATTTTTTGAGGAGTTATATTCTCCTGGTTTGGATTTTGCTCCAGTATAACTTCAGGTACACATCACCTTATAAAAGTAATTCTCAAAGTGTAATCTGGAACAACTAATGGTCCCCACACTCAAAACCATTTTCATAATAATGCTATGATATTCTTTTCCTTTTGCACTATCATTCTTTTACAGATGTATAGTAGAATTTCACAGGGGCTACATATATGTGATATCAGAACAGACCGAATACAGACACAAATACAAGATTCCCACAGTTTTCAATTAAGCCAGACACAAAGAGATTTCTAAAAACATCAAGATTGCTTTTTAACCTTTTCATTATTTTTTCTTTGTAAAATATAGTTATTTTCCATTAAAATGTTATTTATTTTAATGCATAAGTGTAATAAATTTACTATGTCTATCCTTAAATGAATATACATTTTTAAATTCTGTTTTTAATTTAGAATATGATAAATATATATAGTTAAAATTAGCATAAATAAAAGCTTTTTACATTGGAAAGTGGTCCTAACACCAAAAAACTTTGAGATACCATCTATTCCCCCTAGTTTATCTGTGGTTCAAGTAAATAATCACTAGGTTTGTTACTTATGTTTTTAATATTAGAACTTTCTCTACACCAGGGATCACCAAACTTTTACGTAAAGGGCTATATGAGCCTGCAGATATTCTAGGTTTTGTGGGCCATACAGTCTCTGTCACAAACAGTTAATATTGTCATATTATGTAAAAGCATTTGTAGACACAATGTAAGCAAATGAGTAAGACTAAATTCAAATAAAACTTTATTTATTAAGTCAAACGATGGGCCAGATATAGCCCAAAGGCTATAAGTTACCAAATGCTGACCTAGTCCCAAATTTATGTTTCAGAGTGTGTGCATGGGACAGGGGGAGGAATTAGAAGAAAAATTGATATTTACTGGTCATCTGTGGCATGTTTAACATTTATTAACAACTATATATCTTATATGCTAACCAGTTATATTTTTGTTGGTTTATTAAGAAAAATAATTTTCATCCCATTTTACAGGTGAGGAAACTATGATATAAAAGCACGGTACACACCAAGTCTAACAGCAACTTGGGTTTGAACTCCAATCTGACTTCCAGCATGCCATAATGGTTGCCATCACCACCAGCACCTGTAGCAGTAAAAGGAACAGTTAGCACCTCCATAATACCTTTTAGTATACAAAATGCATTCACACAGATTACTTTATTTGATCTTCACACACACACACACACACACACACACACACACAAATCTCTCCATCAGGCTGACCAAATATTACTATCTCCAATTCACAGATGAAGAAAATAAGGTTCAGATAATATGATTTGCAGCTAGTTAGTAATGAAGCCATGATTCTGACCCATATCTTTTTGTCCCCGATCTAAACATTCTGTTTTAATAAATCACTTTGTGATCTCTCTTAAGACTCCTGAGAATCAAATATTTCTTTCCTTTTTTGGATACCTAATATTTTAGCACAAAACATAAAAGTTATAAAATGTCCATTTTTCCAATAGAGATATATGGGATGGAACAAAGAGTGGAAATGTGCATTTCATCTCCATCTCTATGAAACAGAATTCATGCTAAATCAGTAGAAAAGCATCAAAGGTCAAAGAGATGGAAAAGACCTCAGCTCAGAATTAGTGACATTCTCAATGATGTATTCTTCTTTGAAGCAGACGGTAATGGGAATAATCAGGCCATCTGAATGACCCAGAGTTATAGTGGCTTTCATTCCTTTACTCCTACAATAGATGAGAGTAGAAACCACGGCATCCTGCAGAATGGTGACTATAATCTGTGAGCCTCTTATTGGCTATTTTAAATATCCCACAGTTAGAAGTTGATTCATCTTTTGGTGAAATTTAATATGTTTTGTACATGATAGAGTTAAAGATCTCATATGGATAAATATCCATTTCAAAAAAGAACAATTTTCAAGTCTATGAACTGAATTATACTTTATATATATTTTTTGAAAACTGATGGTTAATTTAAAAAAATGAATTAAACCAAATGAAATAAAAAAATAAAGTTTTTTTTTAAAAAGTTCTTTGTATTAACAATGCCAGGTAAAAAGGGAATATTTGAGGTTTCAAATTTCCCCACCATATTCCCCTGATGAGGCCAATTTTAGCTAACAGTGTCTTTAGTGGCCTTCTCTCAGGAATGCCTGAACTGCATGTTTCCATGTTGCTCATCAGTCACGTAGATGTCCCCTATAGTCTAGATTATTCCTCTTGGCATTTAATCTCATTGCTTTTCCCCACCCCCTCAAAGGAGCTTTTTGGTATAATAGCAGTAGGAAAGTAAAACAGTTCACTTCTAACTTTTATAAAGAAATCTTCTGACATCAGAGGCCAAGAGACCACTATTTAATAAAAAGCTAGTTGACATTCGAGTCTGTAGATGGAAACATAAAGTATAAAATAACTGAAAATATAATTGGTCTCTGCCCCCTGTTTCTGACACATTGCTCCTAAATCCCTTGTTACATGCTAAATGATGAGAGTACCAGGAACATCTTTTGTTCTAACATTTGGTCTCTTTGACTGTGATTCCTGACACAGAGTTCATAAATCCCTTGCAATTTGCTAGGCAACAGTAGTGGCTTTTGTTCTATTGAGGCAAATTTTGGTGGGCTCATGAATAGCTTTAAGATTGGGGCTGGTCACCAGATACCAAGCCATGATTATAAGCTTGGAACTTTCAGGTCTACCCTTCATCCTCTGGAAAGAGACAAGGGACTAGAGATTGAGTTGATCATTTATGCTTATGTGATGAAGCCTCCATAAAAATCCCAAAAGTACAGGGTTGGGAGAGGTTCTAGGTTGATGAATACAGCCACATACTTGGCTGGTGATATACCCCAACCCCACAGGGACAGACTTCTCCCTACATGTCTCTTCGTTTGGCTGTTTATCTGTATCATTTACTGTATTTTTTTATAATTAACCAGCCATTCTAACAAATCATCAAACCTACAGAAGGGGTCATGGGAACCTCAATTTAGAGCCTGTCAGTCAGAAGTAAAATAAACAACCTAGACTTATGATTGGCATTTGAAGAGGGGGCAGTCTTATAGGACTTAGCCCTTACCTTGTGAGAGCTAATGCTGTCTCCAGTTGGTAGTGTCAGAACTGAAATGAATTACAGGACAACTTGCTTAATGTGTGGAAAACTCATACAGCTAGTGTCGTAAGTGAAGTGTGGTAGTAGTGTGAGAATAAAAGAGTAAAACAGGAGTGTGTTTTTCCAATTTAGAAGGAAAAGTTAGGTTATATCTCTAGTAAAATTCTGATCCTACAACTATTATCTGATTGCAGAAGACTCAGCCAAAAGAGTAGCGAAAGCCAAAAGTACAGCAGGAGCCAAACTGCTTAAAGCAATGAACTCAGCAAAACATGTGGTAACCTACCACAGTGACCCACATCTCCCTAGCAGGGCTGAAGCCTAGGTGGTCTAATAGGTGTTTTCCATCATAATTTTCATGCTTCTCTGATAATTACAACTTCACTTTCTTGCTGTGTTATTCTCCCCATTCTGAGAAACTACTTAGAATTTTTGAGTGAAAGCCTGTAGAAATCAAACTGAAAGGATTCTGAGAAGAAATGGTGAATGCTAATTTATTTGGACTTGTGATTATTTTATGTACAGTGAAATACTACTGAAATTTTGACTGGTTGTCATTATAGTACTATTAAAATTCTCAGAAAAAATAAAATTCTCCACAAAGAATTTCAAAATGAAGAAAGTATAAATTTAGGAATGGGGAAAGTATGACGATGAAAATGCAGTGTTGATTTCATGGAGGCTGGTTTGACTGAAATCATCAATGCAGGAGAGCTCAAATTAACATTTGCAACCATATGGTCGGACCTAGAGATTACAATGCTAAGTGAAATATGTCAGTAAGAGAAAATAAAATATCATGTAATTTCACTTTTATGTGGAACTGAAGAAACAAAACAAGGAAAAAATTTGAGACAAAAAAAATGGACCTTATATACTGAGAACTGGTGGTTGTCAGAGGAGAGGTAAGAGATGGGTAAAATAAAGAGAATGGAAAGTACACTTGCACTGAGAAATGTATAGAATTGCTGAGTCATTATATTGTACACCTGAAACTAATATAACACTGTATGTTAATTATACCACAACTTTAAAAAACAAATAAAAAAATAAAAGACTCTCTGGCAACCATGTAATGTATTTGCCTCAGGTACAAGATGGCCTTAAAATGCGGTAGTTTGATGAGGTTCAGAAGAGCTCCAACATTAGGCTTCCTAATAATGATTTCTGCTTCAGAAAGCTGTGGTTCTCAAATTCTAGTGTACCTAAAACATAACTGGCTTCAAAAATAGTATGCTGAGGGAAGGAAAACAGAAGCAAAAGATTATCTACTATAGGTTCCGTTTTGATGAGGTTCAAGCATAGATATAACCAATATATAGAGAGAAAAGTTATAACTGTGCTCAACACAGTTTGGATATGAGGAGAACTGACTGGAAAGGTGCAAAAGGAACTTTCTGGAATGATGGAGATGTTCTATATCTTGATCTACATGCTCATCACACATAATTTACTATATGTAGCTTTATCTCCATGAGTTATTATTTAAAAAATAATCTAGCTCTCTGTTTAGAAATGGAAATTCTTGAAATTCATCCTCAGAGATTCTGATTCAGGACATATAGGGGAATAGAGTCCCAGAGCCACAATTTAATCTTCAACGAAGTAATCCATGTTTTTTTTCAAATATTTTGAAATTTGCTGGTAGAATGAATACTACTTCACTTTCAGATAGAGATAGCCTAGGGCTTTCAAGAGCATAATGGAAATTTCTTCTCAGCTTTAGGAAGATATACTAGGTTTTTCCCCTTTTATCTTTCCATTAAGGTCAAGTGGATTGTTCTGTTCCTGCCTTTAGTCTCCTGAGGGTAATTAAAGTGGCATAATCACTCCTATATCCTGTGCCTCTAATGTGTGTCCTGGTCTATAGGTTCTCACATGAGCTGTTCATGGAGTTGAATCCTAATTTTGATGATTGACAGCAGAGATGCTGTATGTCCTGTTTCTAAGCTTCTACAGAGTAATTGGCTGTGTTGTCAGGGTCATAGAAAGATAAGAAAATTTTAGAATATTGATAAAAAATGTATAAATACACATAATTGTTATTTTACTTTCTCAACAGAAATGTCAATTAACTAGAGGCTGACAAACTATAAGGTTTAAATGTTGATGATATGAGCTTTAAAATGAGGTAACTTTTCCTTATTTTTCAAAACATTATATTATTCATTTATAAGACAGAAAAAAATGTGTTATATATTTAAATAAAATTTAAGGAATTCCATGGTAATTTATTATTTTTTAAAATGTTTTAAAGATAATTGTCAATTACCAAAACAATTACTACTATATACCATGTTCACTCAAGACAGGAAGCTTTATATATGACTGAACACTGAAGAACTATTTCAATACAGAAGCCAGAAACCACCAAATGTAACCATATTATGAAAATATCTTTGAAAAAGTATTAAAAATTGGCAACTTTTACCCGAATTTTGAGTATTTCTTCACAATTATAAAATTTGGGAAGCATGGAGAAAGTTTTAGCAAACTCCCAGGCTAGCTTAAGTGGCTTCCAGAACTTGTTTTCCCTCCCCCAATATAAGAAACTTATTCTGAGTTAGGAACTATGGCTTTAAACAGATTTCTGGAAGAAAAGCATAATTACAGCATTTAGATAAGGAACTGATATTGTTTACGTGTGCTCACACTTATTAATATTCTTAACAATTAATACATTTGTATATTTGTTACCCATATTTCTCAGTGCTGAATAACCCCAAAGATCTAATTATATCATTTCTTCTAATTGCAAGTGTTCTTTCCTCCCCTTTGATAAGGGCTGAATGCCTATGCCATTCATATTATGTTCATCTTGGCATGATTATCACAAACATGGATAATGTATCTATTGAAATGGACTATAGAGGACTCTTGGAAGAAGGCAGAGTAGGAAGCATCAAAAGTCTGTCTCCTTACCCAGACAACAATTGCACTGGCAAAATCTATCTGATATAATTATTTTTCACTCTGGAGTCTGCTAAAGGCTTGCAACTTCAAGAGAAAACTTTGTACAGGGCAGTCAATTTCAGCTCTTAGAATAGTAGCAGATATCCCCCTCAGCCCCATGGCAAGGAGTTGTCCCCATGTTCCTAAAACACCTTACACATAGCTTGCTGGACCAAGTGCACAAAAAAAGGACCCCATCCTTCAAATATCAAGGATCTATGCTTTGATTACTGACTACTGCTGTTGATCACAGCAGTGTACACTGTGGTGTACACAAAGAGGTAGTGGCCATTGTTGCAACCACTGCCCATTATTGCAAGACTCTCCTTCTATGGCTGAAGTGACTTCCAGTGGAATTTAAAGGGCCAATGTCTTTTCCCTCCTTCATTTTTCTTTTTCCCCTTTTGGAAGCCAGGCACTGAGGAGTAGGACATTCAAAAGTAACTGGAGTTATAAAGGAAATTACAAAGTCACATGCCCAGGGGAAGGTATAGGATCAAAAAGACCAAAGGAGTCTTAAGTTTACAACTCAGACTGATCTTTAGTACAGAGACATCCTATCATCAATAACAAGAAAAAAAAAAAGAAAAGAAAATCCTGGGAAAGGGGAAGAATCCAAGTTCCAGAATAACCACATTATTAGACTGAAATATCTAGTTTTCAACAACAATATCAAAATGCATACAGATAAGTAGGAAAGTATAGCTCATTCAAAAGGGAAAAAAAATGATAACAAGATAAACTATTCCCAAAGATCTGATGGTAAATCTACTACACAAAATTTTTAAAAGAACTTTCTTCAAGATGCTCAAAGAACAGAAGGAATACCTGGAGAGAATTAAGAAAACACACTGGGTGATATGCTATATGTTGGCAAATTGAACTCCAATTAAAAAAAAAAAATGAAAGCACAAAATGGAAATAACGATAAAGAGATAGAAAACATAAAAAGAAACCAAAAAGAAATTTTGAAGCTGAAAAGTATAAATGAAATTTAAAAATTCACTGGAGAGTCAAAGACATATTTAAATAGACAGAAGAAAGAGTCTATTTATTTGACGTGATAGGATGATGGAAAGTACTGAATCTGAGGAACAGAAAGAAAAAAGATAGAAGAAAAGTGAACAAAGCATAGGCATCTCTGGAATACCATCCAGTGGACCACGTTGTGCATAAAGTTATAGGAATTCCACAAGGAGGAAAGACAAAGAGAGTACTTAAAGAAATAATGGATGAAAACTTCCCAAATTTGATGAAAAACATGAATACCAACACCCAAGGAACTCAAGAAATCCTAAGTAGGATAAACTCAAAGAGACCCACACTAAGACATATATTCAAACAATCGAAATACAGAATTCTGAAAGCAGCAAGAGAGAGGCAACTTATCACATACAAGAGCTCCTCAGCAGGAGTAGCAGATTTCTCATCAGAAACTTTGGAGTCCAGAAGAAAGTGGGTTGATATATTCAAAGTGCTAAAAGAAAAAATAACCCTGTTACACCACAAATCCTAAATCTGGCAAAAATATCCTTCAAAAGTGAGGGAGAAATTAAGACATTCCCAGATTTAAAAAAGGCTGAGAGTTTCTTACCACTAGAGCTTCCTTGCAAGAAATGCTAGAGGAATCCTTCAGTTTGAAATGTAAAGATATTGGACAGTAGCTCAAGAACATATGAAGAAATAAAGATTTTGGTAAAGATAAATACATAGACAATTATAAAAGCCACTTATTAACAATGGTATAAGTTCACTTTTTGTTTTCTATATGATTTAAGAGATTTAAATCTCTTAAAGTTATTTAAGAAGTATACTCAAATAACACATTTTAGAAATGTATATATATATTTTTAAAACAACTATTAGTTTAAAGCTAGTATTATTGTAACTTTGGTTTGAAACTTCACATTTTATTTTCCATACAATTTAACAGGTTAATGCATTAAAAAAGTTACTCATTTATGTTTGGGGGCAAACAGGTATAAAGATGTAATTCTGTGACATAACAACTAAAAGGGGTGGGATGGAGTTGTTAATGAGTTTTTGTACGTTACTGAAGTTAAGCTAGTATGAATTCAAATTAGACTGTTACAACTTTAGGATGTTAAATGCAGTCCCCATGGTAACCACAAAAATATAGCTAAAGAATGTACACAAAAAGAAATGACTTTGCTGTACCAAAAGTGGGAGAATATTGACACTGGAATCAGCAATATAAATGCCCAGGTGCTAGGAAGCAGAGAAGTGACAGAACATAAAACAAAGAGGTGCCATGAAGCACAGAGGAAAGATGCATTTCCTAGTATGATGGATGGATTCTCAGAGCTCAAAAATCCTGTGCACCAAAATGTAGCAGGAAGAAACAAAAGAAAACAACAACAAAAAAACCTAATTATTTGAGGACCCGGAGCTATCTGAAAGTATGAAGGAGATGATGGCAGTGTTTTAGACTTCTAGTGATCCTTCCCCCCATTCTCTGTAACCTCTTCACATTACCATCCCCCCAGGGTTCAATTCTTGGTCCTCTTGTATTCAATTTTCACACTCATTCCCTTGATATCCTTAAATATCAACCATACATTCATGGATCCCAAATATATAATTCAAGCCTAGACATCACTTTATGACTCCAGACCCACCTATCCAACTGCATAGCTGATATCTCTATCCATATATCTAACAGGCATCTCACATATGACTTCCACCATTCCCCAAGTCCTGCTGCAAAAAGCTTAAAAAGAAAAGGGAAAAAATGAAAATGAAAAAGGAATTTAAACACTTCATTACAAAAAATTAAACACAAAAGAAGATAGTAGTACAAGAAATGAGGGGCAAATAATCTATAAAATATACAGAAAAAAATGACAAATTAAGACCTTCCTTATTAATAATTATTTTAAATATAAATTGATTAAATTCTCTAATCAAATGACAGAGATTGGCAGAACATATTTAAATACATGATCCAGCTGTATGCAGTCTACAATACATTCACTTTAGATTTAAATACACATATAGGCTGACAGAAAAAAAAAGATATTCCATGAAAATAGTAACCAGTAGCAAGAAGCTATGGCTATACTAATATGAGACAAAATAAACTTTAAAATCCTAAAAGGTTACAAGTGATAAAGAAGGTCATTATATATTAATAAAGAGCACAATACAGTAAGAAGATATGACAGTGTTAAACATTTACACACTTAATAACAGAGTATCAAAATATATGAAGCAAAAACTGACAGAACTTAAGGGAGAAATAGACAGTTCTACAATGATAGTTGGAGACTTCAATACCCCTCTTCTAATAATTCATAGAACAATCAGACAAAAGATAAGTAAGGAATCAGAAGACCTGAACAACACAAAAATCAACTAGATATAACTGATATATACAGAATTCTCTACCAAATAACAACAGAATTCACATTCTACTCAAGAGCATATGGCACATTTTACAGAATAGACAATATGTTAGACCACAAATTAAGTCTCAACAGATTTTATAATATACAATCCATACAAAGCATCTTCTCCAACCACAGTGGGCTGGAGTTAGAAATTAGTAAGAGAAATAAAACTTGAAAACTCATAAATTAGTGGCAATTAGACAAAATAGTCTTAATTAATGGATTAACAAATCAAAAGGGAAATTAGAAAATACTTAAGAAACCAATGGAGACAAAAATACAACATATCAAAATTTATGGGATACAGTGAAAGTAGTGCAAAAGGAGAAATTCATAGCTATAAATGCTTATATTAAGAAACTAGAAAGATCTCAAATCAACAACCTAACTTACTACTTAAGGAACTAGAAAAAGAAGAATAAACTAAACCCAAAGCTACCGAAAGGAAGGAATATTATGTTAAAGTTAAAACAGAAAATTAAAGATGATAAATAATATCAACGAAACCAAAAATTGGTTCTCAGAAAAAATTAACTAACCTTCAGCTAGATGAACTAAATCGGGGGGGGGGGGATTCAAATTAATCAGAAATAAAAGTGGGGCATTATTGCGATTTTTAATAAGAAATATATTTGATCTTCACTGACATTTCTAGCACAAAGCTCCTAAAACCCTTGGAAGTTTTTAAGGAATGAGAGCCATAAAACTATCTTTTGTTAAGTTAATAAGGTGACTTTTGGGACAATGGCTGATTGTCAGTGGAGCCAGTCATGTGATTGGAGGTTAGAATGTTCAATCCCACCCTATACCAACTTCCAGGGGAGCAAAAGGAGCTGGCTCACATCTTAAATGAATCACCTAAAAGAAAGACTGCTAAAATTCTTAATATTCAACTCCAGCAAATGGAGGCCTACAAACAAACAAACAAACAAAACCCGAAAACAGGGTCTCTGCTATTATAAGGAAGCCAGAACATTTGAGAAAAAAAAAGACTGTTACCAACCTAAGTATTCCAGGTGCCTTCTAGCCAGCCTTTCCAATGTTCTTGTAATTCCCAATGACGGGACTCTGAGGAATTACAAGGGCTCTTCACAATCTTCCCTCTTAATTGCCTTGGAGAAACAACTCTCCAGATTGGAAATGAATCTCTCTCTGCCCTTATTGACACCAGAGCTATCCTCTTGGTGCTCAACCCCAATGCTGTAAATCAACTCCCACCTAAAATGGTTCAAACAGTGAGGGGTCTCCAATAAACATCAACAGGTTCCTGTCTCTGAACCTATTCCTTTCTGTTTAGGCCCTTTAAGAGATAGTCACTCTTTTCTACCTATTCATTTATGGTCTGAGATTTCTTAGAAAAATTTGCTGGAATTTCTTTCTCCCAAAAAGGGGAAATAACTCCAAAACTTACCAGTAGTAATCAAAATCTCCAACCATGTGAATTAAATGACCCTTTGGCATCTTTCATTTGCACCATCTCTAATGGCATTACAACCAAGTCTGGGAACACTGATCATTTGTCCCTGTTGGATCAGCTATCATCCTCTTTATAGGAAAAACCTTCAACTGATATTGGCAGAATCCACAGTATACCTCCCATCAAGATTCAAATGGATCCCTCAAAACTTTCCCCTCCTAGAATTAATCCATACCATATTGAAGATACCATTCAATACCATATGAAGAAACCATTCAAGGCATCAAGCCCATAATAAATTACAAGGTTCAAGGCCTCATTATCTCCTGCACTTTTTCCCATAATACCCCTATTTAACCTGTGAGAAAACCCAATGGCCAAAGATGGAGGTTTGTCCAGGACCTCGAAGTGTTAAATAACATTGTTATCCCTTGGCATCATGTTGTTCCTAATCCCCATATATTATTAATATCCATTTTTGCTGAAAGCAAATTTTTCAATGTAATTGATCAATACAGCAAATTTTTTAGTATTCCAATTGATAAAGACAGCCAGTATCTTTTTGCTTTCACTTGGGCAGAATAATAATACACCAGAACGATAATACTTTGGAGTTTCACAGAGTCCTTCTTGCTTTTCACAAACCCTAAAGGCAGATTTGGATAGTATAAACTTCTCTGCAGGCTCTACTTTGTTACAATAGGAAGATGATTTGCCTCTCTGCTCCCCTTCTCAAACCACTCTACCGGTAGACATTATCCATCTATTCTAACTTCTGACATTAAAAGGACAAAAAGTCTCCAAAGAAAAATTGCAGTTTGCTCAAATTCAGGTTTGATACTTAGGAGTGATCTCAGAACAAGGACTACATTTGAATCCAGATGGGTTTCATAGCAACCTGAATTTCCCAAAACCTAGTATTAAGCACCAATTATTAGGTTTTCTTAGACTAGCTGGCTACTGTCATAAATATCTTTTTTTTTAACTTTTATTTATTTATGATAGTCACAGAGAGAGAGAGAGGCAGAGACATAGGCAGAGGGAGAAGCAGGCTCCATGCACCGGGAGCCCGATGTGGGACTTGATCCCGGGTCTCCAGAATCGCGCCCTGTGCCAAAGGCAGGCGCCAAACCGCTACGCCACCCAGGGATCTCCTAGCTGGCTACTGTCAAAAAAGGATTCCAAACCTCTCTTATGGCTTAACCTCTATATGCTTTAGTAAAAAATGACAAAGCTGACACTTATTGGAAGATTGGGATGACATAACTTTTGGGAACGAGACTCTGTGGCACAGGGATATTCCCTCTTGCCCCAGAGTCTTTCCTGCCACTGCCCTTTTAATTAAGGCCACTGTAGAAATAATGATGGGAAACCCTTTGAACACCTTTGTGCCACATGCAGTAGAATCCTCCTTAATTCTCATCACCTAATTTCAGTCATTTCTCCTCTTAGGAAATTATCTTGTCAACTACTCCTGAGATCACTCTTTCTTGCTGCAATAATCTCACCCCTGCTATTTTTCTCCTCTTTTCATAAATGAAACCCCTCATGATTGCTTAATACTGGCAGATCACCTTTTGACACCTTGTGACAATTTATAGAAAATTCCTTTAAACACTGCAGTTTTTTCCTGGTTTACTGATGGTTCTTATTTAAAGGATAAAAATGGTAAATATATTGGGTATGTTATTGCAACTCCTTTGAAGTCATTAAGACAGCACCTCTGTCTTTGTCTACTTCAATCCAACAGGCTGAGTTATTTGTCCTTACTCAGGCTTGGGCTTAGCCATGGGTAAAACTGCAAATATTTGTACCAACAATCAGTATGCCTTTGGAGTAGCTCATGATTTTGGAATGTTATGGCAAGAGCAAGGTTTCCTTACCTCCAATGAGAATACAATTTAAAATGGCTCTCATGTCAAAAATGTATTAGATGCCATACTTTTGCTGGTTGTTTTATTACTAAGTTTACTATCGGGCATTCCGGACTCAAACCCCTGGAGGTCAAAGGAAACCACCTCACTCATATTTCTGCCAAAAATGCTATTTTCAAGGAAACCAATCACCAAAACCTATCATGGTCCATAGAGATGTTCTCTGAAATCATTATCATTATCATCATCACATAAAAATTGACCAGAAATGCCCGTCAGTTGGCCCCAGAAAGGGAAAAACAATATTAGAAATTCAATAATCATGGCACCTGGGTGGCTCAGTGGTTGAGCATATGCCTTTGGCTCAGGGTGTGATCCCAGGGTCCTGGGATTGAGTCCTTCATCAGGCTCCCTACTTGGAGCCTGCTTCTCCCTCTGCCTATGTCTCTGCCTCTTTCTGTGTGTCTCCCATGAATAAATAAAATTTTAAAAAATAAAAGAAATCCAATAATCATTGGTTTGGTAAAGAATTCTGGTTCTGGACACATAACGATCTAGCTCTACCAAAAATTCTAAAATTCCCACTACTTACATTGTATGTGAATTAAACCATAGGTCTACTGACAAAACTATAGGATTCATGAACCAATATTGGTCGGGAAATATTAATAAGGCCACAAAGAGTACCTACCTCATGCATCGCTCCTGTCTGAAGTGCAATCCAGGAAAACCTGCTCAAACTGCTCCCACTTTGAACTGACCAGTGTACTATCTAAGGTTTGCCATATGGGTTTCATATAGCTTCCGCAATCTCATGGCTATAAATACGTTCACTCATGGTCTGTATATTTTCTCATTGGACCACAGCTTTCCCTTGTTGATAGGCACTACTTTTTCTGGGGCTAAAATTCTGTCACAAAGGATTATCCCTCCAGGTGGAATCCCTTCCAAACTTCACAGTGACTTGCAAACCCATTTGACTAATCAGGTGTTTCAACAAGTCTGTGCTGTTTGGCTGGTTTTACAACACTTTTATTGTGCACATCATCCTCAACTCTCAGAGTTTGTCAAACACACTAATGGCACTATTAAAGCTGAACTGGCAAAATTTGCAGAGAGCCTCCAAATATATTAGCTAAAAAGTATTGCCATTGGTTCTACTAAATCTCAGATCTACCCCCTTTGAACTCATAGGCTCTCATTCATTAAGATAATCATAGAGTGCCCAATGTACTTGATCCCACTTCCATTGACCAATGGTCAAGAAAAAGAGATACACTTCAATATTGTAAAGACCTAATTGTTTCTATTCAAAATAGGTATGCTTTGGTAGAGCAATCTTTCACAGTGTACTCCCAGGAGATGAAGACCTTAGGCATCACACCTTGCAACCCAAAGATTTCGTCTAATGGAAAGACATATCTAGAAAGATTCTCTTCAACCTCACTGGAAAAGCTCCTAGCAGTTTCTCCTTACTAACCCTTTGCCACCAAACTCCAGGGAATAGCTTCTTGTATTCATGTGCTAACTGCTAAAGGAAACACCAAATCTGGACTTGACATGGACACCATCCGGTGATCTAAAAGTGAAGATTTCACAGAATTAAAGCAGATAACATCTAATTAGACAGTTTTTCCAAGATGTCTGGACTAGGCCTGATAAAAAGTTCAGGCTTCACAGAAGTCTTTCTTTTCCATCTGAAATATTAACTGACTCTGGATTTGTACCTACATTCATGGTTTCTGAACTTACAACTTTATAGGCTGTATTACTGATAACACATTTGGTAACAAATAGTTTTTTTTTTAATTTTTATTTATTTATGATAGTCACATAAGAGAGAGAGAGAGAGAGGCAGAGACACAGGCAGAGGGAGAAGCAGGCTCCATGCACTGGGAGCCCGATGTGGGATTCGATCCCGGGTCTCCAGGATCGCGCCCTGGGCCAAAGGCAGGCGCTAAACCACTGCGCCACCCAGGGATCCCGGTAACAAATAGTTTTGA
Source organism: Nyctereutes procyonoides (assembly GCF_905146905.1). Classification (NCBI taxonomy): domain Eukaryota; kingdom Metazoa; phylum Chordata; class Mammalia; order Carnivora; family Canidae; genus Nyctereutes; species Nyctereutes procyonoides. The sequence goes on along the minus strand of NW_026575040.1, from coordinate 27,187,288 downwards.
AATAACTATTTATTATTAGTTTCGATACAGTTTCAAAACATTTTTGAAGTTTTGCTGTTTTGCAAGAAATTCATCAGCTATTGCTTCATGTTTATGCCTGCACTGGATATACTCAAGTGCAATTAATGCTTTCAGTGTGCTTTTGCAGTATTAACTATTCTACTTTCATGGTCACGTTAAGCAGGAACTTCCTAGAGGCATATATGATTCCAGGTTTGCTCCCATAGGGAGATCTTTTCTCCTCAAAGTTAAATAAGTGCCAATAAATATTTTCAGTTGGCTACTTTCAGACCTATGGTCCTGATTCAGAGCCATCATATAATTTGGAATTGTCATGTTACTTTTGATTCTGTACTTGATGACTCTCAAACCTAAACAAACAAAAATGGTATACCCAATAAGGAGATGATTTCCAATGTTTACAATCTTGATAAATATAAACTACTATAAACTTTCTGTCCCTTTTTATTACTTCAATGTGATCTTAGTAGGTTTACAATCTGCACAACTTTCCTCCAAAATGGGACATGACACCAAGGAAAAACCTTCCTGACCCCAAGAAACAAAAGGCCACTGAATTAAGAAAACATGATTTGATTAGCAATGATTGTGGAGAAAATCTTGATCAAAAAGGAGAAATGTGGGATGCCTGGGTGACTCAATGGTTGAGTGCCTGCCTTCAGCCCAGGGCGTGATCTTGGAGTCCCGGGATCGAGTACCACATCGGGCTCCCTGCATGGAGCCTGCTTCTCTCTCTCTCTGCCTGTGTCTCTGCCTTTCTCTCTCTGTGTCTCTCATGAATAAATAAATAAAATCTTTAAAAAGAAGGAGAAATGTGAAAATTAATAAAGGGAAGCCTCAGTATTATGAAGTCAGGAGGCCAGAGGGGGAGCTTCCATACCATACCACTCAGCGTCAATCATAGGAAGAATAATCAATTACAGACCCTAGGAGGAAAAGATGTACATTGCATCTCCAAAAAGAAATCAACTACCTCAGCAATGTAGCCAATTGGAAACCAACACTACCCTAAACCCTTGCTTCTCTCCAATGGACTTTAATTCACAACCTCTCTCAACTTCCTCCTTCTTTTCCATAACATAGCATTCTTCCCCTTTGTTTGTGGGACCAGCTTGTGGTTTTTGCTGTAGCTCAAGTTGCAATTCTCCACTATTCCTGAATAAACTCATTTTTGCTGGTAAAATAACTCAGTTTTTTAAGATCAACAAAGACAACCTAGAGAATGGGTGAAAATATTTGCAAGTCATATATCTCATAAAGGATTAATAACTAGAATTTATACACAACTCCTAAAACTTGAAAACAACCAATTCAAACATGGGCCAAGGACTTGAGTATCCATTTCTCCAAATAAGATATACGAATTGCCAAATAAGCACATGAAAAGATGCTCAACATCATTAATCATTAGGGAAATGCAAATCAACTATAATGTGATCCCTTAGGGAAATGCAAATCAACTATAATACCACTCACAACCACTAGGATGATGACTATAAAATTAAAAAAAAAAAAAGTAAATAACAAATGTTGGTAAAGATGTAGAGAAATTGGAACCCTTGTACACTGCTAATGGGAATATAAAATGATGCAGCCACTGTGGAAAACAGTATGAAGTAAGCCAGAGAAGTGAGACATTATATCTTTATTTAACTTTTAAAGATTTTATTTATTTATTCATAAGAGACACAGAGAGGCAAAGACATAGGCAGAGGGAGAAGCAGTCTCCCTGCAGGGAGCCCAATACAGACTCCATCCCAGGACCCCAGGATGATGACCTGAGCCAAAGGCAGATGCTCAACCACTGAGTCCCCCAGATGGCCCTCAATTCTTCCTACTAAAACATTGCTGTAAAAAGAATTCTACTACATGTATGCATGTGCAATATTTTTCTAGAATGGAAATTAAGCAGAAAAATTAATAGATTGTCATGCTCATCTTAAACTTTAGGAGGTATTGCCATAGTGCTCTTCAAAGAGAGTATTTAAAAATATTTTGGGGGCACCTGATGGCTCAGTCCATTAAACATCTGCCTTCAGCTCAGGTCATGAGCCCAGGGTCCTGGGATGGAGCCCTTTTTGGGTTTTAGGTTCCCTGCTCAGCAGGGAGTCTGCTCGCTTTCTCTCTCAAAAAAATAAATACAGACTTTTTAAAAATTAATTAATTAATTAAAATTAAAATATTGTTTGCAAGATTCTGACATAACATGGAGGAAAGTAACAATTTTCTTCAGGCAGAAATGAAAAAGTCACATTAGTCACACCCACTTAATTTGAAATATCTTACCACTTCTTTCAAAATAATTCTGTTATACAAAAACTGGGCAAGAAAAGTCAACACCTCAGTTAAAATGTCTTTTGGTACACTCCTAGGAAGCCTTCTAAAGACCTAACAGAGGGACTAAACTCCTGAGACCTGCAATACAATAATTTCAGGGCATATTCTCACTAAGAGAACAAAATATATGCTTAAGCAAATTATACACATAATTAAGGAAAGGGAAAATATATATTACCATCTTTGATGAAAACTGTGTTAATTTTTGACTCAACACATTCACAAATCTAGAAGTAGTCATGCATGTTATATTTTGGAATGTGATAGCTTTTTGAGTTATTGGCTAACAGAAAGAAGTAAAATTTAATGATCATTAAACAAATGCCACATTTGCTTACCTAACCTTAAAGTTTTAGGCTTATATGAATAGATGGTGAAGATGAAGAGCCAATGGTACCTTCAATGAGTTTAGGAACTGTGATGGCAAAGCATCCCAGAAGCAATGTTTCAGTTTTCCTTTGTCCACCAAAATTCTGTAACAAACAATTTGCATATTCTAAGTCCAATTGTATTGACTGCTTCAATGATCTATGACATTTTTCTCTTTTTCTTTTCCTCCTTTCCTTCATCTCTCTTTTTATATTCATTTATCTTAAATACAAATTATTATTTTCAGTTAACTTTTGCACTTCAGGGTAACTGACACTTTCACAAAACTTATTTTAAAAACGAAGCTATAGATATGATATTTCTTTCAGGATACCTGCATTTCTATATTACATGCATATATTATCAAGTTAGACTTCATTATGGGAAATAAGAAGTTTCAATAAATTCTAAAAAATTGAAGTCATACAAAATATTATGTTCTGTAGCCATAAAGATAATAAACTAACATTATGAATAGACAATACCCAGAGAATTCCTAAATATTTGGATATTTGAAAACTTCTAAATAATCCATGAGTCAAAGAGGAAGAAGTCTCAGGGGAAGTTTAAAAATATCCTAAACTATGTAAAGATATATATACCAAAAATATACCAAAGTCTGTGGGTTGCAACTAAAGCAGTGTTTAAAGGGCAATTGATAGCATTAAATATTTATATTCAAGGAGCAGAAAGATAGAAAATCACTAACTTACACTTACACCTTAAGATACTTGAAAAAGAAGACAAAACCGGAAGTAAAAAGAAAGAAAAATAATCAGAGCAGAAATTAAAGCAAACAAAACAAAACAAATAACACAAAACAGATATTAATGAAACTAAAATCTGGATCTTTGGAAAGATGAATGAAATTGATAGACCTCTATCCAACTGATGAGAGAAAAATGACACAATGATTAATACCAGGAATTAAAATGGGTACATCATAGTCCTGCCATAGACATCCAATGGAAAATAAGAAAATACTTACTGTGAGCAACACTATGCCAATAAATTTGACAACTCATATAAAATGGACCAATTCCTTGAAAAATACAAACTATCAAAACTCTTTTTGGAAGAAATAAATAACATAATGGTTACATATCTAAAGAAATTGAATTTCTATTTAAAATCTTCCAAAAGAGAAAACTGAATGCCCAGATAATTTCACTGGCAATTCTACCAAACATGTAGAGAAGAAACAGTTCTAATTCTTTACAGTCTCCTCCAAAAAATAGAAGAAAAAGAAGTACTTCAGAATTCATTTTGTAAGGCCAGCAATACCCCAATACTAAATCGAGCATAGCCACTATAAAGAAGAAAAATATCAATTATATCAATATATAAAAAGAATAATACATTAAGGATAAGGATAAAACATCATGAGTGAGTGGATTTTTCCCAAGAATACAAGTCTTCTTCAACATTCAAAAATCACTACATGTAGTTTACTACGTTAGGTTAAGAATAAAACACATGCTCATGTCAATAGATGCAAAAATATTGACAAAGTATTGCAAAATTCAGCATTTGTTTATAATAAAAACTCCCAGTAAACTATGAATAGAAATTCCTTTAACTAAAAAGGGTATCTGCAAATATCAGCTAATATCATTGGGCTATGATTTATATGAGGCTAAGTTTTCATTTAAAGTGTGAGATACAGGGGCAGCCCGGGTGGCTCAGCGGTTTAGTGCCACCTTCAGTCCAGGGCCTGATCCTGGACACCCGGGATCAAGTTCCATGTCGGGCTCCCTGCGTGGAGCCTGCTTCTCCCTCTGCCTGTGTCTCTGCCCCCCACCTCTCTCTGTGTATCTCATGAATAAATAAATAAAATCTTAAATAAACAAACAAACAAACAAAGTGTGAGACACAGGGACCCCTGGGTGGCTCAGTTGGTCAAGCTTCTGCCTTTGGCTCTAGTCATAATCCCGGAGTCCTGGTATCCAGCCCAGCAATCAGTATCAGCATCACAGTCCCTGCTCCATATCCAATTGTTCTAACACCATCTGTTTTAAAAACAATCATTTCTCCATTGAATGGCCTTTGCAATTTTGTCAAAAACAAATTGACATATTTATGCCAGCCTATTTCTGGCCTCTGTAATCTGCTTCAATATCTATGCACTACATCCTTTCACCAATCCCACACTTAGTTACTATAGTGTAATGATAAATCTTGAAATTGGCTGGTTGGGATCCTCCAACCTCATACATTTTTTTTTAATTGTTTTGTTTATTCCATTTCCTTTGCCTTTCCATGTAAATTTCATGATCATTTTGTCAATATCTATAAAAATACTGGGGTTTTTTTTTTTCACTGAGATTGAGTTAAAAATATACATCAAATTGGAGAGAATTGACATCTTAATTTTTATCTTCCAATCCATGAATATCTCTGAGTATATTTCTTCTATCACAGCATATGCAGTAGAAATTTGATTTATTTTATCAGTGTTTGGGAATATTAGCAAGTTTTATTTGTACTAACCAAACATGAAAACAATCCAAATCCCTATTAACAGGAGAATAGGCGAACAAATTTGATATTTATACCATGGAATACTACTCAGATTTTTTAAAAAAGGCAAACTATTGATACATACATACAACTGAATTTTAAAAAGAATTACACTGAATGAAAGCAACGAGTGCCAAGATAGTACATTTTGTATGATTTCATTTATTTAAAATGCTAAAAGGTGCAAGCTAATCAATAGTACAGAAAGCAGACCCATGGCTGTTAGGAGATGGGGCAGAGATAGACAGAAGTAAAGTGGGGGATTTATAAAAGGGCACAGGAAAACGTTTGGCCATAATGAATTTTTCATACTCTTAATTGTGCTGGTGGTTTCATGGATATATACATAGATCAATACCGATCAAACTTTACACTTTATTTTTTTTTAAGATTTTATTTGTTTATCCATGAGAGACAGAGAGAGAGAGAGAAAGGCAGAGAAACAGGCAGAGGGAGAAGCAGGCTCCATGCAAGGAACCCGATGTGGGACTGCATCCGAGGACTCCAGGATCATGCCCTGAGTCGAAGGCAGACGCTCAACCACTGAGCCACCCAGGGGTCCCAAACTGTACACTTTATTTTTTTTTTAAATTTTTATTTATTTATAATAGTCACAGAGAGAGAGAGAGAGAGAGAGAGAGAGGCAGAGACACTGGCAGAGGGAGAAGCAGGCTCCATGCACCGGGAGCCCGACGTGGGATCCGATCCCGGGTCTCCAGGATCGCGCCCTGGGCCAAAGGCAGGCGCCAAACCGCTGCGCCACCCAGGGATTCCCCCAAACTGTACACTTTAAATGCTTGCCTTGTATGGTATGGCAATTATAACTCAATAAAGTTTGTTTAATTTAGTATTGTTAAATTTGGTTCTGGATATTTTTATAATATGCTAATAAGCAGAAAATAACTCCCCCCAAATAATTTGGAGATTTCAGGTAAGCATCAATATATGAAATTTTAATAGCCCTATCAGGAGCAGTCCTTACTCTAAGGTCTGTCTTTTCTAAATACATTCCGATAGCAAAGTAACCACATAATCACACATTTATAACTGAATACTCATCTAAGTTAAAGGGATATTTTTCCCCTGGAAGTCATAAATTGTAATGATATATTGCATTAGGCAATTACAATTTTGAAGAATGGATAGTGTCCCATTCAGAGTGGTTACTTAGGACATTATAATGGCAGTGTCACATTCATCACAGCATATAAGAGACATGACACTTAAATACAATGGAAAGGTCATTAATGTAGAAAGGTTTTAAAACTGTCATCAAATCCATTAGAGTTGATACCAGTGTTTTACATAAAAATTGCCTGCTGTGAGGATAAGGTATCTGAGATCAGATCTTTGAAGAAAATCAAATCAGATACTTGATTGCAGATGGCATAGCTGTTAAAAGGACAGACACAAATATATATGAATAAAAGCATGATGCATTGAAGGCAGAAATGTCAAGAGAAAAAATTCTTTGAGAAATAGACTGATTCTTTAGGTAGGAGCTAAAATAAAATGGAGACCTGTTTTTCAAAATAGAGCTGAGGATTATCCTTTTTTGTCTATCATGGAAAATATTCATCAATGTGTTCATATACTCTGGATTCAGCCAAGTAATTCAATCAAGTAAGTTATCAAAGTGACCTTTGTTCTCTTCTTTCTTAAATCTTGACATGGAAAATGTCACTAGGAAGTTATTTAAGCCCTTAGTTTCTCAATGGTAGGCTTCAAAATCAATATCAGGTTTTTCTTTCTGAATTCTGAGAATGACTAAGATGTGTACTCTGGGTACTCTGTACCCAATATAAACAGATTAGTGCACAGTGTACTTTAATTTTTAATAACAAGAATGCTACCAGGAGGACTTATGTTTAATACAAAACTATATACATCTGGTGTTTGGAAATAATGGGCTTTCTGGAGTTCTGGAATAAATCTTCCTAGCTTGGGAGTTATGTACAGTATTAGAAGAATTATTCGGGGATTCTCTAAGGCTACTACATTTCTTGTGCTTAAAAAGTAATAGACATTTTATAGAGAAGCAATTGAAGAGAGAAGAAGAAAGTTTTGCCTAATGGGTTATCATGATAAGATTTCAATAAATTTATAACAAGGCTGTGATCCAAATTGATTAATTTTTGGGTCATCCCGTCGCCTACTTGGAAATTCATTCAGACCTCTCCTGTGATTAGCATTACAAACCAGAATGAAGGCACCATCCATGAAGAGCTCAAGGACCCTAACTTAAACAGGGAGAATCTAAAGGCCAAACATGTGAAAAAGAAAATATAAATTGCAAAGGAGTGTGCTTAAAAAAAAAAAAAAATTCTTGCTTAAAAAAGCAAAGTGGTTGGATTTAAGAAGGCCCAGGCATGGTCCAAAGCTCTTCCCTCTTATTTTTGCATCTTCCCCTCAAAGAAGATTCTGGCAGTAGAGGGGATGGCTCACACAGTGATCCTCTCAATATACCTACAGCCCTCATACCTTCCTTCAGTCCTATGGTCATTATATTGCCTATGTGGATGTACACTTTATCACCCTAGAGTCTATATTTATACAACATGGTAAACAGTATCAGAGGCTTTCTCATTCAGCCACACAGTGCATTAAACTGTCCATTACTGAGGGAAAAGACCCTATGTGGTTTTTTCTTTGTTTCTTTCTTCAATTTTACTCCATATCCAGAATATTTCAAATAAGCTGTGTTCATTTTTCTAAAAGGAAAAGTTAAAGTAAACTTTAAAACAGGATGAATTCAAACTCACAGTAAATTTCCAGACATAAACCTGGCAGATAGCTAATTAAGGGGAAGTTTAAAAGAGACGTTATACATCTTCCATAAGACAATTTGGATATATAATGAAGCAAAAGAAGAAAAGGAATGAACTTCCAACTGATTAATTGCTACAATCTTCCAGTAAACATCTTTAGTTCAGGTCATTGTTTTCTAATTCATTATTTCATGTAAATCAGGAGCTTCTTCACATCCTTTACTTCACATCCCTTTACTTCACATCCCTTTAAAAGAAAAAGGAAATCTTTACGTCAGTTGATAACATTGTTTGTTGCAGGCTATCTATTTGCTTTTGTGTCATTCTTGGGAGCACTCCTACCAGCAGTTGGTATTAGCCCAAGATTATACACTCTAATAAGACAGCAGAATCCTCTTGATAGGTCCACTTTGTGATAACCTTCCTCTTAATTCTGTTTTGTAGTCTTTTTTTTTTTTAAGATTTTATTTATTTATCCATGAGAGACAGAGAGAGAGGCAGATACATAGGCAGAGGGAAAAGCAGACTCCCCATGGGGAGCCTGATGCGGTACTCTATTCCAGAACCCCAGGATCACACTCTGAGCTGAAGGCAGATGCTCAATAACTGAGCCACCCAGGCATCCTGTCTGTAAGTTATTTTAAACATATGCTACTTAGGGAATGTAATCAGAAACATATACTCCATTCAAACTGTTTTGAATCGACATTTTAGGTTGGGAGATTGCTGTGGGCCATCTATTAGTAACTTATCTTGTTAGTATTACACAATTCTTAGACTCTTGTGGTCATTAGTGATCCCAAATAAGTTATGACCCAACATTATTTTGATTCTGATAGTGTAGTAAGATGTAGCTTTTGTTCTGTATTAATGTTTATTTAGTTCATAATATGAAGAGTCCAATTTTGCACACGTACATATGTGTTTGTGTATTCTGGAATAATGGCTTACACGTAGTTGTATGAGTTTATTTCCTTTTAATTCTCTTATTACTATCCTTTTTTAAAATATTTTATTTATTTTGAGAGAAAAAGAGGAGTGGTGAGTGGGGAAGAGGGCTCTTAAGGGGAGAGAGAGAGACAAGCAGATTCCCAGTTGAGCACAAAACCCCTCAGGGGCTCAGGGCTTGTTCCCAGAACCCTGAGATCAGGACCTGAGCAGAAACCAAGAGTCACATGCTCAACCAGCTGAGCCACCCAGGCACTTCTCTTATTACTATCCTTTAATGCCCATTTAAACCATCACCTCTGACTGGCTCGCTGGCACCAAAACCTCAAATGATGCACACATTAATTAGGAATGCAGATTACTTTAATTTGTTCAATAAAAATACCTTCTAAAAATATAACAAGAAATACAAACTTTCTGTCTTTTATATTCAGCTAAATTTTTCATTAGATCATAGCCATCAGTAAATGTATTCTTCTGCCAAAGCTAAAAATACTTCTAATTTTAAAGAAAGGAAGGAAGGAAGGAAGGAAGGAAGGAAGGAAGGAAGGAAGGAAGGAAGGAAGAAAACACACCTGTTTTGGATCCAATTATGAATTGCAGAGAACTATAATTCCTAATTACTAAATAACTACAGAATTCCCATTTAAGTCAACTCAGCTACACTTGAAAATAAACCTAGAATTTAAATGTTATAATTATTTATAATTCATTCTGCTTCTGCACACAAAAATAAGGCTCAATTCAAAAGCAAGCCTAGGGTAGGACATGTGCTTTACAAAACTCTCTGTGTGGTTTTAGCACAGATGACACCAAAGATTGGAAAATTTAGTGGGAGGCAGCTTATTTCCCCTTATGTAAATTAATCTTAATTTTGATGGCTTCCTCACCCATCTACTCCAAAAGATAATTCTAAACATTTTTTAATGTTACCACTTAAGCCTCTAGAAAACGCCAATATGAAAGCATATTTAAGGACTTTCTGGACATAAAATAACTACTTAATTTTAATTCATAAGAATGGGTATAATTATATCTCAAAGACAGAAGCAGAGAGCATCTATTACTTGTACATTAATAGAATCAATGACCCAAAGAAATCCAGTGATAATTTCTCAGGCAAAATTACTGAGGGTATGACTCTTAGACCTCAAATGCTGTTAATGTTCTCCTGGGAAAGACTAACGGCTCCCAGTATCAATCTTTAATTTCTAGGCATATCCCTCTGGATACTACCAATCAGCTCCCACAATGCAGGCAGCTCTCATGTTGATTTGGAGACAGAAAACATTTCGGTCATTACTTCATGCCATGTATCTTAAAACAACACATATTATAATTGCATCTTTCTTCAAAAAGGCATCTAACTAAACCCAAAACAATATGGACTGCTAGAAAGAATTCTAATGGGAAAAACAAAAAAACAAAAACAATGGTCACTTCTTTTTTAACTTGGTTTTGTTAGCCAAGCCTTCTTCCCTATAGGTCTAGACATGTTTATTTACTATTACTTAAAATAAGGTCACAAGTAACCTTGCTGATTATACAAAATTCTCTTCCTCTAAAAATCACTTGATACAGCACATATTCTAACAAAAACACACATTGTAGGATTGATTTATAAGGGACTATGACGATATTCAGGTGAGGTAGACGGCAAAGTTTAGCATTCCCTTAAGATTCTATGTGTACTTGATGATTTGTAATCAGCTGAGTACATCTTACATTAAAACGTGTATGTACATCAATGCCAAAAACATAAATTCCTGTGTTGTGATTTTGCTCAGTTTGTGTGCCTACTTTTTCTGCATTTTTCCATGTAAGTAGTGATGCCTTTGAGTCTGTAAGGAAAGGTATCGAATCCTCAGGCCTGTGGTGGGTATCAGGAAAATCCTAGAAACCCTCACTAGTTTTTGATAGGGATGGAAAACAAACAAACAAACAAACAAACAAGTTTCTGTTTTCTTTCTGCTGTATAGATCTGGGAGGGAATAGCTCAGTATACACACATCATTCTCCAGCTTTTCTTCTAATGATAAAGAAATTATCCAAACACAGACTTTGGAATTGGCCAAAAGGTATCTGAGTTCTGGTTTTGCCCCTGGCTACATGTGTGACTGGGCAAGTCCGTGTTACCTCCTACTAGGATCAGTATAAAAATTGTATCAGATTTTAGTATCAAATCTTAGAGTAAGTGTAATAAGTTGATGAAATAATACATATAAAGACATTAGTAACTGACACAGGACACTCAATAAATGTTATTGTTATCATTATTTCTGTAAGTCATTCATTTCTGTCCACTTTATTACCATAAAATCACCAGTGAGTTTTTATAATGTACATAGTACGCAAGTAGACAAGTATACAATGTCTACAATGTAGACAATAATCATGAAATAAAACATTTCATTATCTTAAAAAGTTCCTACATGTATGTACAGACTTTTGGGACTTGAATAAAGTTTTGTGGCATCTAATCCAATCTCATTTTATAGATAAGGAAATCAAAGTCCTGTAAAGACAGGAAATTATCCACACTCACCTATTTTAGCAGTGTCAAAGTCTATTAAATATCTCAAATCTTCCTTTGGGCTGAATTCTCTTCTGCTTTAACACTGGCTCCAGGAAACCACAAGATTCAAGGGAAGGCTAGTCACTCCAAAGAACTATACAAAGAAATGCAGCAACACAAAGAACCAGGACCAGTGAACATAGGACTAAGGAACAACAAATATTGCCCTCATTTGGAATGCAAGCACTGAAGAGGTTACTTGCTCTTTTAATCTGGCAGCACCTACAAAATGTTCTTAAGAGTTGGAGTTCACAGATTTCAATAGTGAATACCCAAAGACAATATATTTAAGGAAAAATGAATATGTATGTTAAATAAATAACCTATGAATTTGGGAGTGGGATGGGTTTACAATAGAAAAGACAACATTGTATTGGAAAAACAAGAAAGACTCCACTCACCATAGACACAAAAGAAAGATCATATGAGTTTTTTTTTATCAAATCTTTTGCTGTTCTTAGGAGGAACTAATGTTTCTTTGTTAGGAGATAGATTTGCTTATCTCATGAGAAGGTTCGGTGACCTTGTTTTCTGGCCCAGATTGGGCTTTTTAAGCCTTGTAGAGAATGCCAGTCAAGATCACAGAATTCCAGCATTGCTAGTACCCTTGTGATAAAAAGGTCTTACACTTCCTATCATCTTTCCTCATCAAAAGCCTGGGTGAAAGAAATGAAATCTATATATCATAGGTAAATACAGCAACGTTCTAACATTTTATTTATATTCACTAAAATAACTTTGCAAAACTCTGAATCATCTTGTACATCTTAAGTAGACATCCAAATTTTTCTCTCATTTTACCTTTATATAGTTTCAATTATGTATAAGAGCTAGTATTGGGCAGCCCAGGTGGCTCAGCGGTTTAGCGCCACCTTCGGCCCCGGGCGTGGTCCTGGAGACCCGGGATTGAGTCCCAGGTCGGACTCCCGCATGGAGCCTGCTTCTGCCTCTCTCTCTCTCTGTGTCTCTCATGAATAAATAAATTAAAAATCTTAAAAAAAAATAAAAGAGCTAGTGTTTTTTTTTAATATTAACATTTAAAAGAAAATTGTTATATGGCTATTTCACATGTTTTCAATGAAATCTAATTATTATGGTGATTTGATGACCACTGTCAACTGTTATGAAAGAAATGAACAAGTTCTTCAAAAATCTACCATCATTGCTTTTTCATCTTATTCTTGTATTTCCACTCTACTTCCCCATATAATCTTATCCTTATAAAATAACTGTAGTGTACAAGAATCTTTTCTAGATAATTCTATACTAAACTGTAGCAAATGTGTACAAATATATTTTTTATAATATTCTATGATCATCTATGTTGACCAAGGCAAAACAAATGTATTAGATATGTTGATACATAATCATTAAGAGCAATAGGTAGAATGTTATTAGGAATGCATTGCCTAATGAAATAGATGATGTATACCCTTGTTTTGTTTCAATTAGTTTGTTATCCACTTCTAAAATAAAGCAGGTTTCAAGATCAATTATATTTTTGTTTTTATAGACATATTTATTGAGATAACTTGTTCTCATATAAATATATGGGAATGAAAAGAGTTTTGCTATGGCAAAGAAGCTCAATTCATTGAATTCCTTTCAAGTCATAAGACAAAAGTCACATATTGATCACTCATTAAAAATATATCTGTAGTGATCTAATTACTAGATTAGTTCTTCATTCAATTTTATTGAAAGTAAAGAATTAGAAGCCACATGATTGACAAAAAAAAATATTTTCTAGTCATTAGTATCATTTAAATTATTCCTTCAATTAGGCCCTCACCCAGAGGTAATGCACCATATAGATTCCCCTTGTGTGAAATCTATGATTTTCTTTTGTAAGGTGAGAGAAAAGCAATTATGAAAGAGAAATTAGGAAAGGAGAATAGACAGGAAGCTTCTAGCATGATGCATTGACCACTGGCAAATTGTCAGGCATATCAGTTCTAGAAAACTATACATATGGCAATTGAAGATTTGAAAATGGATTTCCTTAAGACGATTCCTGCCTGAGTGCCTAGTGGAAAGTCTTAATGGACTCCCAGGGGAAAGCATATTCCAGCAGGAAGACCACTGGAGTAACAAATATAAATCTAATTTTATCTATGAAAGATTTTTCTCTATGTTGCTCTTTAAACCTCTATTAATTTACATCATCAGAAACCTACATGCTTCCCTAGAACCATCCTCATTGAAATATAATATAATACTGATTTTTTTAAGGCTAAAACATGAAAAAAAATCATATACCATTAACTAGGAGCATAATTAACTCAAGACTGCACCTGAGGGCCAATTGGAAAAAAAAAGTATTTAAAGAAAGATATGGCATTTTATGTAAGGTAGTTATTGAAAAAAATTTCAGTTAGAGTCCTTTCATTAAAATCTCTTGCAATAAACTCTTAATAGTTATTTGTACTAGGAAATGTTTGTCAATCCTGAGTAATTAATATATTTTATTATATTATATAAAAGAAGATCAGGGAATCTTTTGTGTTTCTACTTTTGTCTTGACTGTTAGGCTGCTGAGAGCCAAATTTAATGTTAAGTCACTGTCAATATTTATTAACTATAAAATATGCTTCCCCTTTTTCTTAGGATTTTACAGATATTTTTTGTATTGCATATTTATATTTTATTTAAGCCATAATATTATTTTTTTAATACTTAAGGTACAAAAGGATGGAGAAATTAAAATATAAATAAGTAAAATAGCCACAATCTAGCCATGTAGCTGAGAAGGCTAAGATTTGTTCTTATGACAATTGCTCTCTGTTAGGAAGCTAGTAGTTTAATTTCAAATCATTAGGTATGACTTTCAAATACTTGTCAGATTGCAAGAGATTACTATAACATATATTTATTTATACTGTTGAAGCTGTTCTATAACCTAATAGTGCATCTACACTTGGCAGCCAACAGCTATTGGTTTTTGAATGGACCAGCTGCCAGTATTTCTGACAGGACTTGTGACAACAGGAGTTAATCACAGTTAGCAACAGCAATGGTAAAACAAGATCTCATTGCTCCTACTTTCCACCAATTTGGAAAGAAAGAAGGTTTGCAACTCTTGTCTAATTCATATGAGTGTCAACATGTGAAGAAATTGTTTTCATTAGGACATATCATAGTTTATTGTTTAAAAATTATGTGAATTTCAGGGCACCTGCCTGGCTCAGTCAGAAGAGCATGAGACTCTTGATCTCAGGGTCATGAGTTTGAGCCCCACACTGTGGGTAGAGATTACTAAAAAAAATAAATAAATAAACTTTTAAAAATTATGTGAATTTGGAGACTCAGAAGCGCAAGGGTAGAGTCTTGCACCCATTTTGGGAGCCTACTCAATGAGTTCTCAAATTCTCAAATTTCAATGAGCTTTATGTTGTGATATGTCCTTAAAAAAAAAGGCTAGATGTATCAGATTAAAAGTCCATTCATAGTGTTCATAGTGATGCTTTAGTTAACAGGCTTTGGACCATTCTGAATTGTGTCATTCATTATATATATTTTAGTGTATTAACAGATTTCTGAATGAATACTAACAATATTAACTGGAAGACAACAACTATGACAATTATTATGGTTCTATATGTCCATCTAACATGATGAATGGTTGTTTGTAGGTTGGATAAGACCTCATTCTCTGAATGTAACTTAATAAGGGAAAATACTTTGGATTAAGGTTAATGTAAGGAAATTGAACTCAGATATCCCTGTGAAATGTTTTAATATTTTCTTTTATTGATAGATACCAATAAATGATAAACCATTAGAGATCTAATTTCAGATAGAGGATTGCAATAAATAATATAGGTATAAATATGATGTTAACTAATGAATTTGTTTATAACCTATTTTTAGACTAATATCTTGCATATTTCTCAACTTCTATCAGATATATTTTGCAAAAGAATGCCTTAAAAATTATATAGTTTTCTTGGATATGTGATTTCAACCTACTCTAAAAAAAGCTCATGTGTATGTATGTACGTATGAAAACACTGGAAAACAATATACATATAAAATGTTATTAGCTATCAGAATACGGTTGATTTTTATTTTCTTCTCTGTACTTTTCTATGTTTTACAAATGTTCTATGTGTGCATAAATATCTTTTAATATCAATGAATAAAAATAGTTAAATATTAAAAGAATGACAGGATTCAGACTGACAATTTTTTTGTACAAGACAAAGACACAGAACGAAATATAGTTTAACTTCCAACTCTACTGTTTGTAGTTATATGTCCTTACAGGATATTGCTTTATCATAATATCATATTGTGGCACTGGGAAGATACATTGTAAGTGAGGTGCTGTGTCCCTTCAGGACTTTCAGTATGGAATTTTGCTTCTGCAGTAGACTGTATTGCTATTGAGTACATATAAGAAGTATCCCATGCCTAACCTGTTCCCCATCTCTGCAGTCTTCTTACTATTGATTTGGGTGTCCTTTCTCTAGGGCAGACAAAACATGCAATTATCCCAATGAGCAGGAAAGTAATTAACTGGGTGAGAAATATGCCCAGAGTCCGTTCTATCCCAAGCATTCAATTAGTTAAGAGTAACCAGGCAAAAGATAAGCAGCTTTCTAAACAGTTTAATAAGGTAAAAACAGCTGGGACAACCCCCTTATAACATAATAGGAACAAATGCAATTACAATAAAGCCATGCTGAAACACCTCAGCTTAGATAATGCAGAGAGTGGCCTTACAAAGACAAATTCTGGGACCACCTTCCAATTCTACTGGGCCTGAAGAATAAAGGAGACTGTTCCTAATTCCTGTCCCTGGTAACAGATATCATACTGTTAAATAAATGTACTTCTTTTCAGAGAGAAAACATGAAACAATGTGAAGAAGAGGTCAAGTGGCCAGGACTTGTATAACAATGTGAATAATCAAGTTCTTGATACTGTATTTAAGAGCATGAATTTTCTTTCTTTTTCTAAATTTTTTTTTTATTGGAGTTCAATTTGCCAACATATAGCTTAACATCCAGTGCTCTTCCCGCCAAGTGCCCCCCTCACTGATGGGCACTGAGAAGAGCATGAATTTTCTAACTGATTTTCTCAAATCTGCTATCCATTCATCCATTTACCAAACATGCATTGAGCACTTCTTAGGTGTAAGGACCAATTCTAAGCAATTTCAAGCCAGAATTTTTTTTTTTTTTTTTTAGGTTCAAGCCAGAATTTTAAAAGCAAAAAAACTTGGGAAGGGAAAAATTTTGGCTTTGAAGTCTGGTTCTTACATAAACTCTGTGTGGGACAGACCCAGGTTTTGGGGTCTGATGTTTATATAATTTATAGAGCCCACTATAAAAAAAAACTATAAAATTAGAACTAGAGGCCTATACAAGTGAGAAGCTTTGAGACTTAAGCTTCATCAAATTTATAGAAATCTACCTCTGTAGCTGGATGTGATTTTGTGCTTTAGTTTCCTCAATCCAAGGTCCTAATCCCAGCCTCACAAATAGCTGGGATCTACATAAGAGATTGCATCTGGTACATGGAAGACATGCAACTCTGTCAAATCTGGAGCTAAAAAGAAAAATCTGGATCTACATTTTTATTATCTATGCTTTGTCAATTTGCTCATCCAAACACATGTTTGACATCATCTGCCAAAATGCCAAAGTACTCTACTGGGTAGCCACAGGTTACAGGGGTTAGGCTTGCTCAAAATAAGGTTACCAAAAATACAGGACATTCAATTTAATTCGAATTTAAGATGAACAATGACTAACTTTTTGGTGCAAGCATGTCTCATACAATATCTGGGTGTCTTGAATTTGTTTTTTTGCCAATTCTGGCAACTAAGAAATGTTATGTTCAATTCTTGCTCCAGTGCTTAAACATCTGTATTATGTGACTTTAAAGTAAGTTATTTGAGACACTATCTTTTCTTCAGTTAAATGGGAGCAACAATATTTCTAACAGCATTGTTGTGACAGTTAAATGAGACTACAAATGCATATAAAGTGCTTTGCACAGTGCCTGGCACCCTAGGGGCCCCGTGTAAAGCAGCAACTAGCAGTGCTATCAGAGAGCAGGCTGCAGAGTTAGCTGCTAGGCTTCACACATCCCACAGGAGGCCATAGCTGCTCCCTTTATTTTTTTCCTCTCAGAAAAGTACAGATAGTCTAGCTGATTTCTGAGAAGCCCAGACAAATGCTGGAATGCTCAAGTCAGTTTAAACAACATAGTGCCCTCTGGGAAGGAATAAAGGAGTGCATCTGGCCTTAGGTAGTCTTTTCTGCTCAGTTAATTGGATTCACTGAACTCTCTTTCACAATGACAAAAAGCAAATGTTTGGAATAGAAGACTTTCCTGAGTCTAGTAGAACACCAACATTTCAAATAAACATTTTGATCAAACATTTCATCACATAGATCGTATTTGCCCACAAAGAAGCTTCTGCACCTATGTGCACTGGTTTTCTCCTTCCCAAAATATTTGCTTGGCATCTTCTGGACATGGGTTCAGGACACCAAAAATGAAATTCTTCCTTTCTTTTTTCTTTCTTTCTTTAACTATCTCATTCTCGTTTAATGATTTTTTTTCTCAATGTTTTATTTGGTTAAGCTGATGGTACCTGGTGAGGAATACTTCACTCTGAGTGAATGAAACATTTTACTATGTTCTTTGGTTAATTTCCTTATGTTCAAGCTAGGAACAGCTTGAAACTCAGGATCTTTCTCCTTCTTTCCATCTTTAGCCCAAGTTGTGCATCTATATTTACCTTTTTCAATGGTTTCTTTATTTCAATTCTCTTATTTATTCAACAAAACTGCTTTCCAGATAATGCTTTAACCCCAGGAATACAAAGAGAAATAACTTACAGCCTCCTTTCTCAAGGTGCACAATGCTTAGAAGAGACAAACAAAGGAGTTTGTCCACTATATGATTAAAAATTCAGTCACAGAAATATGTCCTACATATCGAAGAAGTACAGAAGAAAAAGTACCAGTGGATGAGATTAGGTCAGATGGGATGAGGACAAAAGAGGTAATGATGAAGACAAGTTTTAGAGAGGAGATACAGGTTCGTTAAGAATGTACAAATAGCAATCGATTGCCAAGAAGGAAAATTACATACATCAGAGAAAGTAGAAATAGCTTGGTGAAGCTGAAGGAATATATAAGAGTAGAAAAGATATATATAAGGTGTATATAAGACTAGAAAAATAGGCTGCCGTGGATTTTTAAAAGATTTTCATGTCATTCTGGGGAGTTTAAGTTCTACTCTGCAGGAAATTAGGAATTTAGGGCAAGATTTGTGTTCTAGAAATATCAGTCTGTAGGTTCTGTGGAGGTTGAACTGGCAGAGAAAGATGGGGCAGGAAAGACAAGTATAAAGCTATTAAAATAATAAAAACAGAGGATGATGAGGGTCTGAACCAAGGTAGAGACAGTGAGAATAGAGGAGAGGATGATTTTAAATGTTATGTAGGAAGCAGAGTGAAAAAAAATTGGAGACTGGGAAGTCGTTGTTGATTCCTGGATTTCCACATCTCTCTGTGAGTCTTATAGGGAAATTGGATTCACACAAACATGCAAACACATACATAACAGACCAAAGATAATATGCCTCTCAAAATATACTGTATGTATACATTGCACTAAAGATTCCTAAGCAAAATGCACCATTAAATGTGTTTAACCATTTATGAATCGTAATTAATCTTTAATTATTATGTTATTAATAGAACATGAAGCTAGAAAGCCACATGGCAATTTTCAGAAAATCTGAGATTACAGAATTTATACCCTACAAGAAAGTTGCCAAAGTCTATTCATTTCTTTAGAAAAAGCTGTTCATATATTAAATTGTATTCTAGCTACTATGCTAAATATGAGTACAAGTTAATAGTTTCCCATTTCTTTTCATTATGATGTTTTTATTTTTAATTGTTTTATTAATTATTAAGTATATGCAAAATTGTATTTAGAACATATTGAATCATAGATAATAATAGTAAAATGAAGATCCATATATTCTCCTACCCAGCTCTAGAAATGGGATATGGACAATACTTTGACCTTCTGGTGTGCCCTTCAGTAATGACATCAACTTCCGTTCACACACCTTATCCTTAAGTAACTACAAATCTGATGGTTTGTAATTAATTATCTCCTTACCGTTTTTCCAGTTTAACCAATATCTCCATGTTCTTAATCAATAGTTATCATTTTACATATAAAACAATTCTACATATGTATTCTTAGTGATTTCTATCTTTTGCCAAATAACACATTCTTGTGATTCATTCATGTTGATGTGCTTATTCTTTGACTCTGATGTAGAGGATTTGTTATGAACATATTTTGATTTGTTTATCCATTGACCTGCAGATTGACCTATTATGAATATTCCTGCTTTGAACACTCTTGAATGTGTCTCCCTATGCACATGGCACATAAGAATCAACAGCTCTCATTTGCTTAGAATTCCCAGTTATATCTTTTTCTACCTTTTACTTTCAAAGATGTGAAAGTCCTTATATTTTGGGGATATCTCTTGTTAAATGTATATTGTAAAATGATTCTCAATCTGCAGGTTTACAAACTTTTATATGTATTTATTTGTACATTTTCTATTCTATTAAGTACTAGTTTAACTGCAAGAGAAAAATAAAAACTACTGTCAAATATAGGTGGAAAGCTGCTGTTGTAAGGAGTGAAATGTCATCCTACATTTAACAGGAAAAAAAATGAAACTCAATTAACATGATATTTATACCTAGCAACAAGTAAGGAACACTAGGAAAGAAGAGTATAGACAGATGTAGTTTATAAGGAAATTGTAGCATGTTATTTAAAAAGCAGTGGTTACTGGAAGGAATTAGAGCCCTGTCTGAGGAAGAAGAGAAAAAGAGCTTATGGGATGCCTGGGTGGCTCAGTGATTGAGCCGCTGCCTTTGGCTCAGGGTGTGGTCCTGGAGTCCCAGGATAAATTCCTGCATCAGGCTCCCCTCAAGAGGTGTGCTTCTCCTTCTGGCTATGTCTCTGCCTCTCTCTGTGTCTCTCATGAATAAATAAATAGAATCTTAAAGAGAGAGAGAGAGAGAGAGAGAGAGCTTGTGCTTTTGGGAAAAGGCTTAATAGTGAAGACTAGAAGACTAGCCTAGTTCTGGAAGACTGCCTGAGGAATGCATGCATCCAGAGGAACAGAACGTGACAATAGACATACAATTGTATACTAGGCTAAGGTTGAATGAAATTTACCATAACTATGAATCAACAACACCTCAGAATACCAGTAGGTCTTGAATGTGTGAGGTAGAAGTATACGCACCACCATTCTTCTTCCTTGGACGAGGACCTTCTTAGGGCCTTCACACTGCCTGCTGACTACATAGAATTCTTACATCCCTGCCAACTAGCTTCACATCTTTCTATCAAAGAGACATTTCCATTTTCCCATTCCCATGACAAACTTGCACAATATCCAAGATCAGAAATTCTCAGTGTACCCCCAACTTTTTATCAAAGTATACAATTTATTCCTGTAACTAAACTGCTTTTGCTTTGACTTATAAAAATTTTTTTTTGTTGAATGGTCTGTGGAAGGGGTAGAAAGCGAAAGCAAGAGATAAGCACTGTACTATGAGGTCAGACTAACATCATGGGAAGGCAGAATGTTTACTAGGTTATATGAGACCTTAGCCTTTTTATTATATAATAGAGCTTAATCTAGGTAGTAAACAGTTTTCAGAAAACAGAAACATGGAGCTAAAGGGGTAACAGCTGAGACACTACTCAGTTCAGAAGTTCATATGCTTCTGAACAATCGAAAGCAACAGAATGAGAGTGCAGAGGATGAATAGGAACTGTCTGAGGTCTTCCTGAAAACTTTAAATTAAACACAGCCCATTTCAGTTGTTTCAAAAACAGACTATTGCCAGTGTCCATAGCTAGTTGCTCCAGAAAAAGCTTCATGAGTTTACATTGGCCTGTTTGGCCAGCCTTTGCCCAAAGAGCTGCTGAGAAGTCAAAGGCCCTGATCCTAAGCCTGGAGGGGTGGTTTGAAGATGAGGAGCTACAGCAGATTCTTGATGATACCTAGACCAAGTGTAGTTTTCAATATTAATCTCCAAATATCCCTCCGCTACTGAAGGAACTACATCCCCAGGCCAGTACAACTGTTCCAGGGTCTGGAGCTGATTTACACAGAAATTCTCTTGCAGAAGACACCTGGGCTTCCTTTGGATAGAATTCAGCTTGGTCTTGATCTTGGATTGCTATTTCAAACTTGACTTTTGGACTCTGATAACCTGACCCTGCCTCTGGGAAGGCTGAGATTGGGTGATATGCATATAAATTACACTGTTGACTTCCTAATACCACCGTTCTGGCCCCTGTATTATTTTAAATTCTTTAAAAAGATTTTATTGATAAAATAATAATAATCATCATGGACACTTGTTGATAATTGTGGACACTTTTATAGAGATGCAGTCTTATGATAATGATTACATATGAACATTGCAGTTTTTTAATCAAACCCAAATTCCAGCATTTGTAAGTATGTTGCAAATACCAAATGTCTGAGGCTCTCAGCAATAGATTTCAGCTCTGTCAGGGTAGTGACTGTGTCCACCTTAGTGAACAAAGGCACATGGGTAGTGCTAGAAAAATACCAATTGAATGAGTGAATGCTTTCCTGTGTCATGTTTTCTACTATAGCCAGTTTGATAAATTTATTTGGGTTAACTCATTTAGACTGATAAAAGGTGAGAACCTTTAGCTGGTGGTTAAATACTTAACAGAAACTCAAATCCTTATCACAAAGAATCCTATTCAGATGATAAGGAATTTCAGACAAAGGTGTCAGGATACTGGGAAATTACGAATAAGGATAATATATAAAGTCAGCCTACTTCCTAAATCACAAAAATCAAAGACACGAGATTAGAAGGGAAAATATGTGGCAGGAATTATTTATTTTATGAATTGCTTAAATAAATATTAAGACATTCTAAAGAAAACACCATGCCTTACTAGGAGGACAGTGACAATAAATATAAAAAGCAAGAAAATTATGTAGTATGTTAGAATGTGTTAAGTGCTGTTGAAAAGATACTAGAGGAAAGGAAGGGAGTTCAAGAAAGCGGAACAAGGAAAATTAAAAATTCACTCATTCAATTTATTCATTCATTCACTCACTTAGCCACTCAGCCAGCAATTCTCAACAATCTATTTTGTCCTCAGTATTCAGAATATAAAATGAGTTAGACATGGCCCTGCTTAGTCTAGTTAACATACATGAACAACACGAACAGCCAAGCTGTTGTTTGTAAATTCTCTAATAAAAATGGGTATAGAGTCCTATGGTGACTTTCAATAATAGCTAACAATTCAGGGAAGGCTTCAAAGATAAACACTTTTTGCATTAGATCTTAAGAACTGGGTAAGATTTAATCAGTTGAGAGGAGAGAAAGGATGTTCCAGGCAACAAAGACAACTAGTGAAACAGCATGGAGATCTAAAGGAAGATAGCAATTCAAGGAAAGGTAAAAATTTTGTTGTAGTGAAAGCATAATTACTACAGAAAGCTAATAAGGGGGCGTGTGGTGGAGTCCAGTAGGGGTGAAGGAGTAGCTTTACAGCAGATGAACTTGGAGAGGAATCCATCTAGCCAATATACAATAAGAGTTTCTACATACACTGAATGCATTTGTATGCTGCCCTGTATTGTGATCATATGAAACAGCAGGCTTAAAAGTACTGTGGAACAAAGCAGTATACTTTTGTGTTTACCATGGGTGTGCTTGGCTTTAACTAGACCCAGAATACAAAAATCCAAACTTACAAAACAGATAAAATAGGATGTGATTATTTTGTGAACAAAGGGATTCTTAACTTTATAAAAGGATTTACGTTCTTTGTTCTCAAGTACAAAAGTAGTGCCTGAGCTTGCCAACTCCCTGGATGTCAGGAGTCTCCCATAATGGAGCTATTCCTGACATACTCTGACTCTTCAGTAGAATGATTTTTTCTCCTGCTTTGTTTTTAAAGCTAATATATATACATATACATATATATACACACACACAGCCAATTCTATATAAGACATGAATTTGTTTTTCAATATTTTAATAAACATTGTGTTTAGCTCCCAACCCTCCTCTCTCTTACCTATAAACAACTGAAAGGCAGAAAGGGAAAGGAATCAAAGTAACCTCCGTAAGGTCAGATCAGAACATTTGGGAGTTGGGGCGGGAAAAGTGACAAATGAAATTCATAGTGGAGGTGAGGGCCCCTGAGTTTGTAGGAGATCCCATGGGGCCATTGACACTGTGTAATAATTGCACCCAGATTCCTGGCAATAATGGGGATTTGGTGTCCAGGAAACATGAGGAAGTAACTGAGATATCTGTATCTGGAAGATAAGCTTAACAAATTCCTTAATATAGTGATGTATTTGTGGAACTATATTGTTGTCAGTCAGTGTCTTTATCAGTTCTTATTCCTAAATATTTCAACTTTTACAGAACTATTGTGTGCATTTATTTTTTAATTCAAAAGCAACACAAACATGTAGAGGAATGAGAAAAATGGGTGAAAAGGAGAGGGAGATTCAGGGTTCCAGTTACCGAATGAGTAAGTCATGGAAATCAAAGGCATAGCATGAGGAATATAGTCGATGGTATCGCAATAACATTATATAGGGACAGATGGTAGCTACACTGGCGGTGAACACAGTATAATGCATAAACGTTTTGTACTCTTGAAACTAGCATATCATTGTGTGTCAAATACACTCAAATAAAAAAATTAATTATTAAAATTAAATAAAAATTACACAAAGGATTCGGAAATGACCTCCTCCAGGTATGCTTACTGCCACACCTCTTCAAAATACTAGTCTTTATGCCTTAATTTGTTAAAGGCTCAGTTTAATGTTGGAGTTAATAGATAGTAATAATGTAAACATAATATTTAAATATACTAATAAGGGTTCATATACACAAACCATTTACCATACTGACCAAATATCTGTTTTTCCAAAACACTAAAATACGTGTGTGTGAGTGTGCATCTTCAATATCTAAAGGTAACATACTTAATGGCAAATGAAGGAATATTTGCCCCTTAATACCAGAACAAAAGGCAAGGATGTCTTTTCTTAAAACTCATCAATGGTTCTTGATTGTACAATAAAGCAAGAAGACAAAAGATATGTTTTCAAAAAGACAAAACATAGAAGGATAGAAGTAAAATTTTCCTTATTCATAAATTATATAATAGTTGTTGGGAAGGACAAATAATTTTTCTTTACCTTCTTTGGTTCTTAGCTGAGATCCCCTGTATCAAAAGAGATTAATAGGAGAAAAACAAACAAGTTTAATAACAGGTGTACCTTCTATATACACATACTTTCTATACATGGAAAACTGAGTAATTCCCCAAAATGGCTTATGCTAACACCTTAAATACCATCTTCAGCTAACTACAAAAGAAAGATGTTGGGGGGGGGGTGATATGAGGGGAGGCCTGTTAATTGAGGGGTTGCCAGGAAAATCATAGTAACAAGTAAGAGTGTGGTTGCTGTGGAGATCTAAATCCTTCCGTTCTCCATTGGTAAGTTTCTGAAGATTTAGTCATCTTTCTATTCCTTGTACAGAGACTGAAGAGACACCTTTATACATTGAGGTTCCCTAATAAATATAAATGTCTCTTACAAAAGGGCGACTTCTACTGTTTTCAGAGGTTCTTCTTGTGTCAGCACTTTCTTTAAAATAATAAGCCTAAAACAATTCTTATGCCCAAGGCATATCTGGGGTGGCAAAATCTGTTCCCCTTAATTGTCTACATAGAAAATACTAAGAAATATTGAAAAGAAAGAAAGAAAGAAAGAAAGAAAGAAAGAAAGAAAGAAAGAAAGAAAGGCCTGCTAGAAAAACAAGAGAATTTAACAAGGTTGCAGAATAAAAGGTCAATATAGTAAAAGTAATTGCATTTCTATATATTACCAACAAACAATTGGAAAATCAAGTTAAAACTAAGGCCAAATGTATTTAACAAGGTTTGGAGCAGGTGCCCCATCCATAGGTGACATGTTCCAGGGTCCAGAGAGTGTCTGGTTGGCTCCAGCCATGAATTCCTTGGTAGGAGAGGTGAGCAATCTTTTTGGAAGCTTATCCTTTGAGCAGGCCCAAAAGGATGGCATCTAATATTTTTAGACCAACTGAAGAGCCTCACTTAGAACATATCTAAAAGGACCAATCCCCCAAAGGGGAAAGGAAGTGGTACCTTTGATGCCTATACAGATTCAGCGTCTGAACCCACCTGGTAATATATTTGGGTCTCCAGTCACTGCCACTTTACCTTTGGCACACCCAAATAAACCCAAGGATCACATGTTCTTGTGTGAAGGAGGAGACCCCAAATCAGTCCTTAAAACTGCGATGAGCACCTCATGAAGAGAAGAGCTGGGTGAAAAGGGCAGCCCTGGAGAAGCAGGCCTCATCTAGCAGCCCATGCCCAGGTCCATAGGTAATAGTCATAAGCCTGGGTTGGGCCCATCATCTCCTCACAACAAAGTCCTGAACCTGTCTGGAGGCAAATCCAGTATCTCTCTCTACAAAGAGAGTGCTGCTTCCTTTGTAGCCAAACAAAACTCTAGAGAGGTAGGATTTCAAACATAGTATTTTTTTAGCCCAAAGGAGCCAGGTGGGGAGATGGTGGGTTGTGTATCTGTAGGTGCTCTATTTAGGCTCCATTGCCATCACAGAGTTGTGAAGGATCCCACCTTCCAGACTGCTGCCAAGAGACATGTCCTGGTAGGGATAAAATGTGACTTCCTGTGTGCCCACTCCCTTGTAAACTGCAGATGTGACAAGACTCTATGAGAGGTGTGAGGGCAGGAGGTGCAAGGCCACAGTGCGGCCTGGTGATGGAGGACTGCCTACAGCCTCATTGCACCAGAGCTTGGCTGGCTGACCTGGGGTCCAGGATTCACTAGTAACAGAGTATAAAGCCTTGGCAAGAAAATAAAAAACTACCTTTCTGTTGCTGTCATATACAGAGGGAGTCAAAACACTAATGGTGGGGATTGAGGGTCACATCATTCCCCAGGCATGGTTTCTGACCCCAAGGCTACAGCTACTGGCTCCCAGTGCCTCCTTTCCAGTTGGCCCCAAATGTGTTGCTCTGCACTCTTCTTGAGACACCTCAGTTGCTTGTCCTCAACAGCTGTTGACAAAAAAAACAAAAAGTCATTCTCAGTCTCAGTTTTATGGAAAGATTTTGTGCCCAGATCCTCTGAGGTACTCCATTTCTGCCATCTAAAAGCTTGGCTAGATCTTATGGAGGAATCTCTGCCTTCCATTCACAGGTTCGTTTTGCTGGGAATTATTCCCTTTTTCTTATCAGCCTCCAGTAGAGGCCTTTGCCCATCACCAAGGATGTGGACAGCTCCTTTCATAAGTCACAGTTCTTCCTATTTGGAAGGCCCCAGGACTTCAGCAACTTTAAAACTCTGTCCACGTGCATCCAGATAATAGGCTTATTTAAATCCTTTATCAATCTTACTTTATTCCTGTTGACAGTGGAAAGAAGAGATGCTCCAGAACCTTGCATTCTTAGGTTTGAATTTTCAGTAATATCTAAAGAGCAATTCTAAAATACCAGCTTTACATAAGTGACTGGTGACTGATCTGTTTCTGACACCTTTCTAGGAAAAAGTCTTTTGCTCTGGTACAGCAAAGAGAAAGAAAAGTTTGCTTAACTGCTGTTTATAAAACTTTGCAAAACCTCTGAACCATATTCAGTTTCCAGAAGAGACCTGGAGACCTTAGGCCAGAAGATTAAGTAGTTTGACAACAAAGTCTCAAATGGCCAATTCCACGATTTTTGCCAGGAAAGATAGTGGGCTGGCCAGTCATGTTGCTTTAAGTCATCAGGCAAAAATTTCTCCTAGCTATCCCCTAAAGGTCTCTTATACATCAGTTCTTATATTTTACTCATGTTGGACCACCAGTTAACAGAGGACGGGGTTTGGGTGGGGTAGCTATTGGTATGAGTGCCTACAAAGCTAATGCCAGGTGCTAAAAATACCTGCATCGTTGTTAAAATTTTGAAAAGAAACAATGCTGTTTAGTCACACTCATAGTGGCCCTAGACACTTAAGTGCCTTCAGGAGCTGTCTGCTGAGCTCCACCTCTTACATGTGGCCCATTGAAGGGATCTGCACATGGCTTTGTTAACCAAAAACAATTTCCCCCCTTTCAACTGCCCTGTTCACTCGGGAGTCAAGAAACTCATTCCATGCTACATTCGCAAGTACTTCCTGTCTCCATCCTTCAAATGGCCATATATAAGAAAGTTGTTTGGAATTCAGAGCATTTTCCCCATTAAAGAGTGTCATAAATGGTGCCTGGGGTGTAAGCCCAAACACACTAACTTGCTTAACAATGAATGCAACGTTCTAATGGTAGAAATGAACTGCCATTTGTGATTATGTTTTGTTTTGTTTTTTAATATGCAAGAAAATGATTTGTGAATTCTAAATTGGATTGCCAGGAACTCAGGCCTGGTAGTGCTGGCCCCTGTGGCTTCCTCCCTGCCCTCAATGTTCACACAGTGAGAAGAGCTCTCTAGTTCCGTCCACTGGCTGGTAACTTGAGTGGAGACAGGGAGGCAAATATGGGAATGGCAGCAAACATGAACTGTAGGAAAAGCCTCTGTGCAGGGGAGACCGATGCTTTGCCTCTCTTTTCTTCTCATCTTTCCCTCCTTGGGGCCATAGAAATGGGTTTAGAGTGTCTGGTAGTATAGTCACTGGGAGAAGCAGGAGAGGAGTTTCTGCTGCTCCTGTGAGCCTGATGGGGTGGCCATTTATATTTGGGAAATGTTCTATACATTAGGGACTGCCTGTATTTGGAAGATTCATTAACTCTTAGCATCCTGTTCTCAACCTCTAAGCTGCATTGAGAAATTATTAGTCTGCATTTTTAGTAACTCTTAAAACTTTTTTTATGTGCATTTGGTGCCGACTATTTTCTAGAACTGTATCAAAAACAAAAAAGCCTGTATCACATCACAATGTAGTTTTGAAAGGGGCATTTTGTTTTTACAAGGAAAGATTGGTCATAACTATTGAATCATGTAAAAAAGAAAATAATTCAACAATGTTTTTTTTTTTAATTTTTATTTATTTATGATAGTCACAGAGAGAGAGAGAGGCAGAGACACAGGCAGAGGGAGAAGCAGGCTCCATGCACCGGAAGCCCCATGTGGGATTCCATCCCGGGTCTCCAGGATCGCGCCCTGGGCCAAAGGCAGGCGTCAAACCGCTGCGGCACCCAGGGATCCCCTCAACAATGTTTTATTAACACTAAAAGAATATCTAAATAAGCAGAGCAGAATGATAAATCATTTTAAAAAAATGGAAGACTCAAACTGTTAAAGTGTTCATTTTCCCCAGATTAATCAATGTATTTAATGAAATCTCAATTTTTTAGTAGTCTTTTTGTTGATGAACTAATTCTAAAATTGATATGGAAAGGAAATGTATTTAAAATAGTCAAAATCCTGAATAAGAACAAAATTGGAGGATGTACATTGCCTGATTTCAAGATATATAATATGGCAGTAATTCATGACAACAGTCATGATAACATTGTATTGATATAAAAATAAACCTACAGATCAATGGAATAGAATAGATTCCATAAATAGATCATACATGTATAATCAAATAATTTTTGGAAAGGTGTCAATTCAATTCAATGAAGGAAAAAGTCTTTTAAACAAATGTGCTAAAGCAACTGGGTGTCCCTATTGAAATTAATGAGCCTCATTCCAGTTTCACATTATACACAAAATTTAATTTGACATGAACCTAAATGTAAAAGCTAAAACTTAAACTTCCTAGAGGAAAACTTCATAACCCTAAAGTAGGCAAATATTTATTAGATAAGATAACATAACGTTATCAAGATTTATTAGATAAGATAACATGATGTTATCAAGAGAACAAAAAGGCCGTCCATTGACTGGGAGAAAATATCTGTGCTATGTGTATCTGACAAAAAAAAAAAAAAAGCTTGTATTCAAGTCATATAAACAATCACTATAATTTGATAATAAAAAGTCAATCAATCTAATAAAAAATAGGCACACATTTGGACACATACACACAAAAATATCCTTCTCAAAAATCTTCATTTCTTTTAACTGTTACCATGATAGCTTAAGCCCCAGGTCTTTAATCATAATTATTTTTGGTGGTAACAACCCAGTGATAATACCCAAGCAGAATCTTCTGAAGTGGAGGCAGAGAAGCCCCACATATAAAGATAATAAGGTTTTAATGGCTATTCTACTCTTGAACAAACCCAGCCCATTACAGAGTTATCATTTAGCTTTATAGCATCACAATCATATAAAAGTTAACTGTAGTGCTTCAAGCTCTTTCCCTTATCCTGGAAATTTTCCCAAGGCTATCCATTGAAGAGCAGATTGATCTCATATCAAACCCAACAGGATTGGGATAGGAATTTTACATTGATTTAACCAAATAGACTGACAAAACATAACCCCTTGGATAAACAAAGATGTACCTAGAAAGGTTATTGTATTAGTGCATTTGAACACTATATCTAATCAGAGCATAATTATTTAATTACTGTTTTATTATACAGGTAAGTCATGTCTATTTAATCAAGCCTCTTAAACCCCATTGACACTTACATGATCCCACAAAAAAAGTTCCTGTTAGTTTTCTTAATAGAGGAAAAGCATATAGGCATAACTCAAATTACAGAAGTACCACCCTCAAATTTATAAACCATATTATTACAACTGAATACATTTCATCCCCATTAATATTTTAAATTTGAACTCTTTCTCTGAATGTGAAAGTAATTCATGCTTGTAAGAAAAAATAGAGTTAGCAAAAATGTAAAGGAGAAAAAATATCACTTAATCCAGTGATCCAGAAAAAAATCATTGTTCAAATTTTCAGTGCTACTTTTTATTATATTTCATAACTTTTTTGTTTGTATACCTGAGATCATATAGTGACACATTTTTATGCTGCCTTTTTTATTGACCAATACATAAATTATATACGTTAATTTGCTATTTAGGCTTAAAATCGGGGTAATTTTGTGTACACATTTTGGACAATTTTGTTTCACATTTGGAAAACTAGGAAGACTGAAACAAAAACATAATTTCTCACAGCCAGGAGACGAGTTTTATTGTATGTTGTTGTATTTCCATCCAATTCTTTTTCCATGCTATTATTCCTACTTAGCATATGTATGAAGTTTTAGATTCTCAACTAATTTAATAACTATATTGTACACATTTTATTACACTCCTTACTAGACTAGACACTGTAATTTTAAAAACCCATCAAATTGTTTAGTGATATATAGTTCTTATTATATTAATTTCCATTTCTTTGTTTCTAATGAGGTTAGATATGTTTTTATACATTGTTTGGTGTTTTTCTAGTGAAGTACTACCACTTTCTTAATAATTTGTCATGCTTTCTTTGAAGTTAAGGATACCATCTTTTTTCTGGCATATCAGGTACAAAGAATTTTCCCACTTTACCTTCTAATATGCTTAAGCTTTTGCCATTCCCATTTTTTAAAATGATCAAGCAATCCAATAGATCTCCAGTTGTAATTTTATATATTGCTTTCAAGTTTAAAAAGCCTCTACATATCCAGCCCTTTGTTGATATCTGCTTACATTCCTTCTTTTTAATAACTATATTTTCTAGATATGTCCATTAAAAAACTCTACATATTTATCTCTTCACTTTATATTTTTTCTATTTGTGAATCCATTAGTTTTTCTTTTCTTGCCTTCTTTACGGCTGCCTTCTTTAAAACTTTCTAGCTTCTCAAATAAGATGATATCTCATTCATTTATCTTTCTTAAATGATAACCCATAGGGATATAAGTTTACTTTTGAATATGTATTTTGGACTATCCTATAAATTTTGATATATAGGATTCTCTTTTTAATTATTTTCTAAAGACATTTTAATTGCATTTTTATTCCCTCTTTAACTAAATTGCTATTCAACGGAATCTTAATGTTTAGTTTTGTGGATATTTGGTAAAAAGATGTAAACTGGCCCATCTAGTTTCCATTTTTATTTAAATTGAGGGTTTTCTCATGGCTTTGAATATGATTAAGTATTATAAACATTTCCCACGTTTGACAACATATATATTTTCTATTTGTGAGTATAAATTTATATTGTTAACAAGCATTTGTGCTTATTTACTTTGTGTCTTAATTTGTCAAAGTACTTAGCTGAAGCACCTCACTATAGTGGTTTTTGATGTCAAATTATTTATAATATTTTTCTTGCTGTATTTTATGTGCATGGAGATTTATTGTTGTTATCCCTTCACAATGAATTTTATCAAGTGAATTACCTACTCTCCCATTCAATGCTTTTTTTTCTCCTTCAGTTCTACTGATATTATTATTGTGACTTTTGCTTCCATCTCTTTTTTTTTTTTTTGCATCTGCTATTGAGAGCCAAGTTTAACTCACAGGTAAGTGTCATAATAAATATATTTAATCTTAGTTCTATTATTTTATGCCTTCTCTATTTTTTTTTTTTGGCTTACTAGGTACCTTGTATTTTTGTAGTTTTCTTTGCAGACTTTGTTTTATTTGTTTTTACCCCCTACATTTGTCAAGTAGAAATTCTATTTTTTAGTTGTACTCGGAGTTGTCCATAGGGTTAACAAATGTTTAGATTAACTTCTTACTTTCTGAAAGTGATTACTTAGAATTATGCATTTAAAATAGATATATTTAAACTGAAGACCCAAATGATGCTGTACATAGTTGGAATACGGCACAGCATAATGTA
The DNA here is from genome assembly GCF_905146905.1 of Nyctereutes procyonoides. Classification (NCBI taxonomy): domain Eukaryota; kingdom Metazoa; phylum Chordata; class Mammalia; order Carnivora; family Canidae; genus Nyctereutes; species Nyctereutes procyonoides. The sequence continues at coordinate 27,154,878 of NW_026575040.1, read as the reverse complement.
TGGCTGATATATCTCAGTAAAAATCTGAAAAATGTAACTATTATGATAACAGATTTATGGTTTGTTAATAAAAATATTTGTTATAATTGCAATTATGCTAGAATTCTTAGGAGGAACAAAAAAATGAATCAAAGTGATGATTTTCTTGCCACTATTTTCCCAACAAAATGTTATGACGTCCTTAGGGTCATGTTGCACAAGTACCAACCATATTTGAACTTATGCATTTAAAATGTATTTAATAATTTCCTATTGGGCAGCCCAGGTGGCTCAGCGGTTTAGCGCCGCCTTCAGCCCTGGGCGTGATCCTGGAGACCTGGGATCGAGTCCCACGTTGGGCTCCCTACATGGAGCCTGCTTCTCCCTCTGCCTATGTCTCTGCCTCTCTCTCTCTCTCTCTCTCTCTCTCTCTCTCTCTGTGTGTGTGTGTGTGTCTCATGAATAAATAAATAAAATCTTAAAAAAAATAAGTTCCTATTATGTTTGAGGGACTCATGAACAAATTATATATGGTTCCTACCATTATGAAACATACAGCCTACTTGGGGACACAGATAATAAACAAGTAAAAAAAAAAAGGAACACACAGATGCAGATGCTCACACACACACACACACACATGCATCCCTTAAGTCTTCTGAAAAATTTTCAGATGTATTTTAATAAGAAGCCTCATTTATTAAGTAATATATATTAACATGGCAGTTCTAACTTAAATTTTATCTTCAGTGATGCTTTATTTCCACTGCTTGCCTTCCAGCTAGTTATAATCCTTAATATATTCACTTGAAATTTCCTGTCAGAATTTTTGCTAATGTTTAATACATTGTCTTTCACAGAGCATGATATAACTTAGAGATCTTTTAGGCCCAGGGTGGTAAATATAGGCATTAATGTCACACTCCCACCTTCCAAGCCCATGGCAGACAGTGGCCATCAATATTGATGGCCATTTATTTTAATGCTGAATATAGCCCAGGAATCACTTTTACTTTAGCATTCCAGTTTGTACTAACCACCTGAAGTTTTTGAACATGAGATGGGACCTTTTAGAAAAATTCTTGTTTTGGAGTTGGCAAACTCATTGCTAACTAAACCTTAAAAATATAAAGTAATTAGTAATTCCATATTTGCAAGAATCTTCTTGAGGAATGATTTTGTGTCAGAATTTTCAAACAGGGATTAATTTGAAAGTGAGATAAATCAAAATGTCTCTACCATACTGGTTATTCTTAGCCCTATGCCTCTTCCAGCTCAATTTTTAGGACTATTATTTGGAGATCCTGAACTAGAACTGTGGCATTAGGGCATCTGTTCCCTAACTATATTATCTCAGAACAACATTCTCTTTCTTTTGGTTCAGATCCTTTCTTCAATTTCTTTTTTTTCATACAACTCGCTCTTCATTTCTCATGACATTAAGCATGATGCTCTGTTATAACCACATGGCAACGTGAAGTCTAAACATTAAGGTGTCACAAAAGGCTTATTTAAGAATAGACATTGCACAATTGAGAGCTTTACTGTTTATTCAGTAAAGCTGAGCATCTTCTGTGTTACCTTTAACTTTACTTGTATATTGGATTCATTGGATTCATTGGACGTCTTGGGCTTGCCTTCAACTTATCTCAAGAGCCTAGTACATTGCCTCCCACTTGAATCCAGCTCTGACCATTATTGGTAAGTATTTCTACAAGAGGTGACCGCTGGCTAATGGACTGGCCATGGCAGGCAGCCCTGTGTTCCTCTCTACTCTGGCTCCCCTCAATCAGGCTCTCTTTGATATCTTTGGCTGGAGAGGAGGCTTCCTAATTCTTGGGGGCCTCCTACTAAACTGCTGTGTAGCTGGAGCCCTGATGAGATCAATAGGGCTGCCACCAACCAGTGCAGGGAAAGATAGGTCTAAAGAATCCCTTCAGGAAGCTGGAAAATCTGATGAGAAAAAGGGAGCAGGTGATGCAAATACAGACTTTAATGGCAGAAACCCTAAAGAAGAGAAACCATCGGTTTTTCAAACAGTTGAGAAACAGTTGGACTCATCCCTGTTTACCCACAGAGGCTTTCTACAATACCTCTCTGGGAATGTGATCATGGTTTTTGGGCTGGCTACTCCTTTAGTCTTTCTTAATAGTTATGCCAAGAGTCAACATTACTCTAGTGAGAAGTCTGCCTTCCTTCTTTCTATTCTGTCTTTTCTCAATATTATAGCCAGACCTTCTATGGGACTTGTAGCCAACACCAAGTGGATAAGACTTCGAGTTCAGTATTTTTTTTGCAGCTTCTATTGTTGCAAGTGGAGTATGTCATCTACTAGCACCTTTATCCTCCAGCTACATTGGGTTCTGCGTCTATGTGGGCCTCCTTGGATTTGCATTTGGATGTCTCAGTTTGGTGTTATTTGAAACACTGATGGACCTCATTGGATCCCAGAGGTTTCCAGCGCCTTGGGATTGGTGACCATTGTGGAATGCTGTCCTGTCCTCCTGGGGCCACCACTTTTAGGTCGTCTGAATAACATCTATAGAGACTACAAATATGCCTACTGGGCATGTGGGGTGATCCTAATTATTGCAGGCATCTATCTCTTCATTGGCATGGGCATCAATTATCAACTTGTGGCAAAAGAGCAGAAAGCATAGAAGCAGCAAGAGAAGAAGCCAAGAGAAGTTATTAAAGCAGCAGAATCTATAGAATAGAGAGGCCCATGTGGCCCTAAAGAGAAGAAACATAACCAGAAGAGCTTTGAACCAAAAATACCTTAAAAATTCTACTGAATCATGTTCTGTTAGTGCTGCTCACCACAGCGAGTGGACATCTGTGTGGAGGTCATACTGATGAGGGGGCAGAAGGCTAGCTGAGGACAAAGCATGAGATGATATCCCCAACCTTACCTCTCTTGGGTGGGATATACGTAACATTCCTCCAGGGAGCTCCCAACTGTCTTAATGTGAATGTCTTTCTAGAGAGAAAAACAACCTTAACTTGATTATGGCAAGGCCTCCAGTATCTTGTAGGTCCTGATTATGGCAAGGCCTCCAGTATCTTGTAGGTCCTCTTTAGCATAGGAAAGTTCTTTTGAAAACCTTCTTTTTTCTGATCTCCCCCAACTCCCAAGTATATAATCAGCCACCCCTCACAACCCAGGTGCAGCTCTTTCTGCCCACGGGTCCTGTCCCCATGCTTTAATAAAACCACCATTTTGTAACCCCCCCAATTTTTTTTTTAATCTTGAGATAAGCATTTAATAGACTTGAAAAGCTTTCAAGCCATTGTAGGGCTTTCTAGGCAGACAAGGCAGAAATGGGGCTAAACAATAAAGTGGACAGTAAACTATGCTATTAGAAGGTGATTTTGGTCTAAAAAAGAGCAGAGCAGATGAAGGATATAGGGAAATACTGAGATTGGGAGTGGGTGCACTTTTAAATAGGGCCTTATAGAGAAGGTGAAATTTAAGCAAAGATTTGAAAGAGGTAAAAAAAGTTAGCTGTGCATACAGCTGAAGGAAAGATGTTACAGGCATAGGAAACAGGAGTGGGCCTGGTGTGTGTGAAGAACAACAAGGACACCAATGTGGCTGGAGTAGGGCAAGCATGAAAGAGAGTGGGAGATGGCAGGGGAGGGCATGTCACTTTGCACAGACGATCAAAGTGGTACACAAGAAACAAAAGATATTAAATATGTTAATGTAATTACCCTTACTTTAATTAAGTATAGTTAGTAGGTTTTACACCAAAGGACACGAGGAACCTGATTCCCTACAGGAATCCCTTCTCACTTTTAAGCCCTTTTAAAACTTACCCCATCACTCCTTTAATTAAACAAGACTCTCAGAATCCTATTATTTGAAAATTTTATTTCCCTAGTCTTTGCAATCTGCCTTAACCTTACCTACCTCTTTTCTAAGTGCAACCTGCATAACAAATTTTCACATTCAGAATTTGTGTTTTTCTACATCAAACATAATTACCTGTGAAGCATTTTGTGATATTCCTGCAAAATAAATTATACTGCAGTGCATTTTGGACTCCAAGCATTTCCTATAACAACTGACTTGAATTCATTGCATCCTTGGCATATAAATTGAAGTGGACATCATTAAAAATGCTAAAGGTGCCCCATGTGTTCCCTTCAGACTTCTTTGCTAGTGATGACACACGGTGATGATTTCATGCAAACTCAACCGGTCATCTAAGGGTTTCTGTATATTTTCTGCATTTGTTGCAAGAGTGAGTCTGAACTCTGAGGGAAGCAGAGTGATGCCTGGAAATTCAACTGACATGAGAAAGACATAGCCCTTCTCCCATGCCCCCCATCCCTCCAGAAGTTAGCCATGCACCAGCCTTGCTCCAGAGGACACAGCATTTAGTCACACTGTGTGAAACTACAGTGTGTAACACAGCAACTCTCAGCCAGCACTATGGAGGATACGCTAAGATAAAGCAGTTCTCACGTTTTAGCATTTGTGCGATGTTTTATAAATTTCAACACACACTCATGATTTTACCCTGAAAAGCTGCATAATATGCTGCCTTTAGATTTTCTAATTGGAAATAATTGGAGAGCCAAAGCTTACATATGTAAAATAGACAATAATCATGTTCCAAACTCTGCGGTCCCAGCCATAATTGCATCTTATGGTGTGGAGTCAGCATAACCAGTTTTATTTTTTTTTAATTTATTTATGATAGTTACACACACACACAGAGAGAGAGAGAGAGGCAGAGACATAGGCAGAGGGAGAAGCAGGCTCCATGCACCGGGAGCCCGATGTGGGACTTGATCCCTGGTCTCCAGGATCGCGCCCTGGGCCAACGGCAGGCGCCAAACCGCTGCGTCACCCAGGGATCCCGCATAACCAGTTTTAAAACCTGACTTTGCCACTGACCAAATCCATGACTCTGGATAAATCATTAAAACTCCCTGTACTCAGTTTCCTCATCTGCAGGTTTGAAATTAATTGGAAATTAGCAAGCATTATGCAAGGAGAAGTTTAATAAGTACTTGCACTTTAGGGCTTGTCCCCTCAGAATCTCTCTTTTTGGATGTCAGCCATCATGCTGTGAAGATGCTTAGGCTAGACAACAAAACAATGCAAGGCCAGATGGAGGGAAGCCCTAGAGGTAAGAAGCCATGGTCAACGTTTCAGCCACAACAGATCTTCCAGCTGAATATACCTCCCTGAGGAACCTCAGCTATATTGTGTGGAACAGAAGAACCTATCCAACTGATCCCAGTAAACCCACATACTTGTGAGAAAAAATGACACATTGCTATTTTCAGCTACTAAGTTTTGAAGTGAATTGCTAGCAACAATAGACAACTGAAAGAGTCAACATATTCTTCTTTTAAATTAATATTTAAACCACTTAGAGATGACCATTGCAATGCATTTGTATTTAGACAATAACAAGTCAAGGAGAGAAGAAAGGGTCTATCACTGGACCTGGGAATGGATATAGGAATTAGGTGTAATAAGGTGGGGGAAAAGAGTAATTAATATCTGGCAGTAGAATTTCTCTTAGGCTCAGAAATGCACTTGTTTAGAAAAAAAAAGAAAATTCCTTGGAATAATAGGATTAGGTTTGGCAGCATGTAATAGAAAAAACACATATAACACAAGAGTGGCTTAAATAAGATAGATGTTTACTCCCCTTGCCTTCATAAACAAAACCAAAGGAAGACAGTCCAGGCCTGACATGGTAGCCTCCGGTTTTCTGGGACTCAGGCTCTTTCTACCCTGTCACTTTGCCATCTAACAGCTTTGCCTCACGGTCCATGATGGCTGGCCAGGCTCTGAAATTTAGGTCTGTATTTCAATTAGCAGGGGAAAAAACAAGGGTAGAGGAGCAGGGAATTGCACAAAACTTCTGTTTATATCTCAAGGAAACTAAGTTAAAAAGCCACACATAGCTCAAAGGAAAGAAGAGAAAGGTATTATTTTACATAGCTATGCGATATGTGATAGAAACCCTGCATAGGGCCAATAGCACTTCATAAGGGCTACCTTATTCAAATTACTTTGTGTGAAAGGAATATGCATGTGTGTTTGTAATTTGCTGAAAAGACAGTTATATATGAGAAGATGTGGATAGCAGAGCGCCACCAATGTGAGAAAAAAATCCCAAAAGTGGAAGTGGCCAACACAATGTAAGCCTCCCAAAATTTTCTGAAGAAATTTTGGGGATGACTTTATACTTTGAGAGTCTGCAAAATCGAGATTCAAGCAATCATTTCTTTCTTTAACTTTTATTATATACTTTGTAAAACATCCACAAGATTAGAAGTAATGATATAATGTATCCCCACATATTCATCACCCAGTTTCAATAATCTTAACAGACGGCTAATCTTTTTCTTTTTAAGATTTTATTTATTTATTAGAAGAGACACACAGAAAGAGAGAGAAAGAGAGGCAGAGGCACAGGCAGAGGGAGAAGCAGGCACCTTGCAGGAGTCCAACGTGGGACTCGATCCTGGGACTACAGGATCACGCCCTGGGCCGAAGGCAAGCACTCAACCACTGAGCTACCCAGGGATCCCCTACAGATGGCTAATCTTGTTTCATTCGTACACCACAGATTCCCCCCTCTTCCAACACTGAGTTATTCTGAAGCAAATACCAGACATCATATTACAAACTAATGTTTTCTAGATTACAAAAGATCAAAGGCTCTGAAAGCATCTGGATTAAACGTAGAAAAATGCATAAAGTCAATGATTGTGGAGTCAGAGCAGAGTTGGACATCAGAGAAAGAAAATAGTGGATAGTATGAGAAGTTGATAATTGAATAAAAATAAAATGTACAAAGAACCTTAGGGTGAGTAAGCAATCAATATAAGAACTGAAAAAAGAGTGTGTGGATAAAATAAAAGAGAAAGCAGTGGATTTGTGAAATAGTGAAAAAGGCACACACAGAAAGAAATTATTCAGGTTACAAAGCATTCAAGGAGTTGCTGATTGGGTAACAAGGCAGGACTTAAAAGATGAAGATGAAAGGGAAAAGTAGAGAGGTCAATGGCAAACAATGCTCATTATTTGCCTAATATCCATTCTCTTCTTTCTCCTGAGTAACAGAACCCTAATTTCATTCAAGCAGCAATGTGTCCTGCTAAAAGTGGCATTTCCCTGCTTCTTCGTGCACCCAGAGTAGGTAAAATTCATTGCAGAGAGCTTTGGAAAGCTCTTTCAAGAAGGCTGACTCAGCAATGGGGGCTCATTTTCTACCCTTCCACCCTTTAACCTTCCCTTTCTATTTCTAGTGTAGAGACAAGTGATTTCTGGAGACCCAAGAGCCATCATCAGTCAAAAGGCAGTTCAGGGAATTTGGAGTTTGCATCCCTCAGGACTCTGGGGTTACCACCTTGGCTATGACCCACCGAACCCCACTCTGAGAGGGAGAGACAAACAAAAACCATTTTTGTGGGGGTAAAGGGACAGTCTCTGTCAGATTTAAATAAAACTTAATATAGGTGCAGTAAAAGAAATTTAGTAAAAAGTCTTTGGTGGAAGATAGGGAATTTTTATTGAGCAAAGTGGAATGAATGAAGCATTTTCCACTGATCAGTAGATGTTGCTGTTCTGTAGACAGTATCTCTCTCTGTTGAATTTTTTGATGAAAAAGGTTAGGCATCAAACATTTCTTGCAGAGCAGTTCTCAAAGCTGAGCCAGAATCAAAGACTCCGTGGTGTTACCTATTATTACTTATTAATTATTACTATTAGTACTAACCTCTTAAAATTCTATAACACTTTGTCAATTTCACAGCACTTTAATATAAATTACCTTATATCCATTTGTCCATTGATTCAGCTAATATGCTTTGAGCACTTAATATGTGCACATTATTGTAGGAGACATGTCTGGGGAATACAGCATTGTATGGCTTGATAATATCACATAAGGCCAAAAAAATAGTTACCATTTATTGATTGATTAAACTATATTGAGGCCCTATGTGAAACATTTTGTAGATATTTTCTCATGTAATTTCTTAACAACTTTATGAGGTGATTCTTGTTAGTTTATCCCTCTGTTTTCACTTGAGAATCTTTAAAAGAGATTAAAAACCTGCCAAGTTCACTCAACTAGAAAGCAAAAGTACTAGTATCCAAATCTGACTCTGTCTCCCCAAATAATTTTAATTCAAAATGGAGAGTGTTAGATGTCTTAAGAAGATATAAATATGATACAAGCGAGATACAGAATGTGTAGAATGAGGATTTTTGTTCTATTTCTTCAGAAGAAGAAACTAAATCTCAAATAACTTAGTGATTTATTTGACTTGCTTTATTTGTACTGCTCATGTTTCTAATACAGGCCACACAAATTATCCTTTCTGCCCCCGCCCCTTCCACTATACATCTAGGTGCCAGAAATTATAGGGAAAGAATGTAAAATGAACCAGGAATATGTACTTACTGCTGGCCAGAATTACTGTACTAAATTCAAAGGCCTGTGAGTGATGGGGAAGGAGTTCAAAAGGGAAAAACAAGTCTTCATCTTAATCCAATCTACTATTTGTATGATAAATAGTAGCATGCCTAATACTCTGTGTAACCTAATGGGAAATCCTCTAATGGTGGACCAGATTTATGCCCTATGACCAAATCTTAGAAGACTCACATCATTCTCCTTCTGCTTCTATATGCAGCAAGCCTTTGGAACCTAGGCCAGCAGTGAAGGGTTAAATTTTTAGCCTTGCTTTAAGTAAATGTAAATTAGTCCCAATGAAAACTGAGGGGGAAAGGTGGAGGTTCTGGGGAAGGGAAAAGAATGGGAAAATGCATAATAGACTTAAGAGTCAAAATTAGGATTGTCCGATGGGGCAAATAAAAATACAGAGCACCCAGTTAAATTTGAATTTTAGATAAACAATAAATAACTTTTTAGTATAAACATGCCCCCGAATCCTAAATAATGCATGGTTAACAACAGCTCTCAAAATAGAGATGATTGGGGTACCTGAGCAGCTCAGTGGTTGAGCATCTGCCTTCGGCTCAGGTCACGATCCCAGGGTCCTGGGACGGAGTCCAACATCAGGCTTCCTGCAGGGAGTCTGCTTCTCCCTCTGTCTGTCTCTGTCTCTCTTTCTGTGTCTCTCATGAATAAATAAATAAAATCTTAAAAAAAAAACAAAATAGAGAGGATTTGCGGTACCAAATATTGAATGGCATGTGGACTTATACTAAAAAATTACTAGCTATTTATCTGTAATTTTAGTTTAATTGGGTGTCCTGTATTTTCTGGTAGGCCTAGTTAAAAAAAAAAAGAGGAAAGAAAAATTTAGTAAATTCATCAAAGTTCTTCATCTCAGTTACTAGGACCTCTCAGAGGTGAAAAAAGTCTAGGCCACATTTTTTTGTTTGTTTCTTTGTTCTGGAATTTCAAGTATAATGAAATGTAAGAATAGTTCCAGGGGATCCCTGGGTGGCGCAGCGGTTTGGCGCCTGCCTTTGGCCCAGGGTGCAATCCTGGAGACCCGGGATCGAATCCCACGTCGGGCTCCCGGTGCATGGAGCCTGCTTCTCCCTCTGCCTGTGTCTCTGCCTCTCTCTCTCTCTCTCTGTGTGACTATCATAAATAAATAAAAATTTAAAAAAAGCAAAAAAAAATAGTTCCAAAATGTGTTACAAAGTTTATGAAGTGTTTATACATTTTTTTCATTTTACAAATTAACACTTCTAACTCAATCAAGATATATTTTTTGCTATTCACCACATAATGATAGCATATGTATTTTAATATTAAGCCATTGTATACTTTAGGTATATGGTCAAATAGAGGGAAACAAAAATAAAATTTCAAGTTTACTTTAAATTGTGTAAGTGTATCCCAGTTATTTTATGTATTTATTATTTGGAGGTAATGACAAAGTCTAAATTATAGGGCTTTTGTATAGTATTATGCTGGGGGGTCAAATGCCCCCTTCTTTCTCTATCAATTGATTGGCTCTGCCAACCACAGTAGAGGGGGCTGACCAACTCTTTGGGACATCTATTTCAACCCGAGGTACAGGAAGTCATCTTCTAGATTTGAGGACTGTAGTAGTTTCCTTTGGCTGCTTTACAAATTGCCACAAACTTGGTGGTTTAAAACAAATATTTATTTCCCTCCATTTCTGGAGGCGAGAAGTCCAAAATCACTTTTCCTGGACCAAAATCATCACATAGGCAGGACCATGCTCTCTCAAGTGGCTCTTGGAGAGAATCCCTCTCTCGCCTCCTCCAGCTTCTGCTGGCATCCCTAGGCTTGTGGCTGCATCATTTTGTAATCATGTAGCCTTCTCTTCTGAGTGTCAAATTTCCTGCTGCTTCTTACAGGGACATGGCAACTGCATTTAGGATGAGGATAATCTTCCTATCTCAAGACCCATAATTAATCACATCAGCAAAGTCCATTTTTTTGCCACATAAAGAATACTGGCAGGATTCAGTGATTAATACCAGGATGTCTTTTGGGAACCATTATTCAGCCTGCCACAGGGACTGGGGGGGGGGATGACTTACACAGAGCAGGATCCCTAAAAGAACACAAATTCATCTGGGTGCGCTTAGCCAGCAGTCAATTTAGCTGGGGATGTCTTTCACTGACTATGAGGAAAGACCTGGAATTCAACCTTGAAGTCTTGGTGATGTCTCACACACACCTGAAGCCTTGAGCCTGGGTTGTGTTCCTCTCATATTTCAAATATATGTCAGAGGCAGAGTCTATGATACCACCAAAGAAAGCAGTTCTGGTGGTATTAGGGCCAATCACATGTCCTCGATAACCTAGAGTTCTGCCTATTTCCTGTAAAGGAATAAATATGTATTATTTAGAAGTATTTGTTAACATCTCTTAGGTACAAGGAATCACTGAAGGTGGAGAGAGAACAACCTCTGGGGCAGACATCTAACCCCTGTTCAGCTCATTACTGGCTAGGTGGCCCCTCCTCTGTGTCTGTTTCCCATTTATAAAATAGTCTCTACTTTTTAAGGTTGTTGAGGATTAAATGAGCTAATTACATGTACAAAGTGCTCAGACTAATGGCTGACTGTTAGATGATGTTTCTAACAATGTTCTCTGTTCTTTATTTCAATTGAGGAACCAAAGAAATAAATCCCTGTGTAAGACACAGGACAGCTGAGGCAAGATATTTATAAAACAACTTATCTCTTTAAGTGTAAGAGTTAAGACAATAAGTGCTTATAAGGGGTCTGAGTTTGGAGAAATTTTTGTTTTTGCTGTTTTTTGCTTGTTTGGTTTTAGAGCTCTGACTTAGGAGGCTCAAGAGTCACAGGAGAGAACAAAGGAAGGGAAAAATGGTACTTGGAAAAGGCTGGTTGAGCAGGCTCTCCCATGGGGCTAGTAGGTCGCTTTAGCATGTGGCATTGGGCAGTCGGAGCAGGATGGTAGTGTGATAAGAATGCCAACCCCACGCAGCTTGTGCTAGTCTGGGGAAATGAAGAACCCAGCTCTGCTGCTTAGGAGCTTTGAACTCTGTGATATTCAGCAAGTTAGAGTGAGTAACACCTCCAAGGAGGACTTGTTTTAAGGGTTACATTAAAGAACGTATGAGAAATCACCCAGCCAAATGTAAAAAGGTTTTAGTTTTCAACATGACCTATTAGCTGGGTTGCAGACAAGCATGTGATTGAAGGTTTCAGTCCTTTAAACAGGATAGAAAACCACCAACGTTGGCATCACATTTAAAGGGCACTCATTCCTTGAACAGTTTTTTTTTTTTTTTTTGAGTATATAAGCATACATAGTATTTCCTGGGGATTACATTAGAAGCTGCTGATAAAGTTAGAGCATGACAAACTTCTGCTTGGAGAAACTTATGGACCAGTAGTGAAGGCAGTCACACGGAGAGAGAATAATACCATGGGCGGAAATGAACAGAGTGCTGAGGGGGGGCCCTGAGAAAGGGATCTCTAATTTTGTCTGCAGGAACAGGGAAAAAGTGAATATCAGAATCATCCTATAACAACAGCAAAAAAGGGGGAGATGGGCTGTCAATAGAAACGGGCATCAAAAAAAAAAAAAACTGGATTGGGCAAAAGCTGGTTTTCTGGAATTTTGCTGAGTTTTTTTTTTTTTCCCTTTGCATATGAGGAAAGCTGGGCTGATAATCCAAACCCCAAAGGTCAATAGCTAGCTAGCTGCTGGATGATCACTGAGTGACACTCAGGAATGGATTCTATTAAAAGCGATAAATGACATATTGATAACACACACACCCTTATAGATGATTGATACACGATACCTAAACCATCTCATTAAGGAGATCAAAATAACGGGTTCCGCTCACTCGGGTGAGCGGCTGGGGTGGGGGGCGGATACGGCGGATGACCCCGTGGTCAGTCAGCTGCGCGCCACCCCAGGACCCTTCCTCCGCTTGGAGACCCGGGGTTTTCGGAGGCTCGGGCGGGGGCGGGGGCGGGGGCGGGGGCGGGGGGGGCTCGGGCAGGGGAAGTTTGGAGCCGAGGGAGCGGCAGGAGCACGTGGGCTGAGGGGGGTGGGAGGACGCAGACGGAGGAGTAACCGGTGGAAGTGTCAACGAGGAAGGAGTGGAGGGCTGGCGAGGTGACAGGGTGTGGTCTGTGGCGGAGCAGCCGCCCGGGAGCCCAGGGCAGAGGCAGCACCGGGACCGGGGCGGCCGCGGAGCCAGCAGCCGGCAGCCGGGAGCGCGGCGCGGGGGCCAGGGGAGTTTCCGCGCTCGCCCGAGGGGAGCTCGGCTCGGAGCTGCGCCAGCGCCTTCCGCCGGGGCCGCGGGGCCCGCCACCTGCCGAGTCCGGAGCGGAGTCTTCGGCCCCAAGTAAGTCTCGCCTTTTCTCTCCCTTTCTCTGCACGCCTCAGCCTCTTTCCCTGCGGAGCTCCAAGCTCCGGGGGGCGGGGGGGGGGGTGCTGCGCGCCGAGCGCCCCGGGAAGCCCGGCGCCGTGCAGGGATGCTCCGAGCCTGCGGGCGCGCCCCGGCCGGCGCGGGGACCCGGGCCGAGGCCCCGCCGCCGCGTTCGCCTGCGCAGCGCAGATGCAGGCGGCCGCAGAGTTGGTGGCACTGCTACTACCCGTCTTTTGTGTCTTGCCCGATCCCAGAGCCGTGCCAGGCCGGGGGGAGGGGGCGGAAGCCACTTTATGGCTCCTGGCCCCACCTCTTGCCCCCACCCCAAATCCTCCGGGGTTTCGGGAAGCCGCGGACTCGGGCTTAAGTGAGTGCCCCCCCCCCGAGTGGGCTGGTTACATGGGGGGGGGGCCCGCCACGCCGCCCCCTCCTCGGGTTTTCTGTTTTAGATGCGGCATCTTTAACGGGCGGGTTCTGGGAGGTGCAGGCAACGACGCGCCTTCCCGTTGTCCTCGGGCTGTGGCCGCGAGAGGATGGGGCCCCGGAGCCCAAGCCCGGAGCGTCCCTTCTGGGCGGCGGGCGCTCGCTGGGTGGGTCCCTCCTCGGGCTCATTGTTCGCCGTGACTGTGCCTGGGGACCGGCGGGCGACGCAGACCCTGCTCCCCGGGCCCTGGACCGAAGTGGCGACTGCGGGGGGCGAGCTCGCGGCCGCTCGGAGACGGGGGCTTCCCCAGTTTGGAAACGGACTTCTCGGGGCCCGGGGAGGGCGGTAGTAGGCGACCGCGGACCCCGCTCCTGAGTGCGAAACTTAGATCCGACTCTAATTCACGGAGACAACCTGGGGAATTAAGCCCTCGGAAACGGGGCGCGGACCCCCCCCCCCGAAATTGTTTGCAGAGTCAGGAAGATGGAGTTTTAAGTGTTCCTGGCAAGTGGCTGCTGTCTCCTGCTGGCACCTGTTTCTCTTAAAGGTTCCTGGGTGGGGTTTATGTTTTCGCCCCCTCCCCCTCTGTTTTTGAACGTGTCTTTAATTCTCTGTGTGCGTTCAGCTAGTTGAATTGCAAGGCTCCGGTGTGTGTGTGTGTGTGTGTGTGTGTGTGTGTGTGTGTGCGGTGGTCGGGGGGGGGGATCCGTTTTTACAAGCAAAGTGCAATTTCCACTCTACAAACGGGCAAGCACTCGTGTGTTCGCGTTCACTGCTCTTCCACCCTGGCCGCGTGCTAACGTTCATGGAGGCAGACGTGTGCACCTGGAGTCAGAGAGAGACGGTCATCCACAGTTGAAGATGCCAAAGCACAGCTAGTGTCTGCTCCTCTTGTTGGGGAGTAGGACACTCTTGAGTTTTCCCATTTTTCTGAATTACAGCGATATCACCTGTTCATGTTTATTCTGTAGCCCACTACAAAGGAAGGTGCGTTTTCCTGCGAAGGATACTCCTCCTTTCTCTAAAGTCCTTGGCTATTAATCGGAGTAAGCTCTTGACAAGAAGGGTTTTTTTTTTAAATTTATGTATATGTACATATATTGATATATCATCTTGGTAGCTCGTTGTAAATCCCAGTAGCTGCTAACACACCCAACTGCCCTGGTTATATTTTACTCTGACTCGCCTGATGGACCTGCTAAGTGCATCAGTCTGCTGAAGCCTGGAGTTCCAGCCCCCAGGAGAAATAACGTGAACACCTCTTTCTGACCATAGTCTGATTCCACAGGGAAGACCATGTGGAGTGCGGGTGTTGTTAATAGGGTATGGAAAACCGTGTGATTTACCCTAAGGAAGGAGAAGAGACTTAGGTAGAAGATAAATACAATTGGAAACCTGAGTAGACATCCAGCATACTCAGTTCCATAAATACACATGGGAAGTAAATTGTGTCACCCCACACACACTCTTACGACTCTTAACGTTTATTCCTTAATCTTTTCCGTGGCAGCATTTGAGCCTCTTAGTTTTTTTTTTTTTTTTTGGCTTTGAAAAAAACTTCTGTATTTTCAACCTATTACTATTTTTACATTTTCAAGATCAGTTGCGCTCATTGAGTGCATAGGATTATCTTCTCAGCTGTTCTTTTGTTTGTCTGCTTGCACACCATGTCCAGTTTAGTATGAGACCACATGAACAATGAATCAATCAGGTTCTAATGAAGATTAAGGCATGGAAGGTATCCACAGCTATGCATAAACTGTATACTCATTTAATCACCTTCCCACATGACCAGTTTTATCTAGTTGCTTGTTCATCTTCTGAAATCTCCTGACTCCAAATTCTTACCCAGATTGATTGTTGTATTAAATCTTGATTGTACAAAAAAACAGAACTTAATTATTTTGGCCTCATTTATCAATCAGCAATGTTTAGTGTTGCCAATTTAATTACATCATTGAAATATGCATGACTTTAAAGTATGTTGAAAAAGGTCCTTTTAAATGTGTTTTTTCAAAAAGAAAAAAAAAAGTCCTTGTGAAGCCATAATTTCACTGCTGTGAGGCCCCCTAGCCATTTGTGTTTATTGAGTTTACTCTTCCACATGAAGAAAGAACCATTGTTTTGTTGTCTAGGAGCTGAAGGAAGATGGAAAGTGAGAAAAGAAAATCAAGCACTTTAAAATCTATTATTTTCTCTACTTGGGAAGAATATATTTTTTTAAGTAAACAGTGATTATTTTCTTAAAGATATGCTGAAACCTTACTAAAGGATACCAAGGAAAAGACATTTTCAGGATAGAAATGCTAGCTCTTACTAAATATGCACAGAAGGTTGGTGTATATAAACATATTTTTGAGCCAATCTTACAACACATTTTCTTCTTTCTATAGAATTATGAAATGTTATTGAATTATTGTTATTAAAATATTGAAATCTTATCAAAATCTATATTCAAATGTACTGTCTTTTTGAAAGTGCTTTAATTGTAATAGCCTGTTTGCTGAGATTAAAAAGAACATCATTGATGTCATGGTGTGCTTTGCATTTTAAAATAGTAGCTAATGAATTACAAACATTCATTACTCCACAACCACTTGCTGAAATTTCTCAGGACCCCCAAATAGAGAATTATTTGTACTATATACTATCATTCAGACTGTTGCTGAGTTTATGTTGATCCTCTTCTTCACAATTGATTTCCTTTTAAAATAATACTCTGTTGACTCTGAATCTTTTGTTATTTTTATCCTATGTCATAAATTTATGTGTAAATATCTTCAACATTGTAAGGAACTTCCTGTTGAAAATGCGGGGATTAGTGTGGGGAAGAGTGAAGAGAGAGAGGACAACTTTTATTAAACCTGGAAAGAGTCAGAGCTTAACACAGGAAGAGAAGGGCAGGTTTCACTGAATAAATTCATTGAGGAATACTTCTTTGACCTTTAAAAAAGTCCAAGCTGTGTGGCACATTAATATACATTTGAATAATTCAGGCACTATCTTCTCATATCATAAGGCAGAGTAATAAGAGTATCATAGTGCTTTGCTTTGTTAGGTTTGAATGATGACTTTAGTTCCATTAATTTTTCTTTGTCTTAAGTAATGAAAACTACCCATTGTTTTCTTATACTTTTTTTTTTTTTCCACCTTTGGTACCAGGTGTGAGGTGTGTGAGGAAGGCTGGAGGGGAGGGAATGCTGTTCTATTTACATAAAAATAAAAATTGTCGACGTTTATTTTGGAGACATTTTATTTAAAAAGGTTCAGTTTCCTCTTACAAGTTTAGAACTTAGTAAATGATTAATGAGGAAGATGAAACTTGACACTCAATTTTCATAACTGGATGCAACCATGAACAAATTGGTTAAGTGATTCAAATAAGTGCATTTAAATCTTAAATTTAGTTTTCCTTCCCATAAACTACTATGAAGAAGTATTGAATTAGATTTTTTTAGTAGCCAATATTTGTTTAGATTTTCTTTGAATTAAAGATTAACATAATTGATAAAATGTAGACATTTATGAAATGAAGATACAGAACAATGGAAATTGTGTGTACTTTTTATATATAGCTTTTAATGATAAATGATTTTTAATCTCAGGAATAATGTGTATTTCTTAACTGATCACATTTTCTCTTTTACTTTGGCCAAAAGAAGGCTCAGAGCCAATCTGAGTAATTTATTGATCATCTAATGCTCTGTAATGTATGTATGTGTGTGTTATATTTCTCAGTGACTTTATCTTATTCCACTTATCTATGTATTTTGTGGAAATGTATATTTTTTATCGTGTGGGGAGACAGAAGATCAAAATGAATATGAGTAGGTGTTTAGAAATACAATCAAATCTGAAAGTAGTTATTAAGGTCTAATATTGCAAATGCTGAGGACCCTAGCCAAAGTTAGGCATGACTTCTGATTTAAAGATACTTATATTCTGGCAGGATAGAGATGTCATTCACACACACATAACAAATTAGGTAATAATGAGTCAACATATATTTGCATATCTGTTGCATTAAATTAAAAATCCAGACCTTATCTTTAATGAAGTTTAGCTTCCACTTTCTGGAAAAACACTATTAATAGAAACAACCGGTAAAGGAAAGTAACCAAATCTTTTCATTAGAAAGAATTCCCCTCTGGGTGTACTAATCTCCAAATAGCCTGAAGACTCGAGAGTGGAAATAATTGTTGGAAAGATCATTGTGATTCTTTGGTAGTGGAGATTTTCAGATATTTCTCTTCTCTTTCTCTCTTCCCCTCTTCCCTGGTCTCTAATTGGCTTTTCTGCTTGCTACCTAGTCAGCCAGTGGCTGGACCTGACTGACAAGTATGGCAATTCTCAAAGCAAGCTCACTCCACCAAGCTGTCAGTTTATGAAATTTCTGGCCATGTAAATACAATATTTTTTTCTAAGTACTGTACTTAAATACAGTAGTTAAATGTAAGTGCCCACTGGTTGTTTCCCTTTGTACTTGAATCAACAACCATTTCAAGCTTTTAGAAGGGACCACCCACAAAACTGTTCTTTTTGACTGTTGAAAGACTCAAGGAGAAAAAAGGTAAAAACTTGAAAAAAAAATTAGAACTGAATTATTGACCTGGGGCGACATGTTTATGGCTAAGGCCACAGACTCAGAATTAAACTTCTAAATCTGACCAGCTACCTCTAGGTATAAATCTGATTCTCATCTTCTCTGTCTCCCACCTAGATACCATCTTTTCCCAGACATCTCCATTTTGGTTAATGTTAAAAATAATTTAAAGTCTAAAACACAGATATGTTGTCCTGAACTGAAGCAAACTCTCCAACAGACAATGATAAATACTAATCATTTAAAGGTGGCCTTTTAAGAAGCACATTGGATACAATGAAAAACTGTATATTGGTACACTTACTGTGCTTCCAATTATGATATAAGTAGTGCATAAAGCTTTAAAATTTTCATCAAATTAATGTTTCACAGACATGCAAATTAGCTCCTGACATCTAAGGTGCATGCCATGTGATGATTCTTAATTGGCAAGTGAACCTCAGAGGGTTATTTATAGATTACATTGCTACGAAGTACTGGAGTAAATTCTCATTGTGCAGCTCAATTCAAATTGATGCTTTAGCTTTGATTCTCTTCACTTTTTTTCATATCTCTTTTGATCTCTAAAGCCTCTCAGAAATAAGCTACCTAAGGTGCTAAATATGTAATTAATAACATTTGGATAGAGAATTTGTCTTCAAATTATCCCTCAGAGATTTGGAGACCAGTTAAGTATTCCTCACCAGCTTGTTGAGGTATGAATAACTCTTGGGGCTATGAATTTGAACTCAGAGATTCGGTAACATCCATTCAAAGCACATAGGATAAATGTTCACATAGAAAAAAGTGAGGAAGAAACAAGTGAATTAATTTTTAAGAATAGCTGCCTCTAAAGATCTGAGTTGAAATCCTATTCTATTCTCTAATGGCTATTGAAGTGTCTCTAGAATGCAGTGAGAGAATTATAATGTAACTGCGATTTTTATACTATGGTATTAGGTCAGAATTTGGCCTTTCCTTTCTTTATGCCATGTCTATATCTGCCTAAAGGAAGAATAACCAAATAAAAAAGGAAAAGGTAAATACTTCATTTATTCTCCACATTTTTGTTCAGTATGTATTTTGTACATGATACCAGGAAGCGAAGAGATATGCTGTAAATTTCTGCCTACAAAGATATGGCATATTAGAGGAGTTTACAATTTATTAACCTTTTGATATTTCCTTCATGCAATACTCAATTGGAAATGTCCTATTTTCCCTACCAAATTGGTAAAATGCCTATCTTTGCCTAAAGGTTTATTTAAAGATTTATTTAACTGTTTTTTTTTTGGGGGGGGGGAAGGAACATGCCGGTGGGGGGAGGGCAAAGGGAGAGAGAGATCAAGGCAACTTGATGGTATCAGGAAATTTACTCCCTGACTAGGAAAATTACACTACCATTGAATAAATCTTTATTGGACTCGTAAGGACTTATTGAAGTCCTTGAATAAGGACTTATTCAATGGACTGTGTATGAGGTACATATGCATTAATGGTTAATGGGTTCTTGAAGTTATGAGATACTCTTATTGTGTTAGTTTATTCCATTCACTCTCTTAGACTATATCTACTTTGCCTTCTCTCCTTAAACAGTCTGTATATCTTTCTACACCTTCACTCTCAGATGAAGGCCTTGCTTCCTATTATTCACTGATATAAGTGACTCAATCAAAAAAGAATCTTTACAGATACTCACTGCCACATTTATCCACCTACTAGTATTTGCTCCCACATAATCTGCCTTCTTGCAGATTCTCTCCTACAGCACTGATGATATTTCAATTGTTATATTTTAGTGGAATACAAGTTAGAAATACGTACATGTAATTTGTTAGGGAAAAAAATATTCCATGAGACCTAAAACTTACATTTTTAGTTGTTTAGCATTGGGAGATAATCAGGGTTGCGTCAAAGAAAGAATATAAAGTATGTTACCTGGAATAGAGAAAAATTAGAAGCAACACAACTGCCCAAAGAGTGAATAAAACAATGAAATATAGCACATTTTTAGAATAGAATGTTAAGCATTATTTAAAACTAATCCTTTCAAAAAATAACTATTGGCAAGGTAAAAGTAAATGATGTAGTGTAAAAGAAAAAAATCCTAAACTGTACATAGTACATCATACAATTTTGTATATGTATGTAGAAACGACCAGAAAAGTTAATGAACCACATTAAAAGGTTGTTCCAATGAATATTGAGATGAAATGTGTGCTCTATAGCAAATCCTTTGAATATATTAGCCTGAAAGAAAAAAAAACTTTTTTTTTTTAGATTTTATATATTTATTCATGAGAGATACAGAGAGAGGCAGAGGGATAGTCCTCAATCCCAGGACCTTGGGACCATGACCTGAGCCAAAGGCAGACTCTCAACCAGTGAGCCACTCAGGCATTCCAAGAGAAAACTTCTTGATGGGAAGATGCTGGTAGCATAGAAAATGTACACTGAAGGAATAAAAGCCATTTCTGCAGTGTGATTCAATTGTTCTTGAAATATCTGTCCCTACCAGACATTCATTCCCCTTGCCTTCCACATTCAATCCACCAAGACATATAGAATTTACTGCTAAAATATATCATGAATCCATTAAATTTTTACCATCTCTACTGTTATTTTTCTGGAGTGAGACACCATAATGTCTGCCTGGATCATTGCCTTAGCTTCTAGCAGGTTCTTCCCACTTTTGCTCTAGCAGAGATGATGAGAAGAGAGGCTACACTGCATAGTATTTGAAGCATGCACCCCATGGATGGGTGGCCCGATTTTAAATCTCAGCACTGCTGCTTATTGGCAATGAGACCAGGGAGCAAGTTACTTGACTTCTCTTTACTCCCATTTTCCCACTGATAAAATTGGGAATAATTATGGGGATAATTTTTTTATGAGTGGCATAAAATAAGTACTATCATGCATTATTACCTATTTGTCAAGACCTAAATTAGATTATACCTTTTCTTCTTTAAAACCATTCAAGGACTTCTCATTGCACTTTGAATTAAGCCCTTATGATCACCTACATCAACATCATCTCTTGCCACTTTCTGTTTCTTCACTATTTCCGTGAAAATACCAAGTCCATTCTATCACAGGGCCTTTGTACACGCTGTTTCCTCTTCCTGGAACTCTCTTAGCAAACTGTCCATATAGTTGCTTTATGTCCTACAAGTCTTCCATCCACTACCTCTCTTCTTAGAGCCCTGTCCTGACTTCTACTTATCTAAGGGATACCTGCTATTCTTTTCTGTCTCTATACCTTACTGTTTCCATAATAGACCTTATCACAACCTGAACTTTTTGTTTGTTAACTACCCTCCCCCCCATTTGACCACAACAATTTAAATTTTCTAAAACAAAGATAATGTCTGTCATGGTTACATTTGTCTGCCCCAATATCTAGCAGATGGTCTGGCATGTAGTACTAGGCAAGTGAAAAAATATTGAATGGATGGATGGTTGGTTGGATGGATAGATGGCTGAGATTCTAACTATTGTAATCAAGGAATTGCATTTATAGAAGGGCTAACTTCATATTTGCAAAGGCTATATGTCACTAAGGAGATACAAAAGGTTAAATTATTAACACTTATCATTTTGGCTCTGGTACACAGGGCCCTAAATATACTTGTCAAAACACAAATGCATTTTGAAAGAGGTAGAGAGCTTGAGAGTGGAGAGGTGAGCGATAGGTGGGCTGGGAAAGCTCTAGACCTGAAGATATTTCAGTCCCGGGATGGCTAAATGGAACTGCAGTGTTGGGATACAGACTGGGCTTGGGGTGGGATTTCAGAGAGTTGATAGTTGAGGCATTCAAGAGGAAGTATCAGATCAGCATTTCATAAAAACCTACATTTAAAATAATACATACAGGGATCCCTGGGTGGCGCAGCGGTTTGGCGCCTGCCTTTGGCCCAGGGCGCGATCCTGGAGACCCGGGATCGAATCCCACGTCGGGCTCCCGGTGCATGGAGCCTGCTTCTCCCTCTGCCTGTGTCTCTGCCTCTCTCTCTCTCTCTCTCTCTGTGACTATCATAAATAAATACAAATTAAAAAAAATAATACATACAGAAACTTCCATAGCATCTTACTTCTTAGCTTTAGATAATGTTGAATGTGGTTCTTATATACAATGCCAAAAAAAGTGGATGAAAGATTTTTTAAGAAGTCAGATTAGTTATTTGGTGTCCTGAAATAAAAACAATATTTTTCTTCTTTGGATTTAGCTGGTTTTTTAAATGGAAGCTAGTGAAACCTGAGTATGTGTATATATGAATGTGTATCCATCTTTGCAAACTTTTTTTTTTTAGACAGGAAAACCCTGCATGTGAAAAAAAATGTTTTCATGTATTGCTTTTGATCCTAATATTGTAAAGGCATGGAGTTTTCTATCAAGCGATGTTCCCGTTCTCTTACCAGGAGGTGTCACTACAGCTCACTCAAACTTACTAGTGCATTCTGTAGGGACAAAGTAGTCCTAGTGTTTTATCAGAATATCAGTACCACTTACCAGGTTCTCTACTGAGTTCTTAAAGGAAATCTGATGAAAAAAAGCTTTTCCAGGTGCCTACTTCTCCAAACAAATATTTTTATCATGAATTAGCTGAAACCTTAAAGACTTGTTTAATATTCTGGAAACAAACAGCATTCTTCTTCCTCTTCTTTTTTTTTTTTAATTTTATTTGAGAGAGAGAGAGAGAGAGAGAGAGAGATAACACAAGCAGCAGGGGGAAGTGGCCAAGGTGAAAGGAGAAGCAGACTCCCTGCTGAGCAGGGAGCCAGATGTGGGGCTCAATCTCAGGACCTGAGCTAAAGGCAGATGCTTAACCGATTGAGCCCCCCAAGCCCCTCAACAAGCAGCATTCTTACTTTCCTTTCAATGTTGAGTGGGGACAATGTGGAAAAACAACAACAGCAACAAAGAACAAGGTAAAGGAGGAGAGACAGACATAGAGAAACCCGAAAAGAAAGGTGAAACTGAAAAGTGTTTCTAGTGATGACACGCCACATGGAGAACCCTAAAGCCACTCTTCTCCCACTGTCTGACATGGTGTGTACTGTCCCTTCCCTGCCCCCTTCTCTGCCCAGAGAAGTGCAGCCTGCTTTGCTAGAGCTGTTATAATTAAAAACAAGTATATGGTGTTGAGCTAATACACCATCCCAGCTTTTTGACACATATAATTTCTACCTCCTCTGAAATACCATTTATAATACCATTATATAATAGGTGTTATTATGAAAAACTTTCCAGGTCAGGAAAATAAAAATTGGAAAGGTTGCATGATTTGTAGTTGTAGATATAATTTGACCATTGGCTCATCAAATTTCTAAAGCACACACTTGTTCCTTCCATGATGCCTCTGAAGAGTCCCTCCTGTCAGGTACTTTCCTAATATCCCTGACAGATTTAGGGATCCCTTCTGCTTGTGTCCCACAATGGCTGGTGCTCACCCAGCATGAACCCTGGGCAGCGACCCTCTATTTTTTTTCTCCCTCTTCACCCAGAGGAGCACTTTACTCAGAGCATGGGTATGATGTCTCTAGAACAGAACATGAGATACCCAGTGTTGCTGTTAATGGGTGAGTGAACAAGAGAAAAGGTGCATCCAAAGATGGGGCTCCAAGGTCAGTGAAAGTATGGACGAAGGAAGGCATGAAGGGCAAGGACTGTCGGACTGCCGGCCCTCATCCACTGCTGTAGGCCTCACTTGCTCCACAAGCCACTGAACGGTGAAGAGGAAAGTCCCCACATTTTGGAGGAGGAATAAGTACAGGGTTAAATGAATGCTCAGAAAGGAGAGAATATTCAACACAGCCCACACCTTGTAGCCCCTCTAAACTGGGGGGAAAAGCCTGGCATGTGAGGAGCTGTGTTTTTTGCTGACCTCCAGGTGGCAGCATGGCCCAGCTGTCAGAGACCAGCTCAGTCCCTGGACATCCTTAATGCTACAGGACTCAGGATTGTTCCCAGGGCATTTAGTGCCCAGGGAATGATTAATGGTGCTGCCCGCTCACTGCACCCCGAGGGTAATTGAGCCTGCAATATTTTGGAGGCTGCAGGGAGACTTCCTGAGCGTCTGATAGAAGGGACTGAAACATTTTGGACATTATATCCCTTTGGAGACCTCCTCGAGGTCTTTTTGTTGTGCCCAAAACGCAATCTTTGGCAGAACGTTTTAAAGGGGAAAAAAAGACCACACCACCGTCTTTAAAGTATGGGAAATTGAACAGTCTTAATGCTTTTTCAGATGTTTGGTTTGCTGTTCATTCCATGTTCTTTTTTCTTTCTTTAGTTCTGAAATAATATTCCTTTCCACCTGACTTAAAGCAAATCCTCTGGAAGGTAGCTTATGTTAATTGACTGAGTATTTTGAAAGAGTGCAGGCAAAGCCATGTAAAATGTCTTCATTTAAATAAGCTTTACGTCCTTTTATATTGTAAGCTGAGGTGTTTAAAGGTAAGATGATTGGAAATTTCTAAAGTTGCACATAATTCAAGAGAATGTGAAACATGTTAGAATGAGTGACTGACACAGAGGTACAGCGTCCATTTATTCTAAATATACAAGTAATATCAATTATAGAAGACAACCAACAAAAGATCTTAAGCTTGTCAGGTTGGGTTTGTGTGACTGCTTCTTTTCGTTAGAATTTTAGTAACTGGGAAAAATGCCAGATTCTAAACGCTAGAAAACGGTATCTTGAATAGGATAGCATATACCAGTAGATCTTAGCACTGCTCAGGAAAAAAATCACTTAAAGATCCAGACAATGTTTGTTCATCTATGCATTCAGATGGAGAATCTGAACCTCCACCTTTCTGTGTTTGGATTTACATACCTCTGATGGTTGGATGTAGGCAGTGATTCATACCTTCTGCAGTGAATTCTTTAATATCGCTTTGGTGTTTTTGAGAACAATTGTTCTTCCCCCAAACCTGTGAGATTTTACTCTCCATCACAGAAACTTCTGTCATGGTAGACCATGATGATTTACACTTGTATTTTGTGTGGGAAGTCATCTTCTAGATACTTAGAGAGTCAGACTTAACTGGTTCTCCATGTGTTGACAGTTTTAAGTTTTAGCAGGCAGTAAATTCTCTCTCTTAAATTTTTGGAATAGGGTAGAAAATCAGAAGGATGAATGGGATGGCTCCTCAAATTCTACATTTAAATTAGATTGCAGGTGTCCTATAGACTGCTATTCTGTCTTCCTTTGCTTTGTTATATTTACCTCAGAGGTTGAGGCTTGCAATAGTATCTTTTTGTGGTGAAGACTTAGGTTAGGGATTGCAAGTAGGGAGTAGGATTGGGAAATTAATTGAGATAAATCCACAGTGGTCTTTTTCAGGGCCTCTGATTTAACTCTAACAATAACAACAAAATTAGTCGGAAAAAAAAAAATCCCAGCATAGCCTAAAATCCTGCTTGACGATCCATGACTCACTGAAGGGCTTTTCCCAGACTACCAATTTCTATTTCTTTGGCTGCTTTGGGCAATTTATCAAAAATGTCTTGATTTGATCTCTTGATATATGGATCTGGATTTCCCATGCTACCTTTAATTAATATACTGCTTAAGATATAAATTACAGTGTTCTAACAATTAATATTTCCTATATTTTCCTAATTTTTAAAATTGATTATAATTTTTACTGTCAATATTTTAATTCATACTTGTAAAGGAACAATTTTTGTGTATATTTAAATCTTTGCTTTGCTAAGTCAGGAGGCCATTGCCCTGCAAAAGGACAGAATTGGTTACCACATTAAATAGGAGGTTCAGTGATCAACTTTGCATTTCAAAGCTTAACTTCTTGACTGCTTTAGCACAATAATGTTCTTGAAAATCAGGTATTGTTGAGGAAAAAGGATTTTCTAAATCCATTAGCTGTTAGTAAATCAAATCCATTAACTCTCAACAAGTCAAGAAACAAGAATGGTAGAATAGATCAGAGAGGTTTAGTGCATTTCAAGGGGTAGAGCAAACTCAAGATGAGACTGAGAAAATGGAAAACCTGCTCCTCTGGCCCTATATAATTATGTCAAGAAAAACAGTTATGGAATTAGGGAATGAGGTGGCGGGTTTTTAAGATCCTGACCCTTGACAGGAGAAAAGCTTGTGCAGTGGACACCAATGAGGGGTACCTGCAGGTTCTTCCAAAAGCCTAGGTGGGACATTCAAATTTCAGTAGTCACGCACAGGGCTTATATTTAGCAGGTCTGCAATGGCATGCTTATATCATGTGTTTATAGTCAGTATCTCTTCTGATATTTTTATCAACTGGGCATCTGTTTTGATTGGTTCATGCTATGGTATACTCATTGCTAAATATTTTGAATTTACTTCAGGCTATCCACATAGAGAGCAGACTAGTCCTACTTCTCTATTTCTGGGACCTGAGAGCATCTGAAGTTAACTGGCATGGATTGAAGCTCCTTCTATTCACTGTCATAAACCCATGGTCAATCTACAAGTTATCTCAGGAAAGAATGGGAGAAGAGGAAGAAATGTGAAAAGACAGAACATGTATGATAAAAAGACTATATCCTCCAGAACATGATGAAATAAATAGTCCTACTAGTGACTTAACTTTGAATAGACCCAGTACTTAAAGGAGACTGCTCAAGCTAGAAAAAAAATAAAATATTGTGAATTAGGAAGTCCAAATGTGCAGTTTAAAGAAGAATCATATGAGGCAAAGAAACTATATGTTCTTTTCACATCTCAGAATAGGGTGAATAAATCTCCTCCTACCTCCTATATACGCTTGCTGATTCCTCTATGGCAGCAATAATTTTGGAACTATGGCCCAAGCTGACCTCTGATTCCTTTGGTTCATTCCTCTTGCTTCTCATATGTGTTCAGAAATCTATAGGGAGTCACACATTGCTTTGCATTGCCTCCTTCTTTAAGTGTCTCGCTTACACTAGACTTTTCCAAGTCTAATCCAGAGGTGGTACCATCAGCCCATTGTCTTTTCTATGTTTCCTTCCTCTAACTGCATACATCTGAGTGGGTCTATTTCCAAACCTAGTAATCAACCCATTTCTTTGGTTTTGTCTCTTAACCTCTATGCTGTTCTCCCTTTTTAAAAATGTGGATCCCATTGTGGCTAAGATCATGGTGTTCCCTACAGATAGTGATTTAAGACAGTGAAATAATTGAAAACAGTAGTGCTTTGAATCCCATCATTTTCATCTCTGAAATTCCTGTTGCATAATTCCAAGGGGAACTTTTAACACTGTAGGTACACAACACAGGGACCTGCATTCTTCCTCACACTTTGATGAGGTAATTTTTTTTTCTTTCATTTGGGGGAAGGTGAAAAGAATTCGTAAATTAATACACAAGAGAGCCAATATTCAAACTTTTTTTCTAAATCTAGACCCAGATTTTTAATTCCACTTCATTGGCACCAATATTTTTATGACATTTTGGTAGCAAACGATAGCAACAATATATGGTGACAGGAGAGAGGACAGCTATATATGTCAATATGTTTTGGCCTACAAGTAACGAGATTTTGTTGGGTGTAGTGTGAAGTCCCTTCCTGGAAAGGAACTTTCTCTAGAAGCCTCACTCTGAAGACTTTAAACAGGTAAAAGGGAGAGGTGGAAAAGAAGAACTCTAACCTCTTAGGCATTTTCCCTTTTTTGGTCTTGCCTGTGTACCTAAGCACCTATGGTAGGTACTTGGCCTTTTAAGGCCATTGAAAGTTTCCATCTGCAAGTCCAATTGTTTGTTTATTTGTTTCTGTCTCTTTATTCCTAACCCTCCCACAAAAATATTAGAGGTACTAAAGCTGTTAGGATAGTTCAATGGGCCTATTGACTAATGAGGTTTATAATAAAGTGAGGAAGAAATCTATGAAAAGAGGTTGTTTCAGCTGCTCTCATTACCAGCCATGAATCACCCCACCTGAAGAACTCCACTATTCCAGTGAATTAAAAGTATCTTTCCAGCAAGGTGTTTGCTGGGCAATCTTGGCGCAGATTAGGTTTTAAAGTAGACAAGGCAAAGCTTAAGCCACTGACAGCTCTACCTGAGGATGAGTGCATGTATATGTGCCTTACCCAAAAGGACAGAGAATGCCAGCTTTCCTGTTTTATTTGTAAAATGTTTTAGAATGAACATGTAAATATCTAAGTGTGCATGCGTGACATTTTAGCAGTTCCTTCAAGAAAATTATGTCATTTCAAGGTAAAAACCTCATTGCAAAGGAATTAAAAATGTATTTTCCCACACTGAACTCTGCCCTGGTAAACCATTCCTCAAATATTTTTTTCCAAAAGAATTTCATAAGCTAAATGATATATCTCTCATGCCTTCACAGAAGTAACACAGAAAATTTATTCGAGTATTTTCTCGAATGTGTAAGCTGAGATATCTAATAAAAGTAGTTGACATTTATTAAATTAATGCTATATGCCTTGCACTCTGTTAGGTTAGGTAGTTCCATATATTAATCTCATTTCATGCTCATTATGAAGGTTCATATAATTGATACTATTTGACAGATAAGAAAACTGGGTCATTGAGAGTTTCAAATAGTGTGCTCAACCTTCAGCTGGTTGAGGGTGGGACTGAAGCCAACCTCAGAGACTACACTCTTCATCATGTTTCCTGGCCTTCTGAAGCAGAGCAGTGTTTAGTAAACTTGAAAGCAAGATTCCTCAAGGAAGGAGCATGTGGAATATTATCTCTGTGCTTAAGTTGCCAGAGGATAAAATAAAAATCAGTGAGATGAATCAGAGGACCTAAGTTTTGTTTTGTTTTTTTTTTTAAGATGTATTAATTTATTTTAGAGAATGGGAGTGAGTGAGCAGAAAGAACAAAGGGGGAGGGAAAGAGAAAGACAAGGAGATTCCACACTGACATGGGGCTTGATCTCAAGACCCTAAAGCCATGACCCTGAGTTGGTTGCTCATACAATTGTGCCACCCACATGCTCGCAGAGGATCCAAGCTTTAATCCAGTTCCTCTGCTTCCTCACCATGTGAATATCTGATGTACTTACTGTATCAATTTGTTGGGAAGACCAACTGCATCTCTGCAAAGTGTCTTAAGAATAAAGAAGGGTGGGAAACAAAAGCCAACCAACCAACGTTAAGTGATACATATTCATGGTAGAATTGGCAATCCTTCTCTGGTTGGGATATTATGTTTTATAAAATTCAGCTATCTGTTAGAAATAAAATGTTTACTAAAAAGCATAAAACATGCCTGAAGGAAATCCAGAGTCCTACTTTTAATTTATAGTTCTTCTCATCTCAGTCAATGTTAACTATTGTTAACTATTTTATTCTAGTGAGTGGTTAAAATGAAGAAAAACTCATTATATACTATTTCCACCAAATCAAAAGTTCCAGAGTTGAGTCATCAAAAGTTTCAACCTGGTATTAGAATACAATGCATTCATTTTACTGTTCTACTTGTGCTGACATTTTCAGGCTAAATTTAAAAAGCATGGCAGGATGTTTTTTTTTTTTTTTAACTGCCCTATAGACATTATGGGGATACATCTTACACATTTGCACAATCAAGAATTATTTTGTAGTGCATAGAAACCAGGAGAGTTTGGGGCAGCATTCTAATTCTTGATTGTTTTGAAAAATATTGCCAGAACAATATGATGACTTAATGGTATCTTCTTTCACTAGAGCTGCATGGTTTCTCTGGGTGTGTTTCAAGGGAGAGGGAGAAGAGAGGGAGGATATAGGAGGCAATATGGAAGCTGTACTCAAGGTAGTCTCTATTGAAACAAGAAAAATCATCTTCTGCCTTGGCTTATCTGTTTAGTAGAAAGCTTGTGTGATTTGCATTTTAGAATGCTCAGTCCTTTTAATTTACTTCTAAATAATTTGTTTCTACATTATGCTGCTTTGTTTGTAGAGAACAATACTTACACAAGTGTTTCACGAAGCAAAATGAACTAACGCTGCACTTTACAAAGAGAATTTCAAAATAAAAACCATTAAGGATGAATGGCATGTATTACAGAAATCTCTACCATATGTCTGAATAGGTCTGTTGTACAAGCTTATTTATGAAATTCATAGGCACTAATTTATCTAAGAAAGAATAATAATGCTTTCAAGCCAAAGGGGGAGAAAATGGAGTAAATAGAAAAGACACATTAATAATCTTTCCTGTATCCCTGACTTTGGTCTTTTTTTTTTTTTAATTTTCCATTAAGAGTCACATCAGAAGGGTTGGTTTAATAATATAGATATTATTTAAGCTCACCAGAAGTTTGGTGGCTGGAGTAGCTGGTTTGGAGGATGGAAGAACTTGGTCAGAATACATAATTTCTTGAATGTATGAGGCTATAAAGCAGATTCTGTAAAAATAAAATAAAATATGTGTATCATTTACTATAGTGCATGACATATTTTAAGCACTCAATGATGGCTCTTGTTTTGAGGGAGGATTCATGTTGGAGAATAGTTAAATTTGTTGGAATAACATAAATATATATATTTATGCATGTATGTACATGCATACATACATCTTTGGGGATGAGGGAGTGAGGGAGAAAGAGTCATAAAAATCACAATTTAGGGATGCCTGGGTGGGCTCAGAGGTTGAGCATCTGCCTACAGCTCAGGCTGTGATCCCAGGTCCTGGGATTGAGTCCCACATCGGGCTCCCTGCAAGGAGCCTGCTTCTCCCTCTGCCTGTGTCTCTGCCTCTCTCTCTGTGTGTCTCTCATGAACAAATAAATAAATCTTTTTTAAAAATCACAATTTATTAAGCACTTACTATGTTTTGGATAGTGTAGCAGGAACAGAGAAGAAGAGAAAGCCATGTAAGAGGGAGAAAGAGAACATCAAAATTAATACTTAGCTGACCTATATTTTTGTCTTCACATCCTGGAACATGCGGTGATTAAAGAAGTGACCACATATGTCCTCACATCGATTTCTCTTTTTGAGAAACCCAACTGTCAAGGGAAGGTATAACTTTAAAGATTTATTTATTTATTTGAGAGAGAGACAGAGAAAGAGAGAGTGTGCACATGGCAGGGGAGGGACAGGGGGAGAGGAAGAGAGAAACTTAAGCAGATTGAACACTGAGTGCAAAGCCTCACACAGAGCTTGCTCTCACGACCCTAAGCCAAAACCAAGAGTCTAATACTTAACTGAATGTGCCACTCAGGTACCCCCCATCAAGGGAGGGTATAACTTTGACTAGCCAGTGTCTAGCATATTAACATTACATAGTTGTGCCCAATAAAAGATTTTTGAATGGATGAGTGAATAAATCAATTAGGATGAATGAATGAATGAATACATGAATCTCCAACATAAGTCCAGAGTTTTTATGAGAAGAGTCAAAATATTTATTGAGGACTCTCTGTCATACATATAAAATTGTCACTCTGCCAGTTTTGAAATGCATAAAATATTACATAATAAAAATGATCATCATCAGAGATGATGAAGTTTTGGTAAATATGATGTGCTCATTCTTTGCTAGTGGTATTAACAGTTGATAATCCCTTTAGTAACATGACCATCTGTAGCAAAAGCCACAAATATATTCATATGCATCGCCTGAGAAATTTTTCTTTTATGGAAACATTTGAACAGGAACAAAGCATACTGAATATAAAAAATTATTATAATCAATATTTATAGCAAAGAATTGGGGACAAAATAAAAGTCTAGTAAAATAATGATTTAATAGATTATGGTACATTAACAGAGTTTAATACTATGAAGCCATTTAAATGATAATTATGTAGAAACACCAAGTTATGTTTATGAGACAATTTTGTGAAAATAGTGAAATGTAAAATACTATGTGTATCATTGTCATAATATAAATATAGTATGTATGTATAGATGATATGGATAAATAAGAATAGTTGTGTCAGGATGATAAGATAAGTGATTTTGCATTTAAAAAACATTTATATTACCTTTCAATATATTTCTAAAAATTATCCCATTTTCTTTTGTCATAAATATATCTTGTGTTGCCTTTTTATCTGTTAATTCAGTGTCTTTATAGGGCCTGAGATTCATCATCAGTTGTTCTTAACATCACTGTCCTGAAATTTTGGAATAGATGACTGGGTTAAATGTGTCTCTGGCTATATATTTTGAAGGTTGTTTTAAAACATAAATCCCTAAAACACATTAATTTTCTCTTATAGTATGTTTTCCCGGAAAGTCAATTTAAGATAAAAAGTCAAAAGCTTTGTGTAACAAAGATACACAAATGTGCGTGTGTATCTTTGTTAATTTGGAAGCAGCACATTACACTATAAAGGAACTCTTGGCCAGCAGTTGGAGCTGCTGATTTTACAGGTGAGGGAACTCTGGCAGAGAGATGAAGTGATTTAGACAGGGCTACAATGCCAGTTAATGGCAGAGCCAGGATGAAAATGTACATGTTCTGAGTGAGCTGAGATCTTTTCCAGCCACCCCTCATCTAGAATGCTTTCCCTATCATCCTAAAATGAGCTGTCAGCTTCCTTTCAACTTCAGAGCCCATGAAGACTTTTCTCTACCTGTAGTATCGTATCTGTATGACATTCCTGTGTCTAAGGAAAACAGGTGTTTCCACCTCAGCCAGTAACTGCTACTTTGTATACAATTTTACAGAGATAAATGTATAACTCTCAGGTAGTCTTGTCTGCATATACTCATTGGTTGCATCTTCCTGAGATCAGAAGTTATGCTTCTCAGCTCTATAGCATTAATGTGTTCACCTAGCTATAGCATTCTTCTCTGCCTCAGCAGCCTTCCTGTGGTCCCCCCTCCCCACCATCGCAGGCAGAAATCCTGGTCACAGCAAGCGGCTCCCACTGGGGTAGCTTCCAAAAATCCACAAAGTACAAATTATCGTTTCTGATTTGCTTCAGAAACAAACAGCAAAAAACCCTCTCCAAAATGCTTGGGGGAAAAAAAAAACAAAACCAAAAACCAACAACAAATAAGAGAGAAAAAATAGCTTCAAGGGAAAACCTACTGCTTTCCTTAAAGGGGGCTCTAGGAAAAGACTTCAAAAAAGATAAATCATTGCTGAAGATTGTTTGAGTATTAGCCTGTGGTGGGCCAATTAGGCAGCAGTGAAGGGGGGATGAGTGGGCAAATTCATTTGAGGGTCCTATGAAGCCAACCTTGAAAGAATTTTTAAAAAGCTATACTCATTTGATTTAATGAATGTGGTGAAATGAATATAGATCTCTACATTGATGTGTAGTTTGTCTAACCAGGCATGATTTAAACATGGTTTCCTCCTTTGCTCCCATTTCTTCCTTCGTGTCAATATAGTGAATAAGCCCTCTTACTATGTCCCATTTACAATGTTGTGGGAAAAGTAATGATTCCTTTATAATCAGACCAATAGGTGATAACTAGTCAGAAAACTTCGTGTTTTGGAAAACCACTATTTTACTGTTGTTTTTTTCAATAAGATTCACCCGGAAACCAAAAAAAAAAAAAAAAAAAGATTCACCCAGAAACCTAGGCATTAAGTATTAACTGAGCATCTACTATGAATCAAGCACTAGTCTCACTCATAGAAGGTCAAATCTGAGCAATGCTATGTTCTTGTCCTCAAGGATTTAATAGTGTGAGAAGAAGATGCAAAGACTTCAGGCTGATTTCAGGCTGATTAACAGGCTGATTTCACCAATATATCTGGCTATGCTTTGTGTCCTTCCTCCTCTGTTGGCTTCTGTGAACCTGGATAGTGTCTTTGATATATAAGGTCGAGGTTCTAAATCAGTGGCTTCCAAACATGGGTCCTTGAATCTGCCTCCAGATTAACTTGTGCTTTTTGAAATTACTCAGTCTAGTATGGATCAGAGTATCTTGAAGAGAGAATTCTGCTGTCTATAGGTGATCCTGATACTTCACCAGGCTAGAAATCAATGACAGAGGAATCACAAGAGGTAGTGATTGTGGAAATGAATGAAGTAAATGAGCACCAGCAGACATAGATGAGCAATATATAATTAAATGATTAAAGATAATGATTAAAGACTGTCACTGTGGAATCAGATTACCTGGGTTTAAATCCCATCTCTGCCACTTAGAACTATGAGATTTGGAGCAAGTTTAGAATGCTAGCTGGTCTTTTAGTTTCCACATTTTGCAAATGAGAAAAATAATTTTAACCTACTACAGGGCATTATTATAGGGATTAAATGAGTAAACATATTTAAAACATTCAGAACAGTATAGGAGATAAAAACATCCAGTAATTGTTATTACTATTACTAGTCCTCCTCATTATTATTATAATTATAATTATCATAAGGAAGTTTATGCATAGAGTCTTAGAAAAATGCAGATGAGGGGTAGGAGTTGGCCTCTATTTAAGCCCCCAGGGTAAATAAAACAAAACTACTGGTACATGAGACCCCTTAAGCCCATTATATATCATAGACCAGGTTATTTTTAACTTGTGGTTCTATAGAGGCTTATAGGTTTTGTGTTTTCTGTGCTCAGTAGATGAGTGATATCTAGCCACTACACTCACCACTATACTGTACTGTTGTGCATTCCATTGCTTTCTGTTTCTTCAGTTCAAAGGTCATAGGATCCATAGAAATTATACAGCATGGAAGAAATATTGAAAAAAAATTAAAGATTTTATTTATTTATTCATAAGAGACACAGAGAGAGGGAGAGAGAGAGAGACATAGGCAGAGGGAGAGGGAGAAGCAGGCTCCACGTAGGGAGCCTGATGTGGGATTCAGTCCCGGGACTCCAGTATCACACCCTGGGCCGAAGGCAGGGGCTAAACCTCTGAGCCACCCAGGCATCCCAAATATTGAAAAATATTTAAGTGTCTTCAGTTCTTTTCTCATCATAGATTTATATGGGCCCCCAAATAATACTAATGTTCAATTATATTTAAGCTAATTAATTATCTTTCAACTCATCACTGGACAGAAGTTGATGTGGGCTCTTAGGAAATATTTTGGCATCACATTCAAAATGGGTTCTTGGACAGCCCCGGTGGCTCAGCGGTTTAGCACTGCCTGCAGCCCAGGGTGTGATCCTGGAGACCCTGGATCTAGTCCCACGTCGGGCTCCCTGCGTGAAGCCTGCTTCTCCCTCTGCCTGTGTCTCTGCCTCTCTCTCTCTCCTCTCTGTGTATTCTCATGAATAAATAAATAAAATATTTAAAAAAAAACCCAAAAAACCAAAATGGGTTCTCATACCAGGGCTGCTCCTGACCACCAGAATAGTCTTGAATATATTATGCAGTATTTCTGGGATTATTATTGTCATTTGCAAATGAGATTGAGTTGACCTCCGGGATGACTAAAGTGCATCCCTATTTCCCCCAGTGGTTTGTCTCACTCTGCCTCTTGTCCAAATCTGAGTCACAATAAGGCAAGAATATCCATTAATATGTAGTCTAGTTGGCCCAATTTGAGAATCCTAATAGGGCATTGACCTAGCATGTGGATCTTTCCTTTTTATCCTTTTTTTCGTTGAGATACTCACTGTCTTCTGTGGTTGCTTGCTCACAACCATTCTGTTATTCTAAACAGGTAGGGTTATCTAGTGTTATCCAAAGTATCCTCTATATGGAATATTAATTAAATGAAATATGAATAAGTACATGAGGAAAATATTTCCATGATAAAAAAGATTGAGAAATAATATGTAAAACAGGGACACCTGGTTGGCTCAGTGATTGAGCAGCTGCCTTCAGCTCAGGTTGTGATCCCAGGGTTCTGGGATCGAGTCCTGCATCAGGCTCCACACAGGGAGCCTGCTTCTCCCTCTGCCTATGT
Organism: Nyctereutes procyonoides; assembly: GCF_905146905.1. NCBI lineage: Eukaryota > Metazoa > Chordata > Mammalia > Carnivora > Canidae > Nyctereutes > Nyctereutes procyonoides. The sequence goes on along the minus strand of NW_026575040.1, from coordinate 27,119,275 downwards.
CTCTGCCTCTCTCTGTCTCTCATAAATAAGTAAAATCTTTAAAAAATATGTAAAAAACATTTAAACTGGCTTATTTGTTTGACTACTCAGGAGTCTGGAATATGTAAATGTACACTGTGAATTACCATTAGGAAGATATAGTACAAAATGTTTCCAAAATGTTTTGATCATGAACCCATGGGTGAGTGTTCCATGGATATATAGTTGACTCTCAGACAAGTGGGTTTTAGGGTCACTGATCTCCTGGGCCATAAAAATTTGTGTATAACTTTTGACTCCTTGAAACTTTACAAATAGGCTACTATTGACTGGAAGCTTTACTAATAACATAAACAGTCGATTAACACACATTTTGTATATTATTATGTACTGTATTCTTATAGTAAAGTAAGCAAGAGAAGAGAAAATATTATCAAGCAAATCATAAGGAAGAGAAAATACATTTACTGTACTGTACTATATTGTATTTATTGAAAAAATTTAGAATATAAGTAGACCCATACACAGTTCAAACCCGTGTTTTTCAGAAGTTATCTGTACTTTTGCAAATGCAAGAAGAGTATTACCAGTTTGGGCTTTCAAATAAGTGTTAACCATATAGCAAGCTAGTTTTCTATCTAAGGTTCTTTTTTTTTTTTTTAGATTTTATTTATTTATTCATGAGAGACACACACACAGAGAGAGAAATAGGCAGAGGGAGAAGCAGGCTCCCTGTGGGGAGCCCGATGCAGGACTCCATACCAGGACTCCAGGATCATGACCTGAGCCAAAAGCAGATGCTCAACCACTGAGCCACCTCTATCTAAGGTTCTGTAGGGAAAATTTACTTACCTGAAGACACATTCATCAAAAATAGCAAATTTGAAAACTATATATTTATCCCCCACTACACTATAGCACATTCTATTCTTTCAGTTCAAAAATCTCAGGAATGGTATACATTTTCTGAATATTTCATTTAAGAATTTATACAAATGTTGAATGTGAGGAAGAAATCTTAAGCCCATATTATTTCTTGGTTCATGTTACCTATTCAGGTCCCCACCAACGTTCATATGCCAAACAAACAAGGGTTAACCTTCTTTTTAAGTATTTTATTTCTTTATTTGACAGCAAGCAAAAGAAAGCATGAGCAAGGTGGGAGTTTGGCATGGCAGAGGGAGAGGGAGAAGCAGACTCCCTGCTGAGCAGGGAGCCACAGGCCATTCCCGGCTCCATCCCAGGACCTTGGGATCCTAGCCTCAGTGGAAGGCAGATGCTTAACCCACTGAGCCACCAGATGGCCCAGGGCTTAACTGACACTTAAGTTTCTAAGAGGCTTCCAATTCTTAGTCTTTTAGTATAAAAAGGAAAAAAAATTGAAATTATTACTCATACTTGATTCATTGGGCCAAAGGAGTAAATTGACAAGGGTCCATCAGGCCCTTAAAGAGGAATGGCTAGCAGGTTTTGTTCCAGTTGTGAATGTTAGTTTTTTTGTCCTGGAAGAAAGAAAATGTACTACACTCCTTTGTTTGAAAAAGGGGACTGGGGTAAGGAAAATGAGGTAACAAGTCTGCTTGTGATAGATGTCCTCTTTCTGAGAAAGTACTAGATCTTTTCCATCATGACCTACCTTTACATTTCAAACTTTAATATTTTTGAATATAGTTAGCTTCTTAAACATTTCTATAACATTTTCTTTTAAGATTTTATTTATTTATTCATGAAAGACACAGGTGGAGAGAGAGGCAGAGACACAGGCAGAGGGAGAAGGAGGCTCCATGTAGGGAGCCAGATGTGGGACTCCATCCCAGGTCTCCAGGATCAGGCCCTAGGCCAAAGGCAGCGCTAAACCGCTGAGCCACCAGGGCTGCCCTCTGTAACATTTTCTTAAAAAAAAAGGGGAGATATTGCTCACTTTTACTGTGTCCAGATGTTAGTGGAACTTTGAATGGTTACAAAATAATAATTCTTCCAAGCCATAATATATTTTTCTGCATATTTCTGTTTCAATCTGCAGGCAGGGGAACACACAAAAGAAGGTAGAATTTTGGAAAGTCATCATAAATAAATGGAGGATATTATGTGACTTTTTTTTTTTTAAGATACAGACTGTGATTTTTTTTTTTTCCTTTTAGGATAGGCACTCATGACCAGTGGTATTTCTTTGACCAATTGTTAGGTACCCAAACCAATATCACTCTATTATTTTAGAAGGCAGCTCCTAAAAACCCAGCCATTTGGCAATGCGAATTTTGCAAAGAAAATGATAGACCAGTTAAACTTTCATCAATAGTATGAAAGGTCATTTATAAAATGACATACACTGTATGTGTGTGTGTGTGTGTGTGTGTGTGTGTGTGTGTGTTTAATAGAAGTAGGAAAGCAAGAGGATTACAATGTCAATGCCCATGTAACTCCTGGTGATAGTTTCTAAAAGTAATACATGTACATGATTAGAAAATTTAAATTATACTTAAATATAAAATAAAATGTCACACCACCCTCCACGGAGGTAACTACTATTAAGAGATTTTTGTGTGTGATGCTTAATGGTGATGATAATAATAATCTACCAGCATTCATCCATCACTCTGTATTTCTTGTCTATCAATTTGACAGTCATTCAAATTTTCAGGTTGCTTAAAAAGAAATCATAGCATGCTTACACTTGTACACTTGACTGTTTTCACATAACTATATATCTTGGATCTTTTTTCATTCTAATAATTATAGATTTTCTTCATTCTTTTTAATGGCTACACAATTATTCTGCCACAAAATCTATCACAAATTAATCAGTGGGACCAATTTTTAAGTTGTTTTGTAGGCAAAATAAGAGTATATTTTCCTTACTTTGTTTTAGCCCATTGATAAGACAAAGTAGTACATTTCCAAGAATATGTTTTCTTATTAAGATACATATATATTCTTTAAATGTGTGATCCTAATTTGACCATCTTTTGAGATATATATAGACTAAGTATCCGTTAGCATTAATAGTAATTATAGGAGATTTGAAAGTCAGAATTGGTAATTATTCTCCTTATACCGTATCTATAGAAGATTTGGAACAGAAATTGGTTTTCTGCTGTGATCTTGAATCAAAGAGGAGAATGCCTAGCCAAATTTACTTATAATCACAATTTTTATTATAATCTGTCCCAATCATGGGGATAAGATGAGGAAAGGGAGAAAAGGAAATAATTGTGAGTTTTATGTGCCAAAAATTGTGTTCAGTGTTAACACATACGCTATCTTTAATTAAGAGACTATTGGTATTGATTATTTAATAATTAGCTTTCCTGAAGTTATTTCCAGCCAGTATGAGATGGACATTGCAGCAGTCAAGAGTCTATTATTTCTTTAAATGTACTTTCATCCATAACAGTTCTGCCCCATGACTGCTGGTAAAAACAACTAGAAAGGAGATAATGCTAAAAAGGCCAAGATGGACGGAGATCCTTTCTAATATCAACAATAACCTTACAGGTCTGTAAAAAATGCATAAAATTAAGCCATTCACCCAAGCCTACCAACCTAGAAAACTTTAATGTCAGCCTTGAAAATGATTATGAATACCACGTACAAACTTAGAGAAAAAACATTAGGACATATGAAAGGATAATTAAGAAACAGGCAAATTAAAATTTAAATGAGGACTTTCAACAATGGCAATGCATTTCTTCACTGACTGTCATTGGACATTATCTTTTCTTTCATCACTTTGTTGTGTGTACCTGGGAAAAGGCTTTGGGAAATTTCACTTAAGACGATAAGAAAGAGGTTAATCAGTCAGACCTTTCTGCTTCCCAGACTATTTTATTTCTGACAGTGACATTCTCACCTGCACTTCAGAAGGTGGCTGATTATGAACATGAAGTATTGAGCACAGTAAGCATTCAATAAATGGTAGCTATTGTTATGATGATCACTGCTACTACAGTTTTAGTTTTGGCAATTCACTCATTTCTATCTTCCCTTAATAATGAAACTCAGTCATTCATTTTCCATAATTCTGTTTCCTTTTTAGTCTATACCATCTTTCAAAATAACACATTTTGCATGTTTGCTGGATATATAAAGTAGCATATCCTCTTTTTACGTGCTTTCGTGACATGGGACTTCATTCTTAAACTCCTTTATCTTGACCATGTGAATACTAGCCATAACTATACTGTGTCAAGGAGTAGTAGAAAGAGTATGGCATGAGATATCACCTAGATGTGGACTCAAATATTTTCCAAGCTTCTGCTGTTAGGTCAAAGGCAATTTTGGGGCTGTGAATATTAAGTGAAGTGACAAATGGAAAGCGTATTAACAAAGTGCTTGACAGATAGTAGGTAGTGAAAAAATATTATTTTTCTGCTGTAGCATCACTCTTGTTTTTTACACTCTCCCATTCCCTTTCTTAGCATCCCAGCATAAGAGATCCTATGGTTCTAGAGTAGCACTGTATAATAGAACTTTCTTCAGTGATGGAAATGTTCTATATGTATAGAACACTAGCCACATATAACTATTTAAATTTAATTTAATTTATATTAAAATTTCAGTTCTTCATTTGTACTAAACACATTTCAAATGCTCAGTAGCCACTGCTAGGGACTACACATATTGGACAGCATGAATACAGAACATTTTTCTTTTCTTTTTTTAAAGATTTTATTATTTATTTGATATGTATAGAGACACTGAGAGAACACAAGCAGGGGGAGTGGCAGAGGGAGAGGGAGAAGCAGGCTCTCTGCTGAGCAGGGAGCCCAATGTGGGGCTCAATCCAAGGACCCTGAGATCATGACCTTAGCTGAAGGCAGACACTTAACCAACTGAGCTACCCAGGAACTTCCATTTTTCTTTTCTTAAAGTTCAGTTGGACAGCATCTGAAACTATAGGCTATGAGTAGGACTAGGGTGACGGCAGAACTGAATTTTTAATTTGGTATATTTTAGTTCATTTTCATTTATATTTGAATAGTCACAGCTGACTACTGTCTACCTTATTGAACAGCACAATTCTAGAGTATCACAAGTGCTAGTCGACAACTTGGCAGATTGGCATTTTGAGAGTTTATCTGATGCCAGTTGTTTTGAGGAATGGGTAGACTGATCTATTAACTCCAAGTGTTTGTAATGTGTTTTTGGTTCTCTTTTTCTACTGTGATTAGGTTTAACTCTACCCACATTTGATATTCTTCTGTGCTTATCTGTTCCTAATTTTTTAATTCAAAAACTCTTATATATCTGATTGGATTTTTCTGAAATCACTTATTTTTAAACCTAGCTACAAAATCAATAAAGGGTTTCTTGTGGTATGCTTAACATTGTTTGGTGAATGACAAGGTTTAGAGAAAGTATATGAGAAAATAACAGTCTGTAGCAAGTAGTCTTAACCACAGAGACACAACACACTGATAAGCTGTGATCATTTCTGTGGTACGTGGTAAATAGTTTGTTTCTATGAATACAGTGTCAACATTTGCAAGGTGTTTCCCTTTTTGTTTTAAGAAATTAAAACAATCCTGATCACTGGTATAAGGAAGTAGGTCTTATGAATTTACATTCTATTTTGCTTCTTGAGTGGGAAAGAAAGGTGGTGTAGAGTTGTGTCTGGCACACTGATGGTTGCTCCCATACCTGGGTTCACTTATGAGATTGGGTCATTGATCAGAATGTCATCCATGTGTGTCACCATGGAGAAAACTGTTAAAAGCACCATAAGCAATATGATGTCAAGCTGTACATTATACTGATGTCTGGTTATGGAGACTAATCATTTTTCTCTCCCTGCCTAAATCTTGTTATTAAAAAAAAAAGATGGTAGCTATTTAGTAACTAGACTATTTTAAATGTAAAAAGTCTGACTTAAATGAATGTGTTTTTAAGGCAAAATAGGGTCAAAGAATCTCTTGTTGACAGAGAGAAGGGAAAGGTGATGCAGTGGGAGAGGTATTAGGGGGATTAGGACAAAGTTGAAAAGCACAGAGTCTGGAAGGCTTCACAAGAAGAGACGTTTAAAACATTTAATGGAAAAGGAAGAAAAGGTCACATGAAGACATGTCTGAAGGTCAGGAAGTAATATAATATTGCTAGCAGCATGCAGAATGATTATTTAACTGAGTTCTTGAATGTGTTCAGGTTTTTGTAGATTCTAAAGACACTTGTGTTTAGAATATACATAATGAGGGAATTTGGCATCTGTTCTTGTCTGGTTCCTCTATTTTACTTATGGGCAGAACAAAACTGTTATAGAAAAGATGACATGTTAGAAATTCTCATAGGACTCTCTAATCTTCCAGCCCAGATACAAATAAATGACCATTTATAATGACATTTCATCCTGAGGAAAACTGTGATCACTTCTAATTCGTTTTGATATTAAGGTGAACTGCATGGGAAGATTTATATTTCCCAGTTTTCTCTGGTTAGAGTCTGAGTTCATTCTAGAAAATGCAGATGGGCACAAAGACCATATCAGACCCCCTGATTGCTGGAGGAAGGGGGAAGTTTGGCTAATGTAGTATCATATGCCCACTTAGTTTGTTCTTTCTTTGCTGGCAGTTACATGGATTTAAAAGTCCATTAGGGAAGAGTGGGTTCTGTCTGTAAGCAGTGGAAGCACATGATCTGATGACTGTTCTATAAACAGACCTAAGCTTCATTTTAGACAGGAATAGGTTTTCATTTATTTGGAGGCTAATTATAAATTGGAGCGATGTTCCTTTTGATGGACAATTCAATTGCATTTAAATTCAAATTAACATCTGCTGTTTATACTTTATATTGTGTAATCTACCTGAATCTAGACAGAAGCTATTAAAGATCTGTAGCTAGAGAATCTTTGTTCTCTGAGGAGTTTAAAGGAAAAATGAGCATTTTCTAAACTCTAGTTATCGGAACCAGGTTGTAGTTGCCCTTGAAAATCAAGGATGCTTTCCTTTGTCCACAGATGTATTAAAGGGGATTGCACAAATAAGCACAAACACATTTTGCTACAAGGAGGACTTTTAAAAATGTTTGATACTTTTCAAATAATACGTGTTTTGAATGAATAATGCCATACGTTATGCTATTTGTATATTTTCTGTACAGATATTGTCTTATTTAATATTTTTGTTTATATGCAATCATAAGTAAATTTCAATTCATAGATATATTAATTCTATTTATATATTAATTAATTTATAGCTGTACTTCATTATATATGAACCATGTATTTATAAATGGTAATCCTTGTCAGTTGGTAAATGGTATAGATACACATGTATATACATAATAAATTGGGATCTCAAAATTTAAAAACTGAAAATAATTAGCTATAGCTCAGAGTTTTGAGTGTTTTGCTTTTTTTCCCAACAACTCTCATTCCTTATACACAACATGATAATATTATAGACCACATAGGAACTGAGTATTCATATGCCAAATGCTTGAAGAATGTGGTTCTCACCTAAGAAGCATGTAAAGTGTAATGACAGAGGAGTAGGGAATCAATGTTCCTATAGAGTTATGGGGAAAGACTATATAATCCACTTATAAGTGTTATTTTTTAAATTATAGGGTCATAGAATTGGCATTTCCCCCAAACATAATTAGATAATTTGTAAAATGACAGGAAGTTCTTCTGTCATGACACTCAGGACTAAAATTAGTCCTGATGTCTAATTACAACCCTGCAGAGGTAACTGATCCTATTGAATGGTCATTTTTTATCTTTTAGGCATAGTACTAGGCTGATTTACCTTATTATTTGAAGATTTTAATGTAAAATTATAATGAAATTATTTAAAAATGCAACAGGTTTTTCATTAGCTTGAGTAAGACTGCAAGGTTTCAAATTATGTATTTACTAATTATTTGTTTGACAGACTATAGTTTTGAAGCTGTAAAATATGTAATCAATGTTAATTATTAATAATTGTGAACTGAGATGAGTAAATGTGAACCTTTACAAGGCTCTCAGGAGGAGCACAGAGTTTGGAGGTTCAGTGTTCCAAATCCCTTGAATCCTCCCAGTGCAGCATCTAATTCTCTTTAAATGTTAAAAGCTGCCTCATGCTCCCGAACAATCCATCTCCCCAGAATTCTTCCTGGTTTACAAAGATCAACAATGACCAGAGCCCTACCTCTACATTTTTCTTCTGTTGATGCCCAGGTGCTCTCTAAAAAGTTGGAATGAAGAGGTAAAGGCAAGGTTGGCAATTTCCAGAAGAAAGCAATTGGCAGGCATATGGGACACACTGAGCTACCTTGCAGAGTTAGCATGAATGTGGCATTAACAATGACCCCATGTGTTGCTCTCAGTCTTGTAGGATCAGAAAATGATTTCCTACCTGAAACAGACTTAACACTGTATATTAATAACCATGCTGGAATTACAAAAAAAAATAAGAAAGAAAATGTTTTCTTTGCTCACCAAAATTGGATCTATCTTTGAGAATTCAAAATAACAAAGATTCAAAACAAGCTTATGTACACAGACATACATAATTCTGAGCAGTATATTTAAAACTAGATTGCCAATGTGTCACTTCACTAGAGGAAATAAAACTCTTACACATCGCAGAATATTCCTTTTTTTAAAATAATTTTTAAAAAGATTTTATTTATTTACTCATGAGAGACACAGAGAGAGAAAGAGGCAGAGGGAGAAGCAGGCTCCATGCAGGGAGCCTGACGTGGGACTCGAGATTTGGGACTCAATCCTGGGTCTCCAGGATTACACCCTGGACTGAAGGTGGCGCTAAACCGCTGAGCCGCCCGGGCTGCCCAAGCTTCATAGAATATTCCTAATAGCATAACCAGAACATATTCTCTTGCAACATAATTTAACAAAAAGTCAGATCATAATCAGAAATTTGCATAAGAAGATGAAGTTGAAGTCGAAGAGGTGGCTGATTAGTAGAAAGAAAAAAAAATACGCAAGAGGCATGAAAAACAAAGAGGCAGTTTGTTAATTTTGAAAAAGCTTATACAAATCAGTAAAAAAAATTTGAGTTAAAAAAATGGGCAAAAAGACAGATAACTACCAAGTGAAAACAATTCACAGAAAAGTTAAGTACAGATAACTAGTAAACATATAAAAATCATGAATATCACACATACTTAAAGTCAAACTAAGATACAATTTTTGTATTGGGTCTGGCAAAAAGGTAATCCAGTAATATTTAGCATTGGTGAGGGTGTGAAGAAAGAAGCTATCTCAGACAGTATAAGTGGAACTAGAAACTGGTGCAACATTTTTGAAAGGAAATTTGACGTTGTTAATCAAAAATTTTAATTATAAGACCTTTGACCCAGTAACTTCACAGTTCAGGAGTTACCCTAATGATATGCTGCACAAGTAAGTTAAGATATCTGAATGGGATATACCTTGCAATAGCAAACAATTGGAAAACACAAAATTCTCCATCAATAGCAATTACTAATAAGTTAACATTTTGCACAGAATATTCTGCATCTGTGAAAAGAATGAGTTTCACCTATTGATGATGTAGAGAGAGTTTTAAGATGTATCATTAAGTAATATACACAGCATGCAGTATAAATTCTCCTTTGTGTATGTGCAGTAGTCATATGCTTTCCTGGAAGAATAAAAACTGGAAGATAAAACTTTAGGTGGTGGGAGTTACTTAACTTTCATTTTATATCTTCCTGTACTATTTGAAAAATTGTGTATCATTTGTCTAGATTTCATTTAATTACATATATTTAAATAGACAAATTGTATGTGTATATAAGTGTGCATATGTATAGGCACACACTTCTGTAAACTATTTTTTAGCCAATACCTGTAAAGGATATTCCACATATGAAGGTAACTCCACCTGAAATCCATTAGCTGAAGTCTTGTTTCCTGATCACGTCTTGATTAGTCACTGACCTTACCACATTGAAAATGTTCTTTCATTAGTTGCTTGTTACGTGACTTTGGATAAATTACTTAATCTTCTTGAACTTCTAGGTTGTTTTTATTGCTGTTTATTTATGTTTATTGGGGAAATGCCTATGTCAAGGAGATGCTATACAGATTAAATAATAAAACTGCTATGCACATAGCTCAATGCCTGGAACCTAAAGGATGCACCATAAATGTTAGCTATTTTCACTTATCCGATACTTTGAGTTTTTTTTTTCCCCCTCCACATTTTCCTTCTCCTCTTCTTCATGATAACTTTCTGTTCTACCACATGAGGCTCTGCTCCTGGGACTCAGAGTTCAGGTACTTTAGTCAACCATGTTTTGGGTTAAGTATACTCTTCTGAGGTGGCTTGAGAATCTAACCACCATCTATAAAATTGTTTCCAGAATATGACTCAAATTTAGTTTTGGAATGCAATCCTTTGAAAATTGGAGGGTTCCTGGACGGTGACTAACAGCATCAAACAAAGATGCATTCTTTCTCAATTTTGCTTATTATCTACAACTCACAGTCATGCTTTTTACTGCCTCCGAAGAGTATGATTGAGCTCTTGATAAAAACTCTGTTCAGTTTAAACACTAGGTTAGCCAAAGTATTCATGAAGATTATGCTGTGCCTTCAGCATAAGGAACTAGCAATGTAAATTTATTGAGCACTTGCTATATGCCAGCCACTGTGTCAATTTTTTGATAGGTACTATCTCATTTAACCTGCAGAATAACCCTCTGAGGCAAGCATCGCTCTTACCATCTCCTAAAACATGAAATAGACTCAGAGAGTAAGCACTATGGACAAGGCCTTATAGGTTGTAAGGAACAAAATTGAAGTTTAAATCCAGGACCATCTGGTGCCAAAGCCTATGCTTTTTCTAGTGGTTGCTAACTGATTGAAGTGTGCTACTCCAAAGCTTCCTACTTCTTACTTCCATAGCTGTTCTTGATTTTTTTTTTCCTGTCAGCATTGGCACTACAACACTTAACCCTTCATAGTCCTCCTGTACAGCTTTAAACTTGCTGCTTAAAGAAAGCTTTTCTGACCTTGGTAGAGCAATTTCTCAGGGACTGTCTTATAAAAAAATACTTTTTTATTGGCAGGAGTCATTATTCTTTGTACGGTTGCCCATGTACTTACTAAAAGCTTTTGGAATGGCTTTTCTATAAGTATACTGTGTCAAGATGCTCACCAGTCAGTTGCCAGAGGTGGACCATGACCCTAAAACTCCTGCCCATACACAAAACACATTCACTAAGATTCCACGAGGAGGTTAGAAGCTGCCAGGTCATAAGCACTGTTGCTCTAGCATCGAGAAATTCAAGGTTTTAGACAACATGACATAGGATCCTTAAGAATGTGTTCTTTATTGCTCTTTTTTCTTTATGGACTGTGGTTATCTCACTCCTTATGTACTATATCCAGAACTATAACTGTTTCCTTCAGCATTTGTCCTATGTACAAATGTGAAGTGTTCAAAGTTGAATTTTTGCACTACTTCCATTTTGTATTTCCTGTCAGAATCTCCTACTAATTTCTCAAGGACAAGAAACCTGATGTTTTTATGCTACCCACATGCCTTTCGGTAATTGTTTTTAAAAATTGTGAACTACAGTGAGCCCAGATAGAGTTCTATTCTGTGCTTTACTTATCAATTAGCTATTGGTGCATAACAAACCATCCCCAAAAGCAGTGGCTGAAAACAACAAGCTTTTATTTTACCGATGTTTGAGTGGGTCAGCAATATAATTTGGAGTCTACTGGGTACTGCTTTAGTCTTGGCTAGACTTCTGTATTAATTTGTGGTCAGCTCAGGTCAGCTGTAGACCAGCTTTACTGATTTTGACTTGGCTCTCACACATCTGAGGCCTTGGCTAGGACAAACGGTCTGACTTGATGCTGATCCACATGGTATCTCATCCTCTTGCAGGCTAGCTCCGGCTCGTTCACATGGCTGCTGGGCAGTCTTCCAAGACAGCGAGCAGATGCAGATAAAGTCTCTTAATGCCTGGGCTCAGAACTGGTATACTGTTTTCCCTGCAATATTATATTGTCCAAAGCAAATTGTAAGGGCACCCCATTTACAGGAAGTGAGAAACTGACTCCACTCCTTAAAGGAAGGAGCTGCAAAGCCACATTGCAAATGGTGTGGATGCAGGAAAGAGTGGAGATTGGCCCTTTCTGCAAGCAATCAACTAACACTCTTTCTTTATGGCTTTTCTCTACCTCTCAACAAAGTAATTTTTAGCATTTGGCTAACCTGGACTAAGGTGCTATGCCAGTGAGAGTTAGGTAACTTCAGTTACAGGTACATAATGGTTTATTCATGATGTTTGAAAGATATATTGTGATCAGAGTGGTTACCACAAGCTGATGTCCTCAGTGAAAAGGCTGTAGAACACTCATCTGCCCAGGATCCATGCTGACCACTTGGGATGTGCGAACTGCTTGCCACACAAGGAGTCTGGAGTTCCTGAACTAGGTATGAGGGGATGGGCTTTCTATACTGTTATGATGGAATGGATACTTTCTCAACTATCTCTTCTAGCAAAAAGCAACAAAAAATCCCCCCAAAACAAAACAAAAACAGAAACAATCCAAAAAAACCAACCAACCAACAACAACAACAAAAAACCCAGGGTAAGTTATCGAGGCTGTATGGATATATTTTCCTTCCATTGTATTCATTCTTGGTTCTCACTGCTGCCAAATAATTGTAGCTATTCCACAAATCAGGTCTTTTTGGTTTCTCACAGGTGTTTGCTAATATGCTACCCTGGCTAGATAGGTAAATAACTTGATGTTATAAAATACACATATCTCCAGCAAATCTTAGAGTGGCATCTGCAAACTTGTGTTCTACAGAATATTAATCCTCCATGATGTCCCTTGAAAACTGGATCCTGAGATAAGATAGCTTTGATAAACACCCCTTATTAAATTAATAATTATTATATATATTGAGTGAGCACAGTGCATATTGAAGTATCAGAAAAATCTGCCCTAGCTAGTGTGGTAGTCTTTCTCATATTCCTTGCCACACCAAGCTATTATCCATCTTTCTTTGCCCTGCTGTGGATCCCCTGGAGGCTAACCCTTGGGAAAAGCTTTACCCAGGCTTTGTGCCAGCTGACCTTTTATGGAGTTTGGCCAATAGAAGATCTGCAGAAGATAAAAAAGCACGAGGAGAATGAATTTTTCTTCCCAGCTTCCCCCCCCCCCCCCGCTTTGGTGTCAGTGAAGTGGCAGTGGCTGACTTCTTCTATGATGGTAGGTCTTATAGGGCAGGTCCTCCCCATGGCTTCAGTCCTCCCTGCATTCTAGAAACACTATTCCTCTTCCCTCCACTCAACCACAGGCTTCTTTGTTGTTGCTCTCCCCTTGGGTGTTTCTGCATCCCTTGATTGTTTTATTAACCCTGCCTGCACTTCCTTAAGAAATTGCAACATTAAAGTCTGTCTTTAGGGATTTTCTTCTCCTGGGGTTCAAGGACCTCAATGACATTATAGATAGCAAACAGAGGATCAGTGAGCTTGAATGGGGAAAAAAAGACTGCACTATGAACTGGCTTAGTAAAAAACTTACCCCTTTATTTTCACCAACATCTGAAAGAAATTTATCGTTTCCTTCAGTTATGAATGTAAGTAAAAGACATTCACAGTACCTGTCATCAGCAGGTATCAGTTTTTTTCACATCATACTGCAGTTTTGATATCTGGAAATATTGTTCATTATTATCAGTGGTTTGAAACTATGTTCATTTTGAGACCTGATGCTTGATCATACTATTTAGATGATGTAGTAAAGAAGCATATTTAATATTTATTCCAAAACTAAAACTTAAAAAAATTGTTAACTGAATTTTAACTTAATTGGTATCCTTTTATAATCTTTATGCATTTCATTTTATGTATTTTCTGAAATGGGTTTCATAGGCTTCACTTGACTTCCAAAGAGTTTCATCACACATATATTACACACATGCACACACACACACATGCACATACACATGAAATTAAGAACTCCTAAATCATCTGAGTGAATTATATGTCCTGCAGAATCAATACAGATATAACATGAGTATATATATATATATATATATATATATATATATATATATGTAATATATCATCGTGTATGTGTATATATATGTATACAGATATACATATTCCACAGTTTCCACTCTTGGCTAACCATCCTTTTTCATTTCCCCCATCCTAATTTTTCTTATTTTGAAATATGAAAAATTCTGTTTTAAAATTATCTTCTTAAAGTATTAAGAATGATATGTAGTATCACAATTTGTAAGTTAGTTTTATCTTTTAAAGTTAATTTTCCTACCACACCACCCTTTGAATAATATTTTCTACATTTCATCTTGTCTCTTTGTTTTATTTCTGTAATGTTTTCCCCAAAGTTATTTATAGTCTCTTCTCCAGAGATGTTTGAGGGTCTTACTGAAGTTTAAGTTCTCTCCAAATTTTCTCCTTTTGATTTTCATTCTTATTTGTCACCTGTGGCAGTGCTCTTTAAGGATTTTTGAACTGTGCTTTACATGGCCAGTTTTCCAACATCAAACTTGTGTGTTGTCACTTTCTGTCAGATGGGCTTTAAGTTACTCTTCAGCTTTGAAGGGAGAGGCTTAAAGATTGCCTTCCTCTGTGTGCACTTACCTGTTGATAAATTATGTGATTGTGTACCTCTGCTTGCTCTTTTTGATGGTCAATAGCTTATTATGAAGCCCCAATTCTGACTGGTGAGTAAAACTATAGGTAGTTTAGCAGAGGATATTGTCCTGCAAAACATAATTCTTAGATGCACAAATGGCATATATACTTTTTGAATTATTCTTTTTATGTCTCCAATTATATTCCCTTGCTCTATTCCCCCTTCATTACCCTCTGAAGTGCTATATATTTATATATATAAATATAAAAATATATATATTATATTTATATATAAATATAAAAATTATATATATATAATTTACAAGTCTGAGCAAAAATGACAAATTACGTTTTTCTTTAAAGTTTGCTATAAAGTTGTGACTAAAATGCAAAAGCATTTTAATTCTGAACAAATTTGGTGCTTATGGTAGAAAGGATGGAGTACTGTTAATTATTATATTTCCACCCTTTAACTTTCATCCTAACCCAGACTTCCAGGGCCAGGTTGAATATCATCTCCTTGGTGATTCCATTCTTAGGCTGGTCCCACCAGAATTAACTCTTCTTTCCCCCATGCTATAGATAAAACAATAATATTAACTATGAATATATCATAATACAGATAATTGTATTCATTGGCACTTAATGTTTTCCAGGCAGTGTGCTAAGTACTTTCCATATAATAGCTAGCTTAATTCTAATAATAACACTGTGAGTTAGGTATTATTATTGCCTCCATTTTATGCATAAGGAAACAAGTGCAGACAGACTGCAGATGGAATCTGATCTCAGGTCTCACCTTAAAAACTTAGCAGCCACTCATGACTGTTACTTTAAAAGAAAGATTGTGAATTATTCATCATTTTATTCCCAGTCACCCAAATTCTTGTCACATGGTAAGTGCTCAATGAGTATTTGTTGAATAAATGACTATGCAAGGAAATTCTTCGCATTAGTAATTATTCAGTTAAATGTACAAGTACTTCTGGGACCTACTAACAACTACAACTCACCAAAAATGCTCTTTTATCCTTATTTAATATAATCTTGACCTATTTCTTTTCACTCCAAACCAATACTTTTACATTTCTTAACTTATTCATAGGTTCTCTCTCCCCCCCACCCCCCTTACTGCTCAGTACAGATGTAGGGATATTGGAGGGAACTCTGCTTGGTTATGTATTGGCAGAAGATCTTTAGTCTAATTTCTGAGGTCCTGAGTGCACTCTTCTCCTTCCCATTACACCTGCCTAGAAAGCCCTTGGCATCTTCTAGTCTCAAGCAGAGCAGAGGATCAAGTCCCTGAGTCATGTGGTCTGCCCAGATTTGATGAGTCTGGCTTTTATAACTGGACACTTGAGTAAGAAAAGGCACACCTCACAGAGGTCATATTTATATAGGAGCCTAAGCAGCGCTCCTTTTCCCTTACAGAATATATGCACACAAACACATTATTGTTATAGGTTGAGTTGTGCCTTTCCCTACTCCCAAAAGATGTTGAAGTCCTAACCCACACATCTATAAATGTGATGTTATTTGAAAATAGGATCTTTCCATATAATCAAGGTCATTAGGGCAGACTTTAATATAATATGACTGTGTTCTTATAAAAAGGGGACATTTGGACACAGAGACACAGATATGAAGAATATCATGTTCAAGATGAGGGCAGAGATCTAGGAGATACATCTCCAAGTTGAGGAACACCAAAGACTGCCAGCAAACCACTAGAAGCTGGGGGGCGGAGACGTAGAACAAATTTTCCCCCACTGCCCTGGAAGGAGTCAACCCTGCCAACATCCTGACCTCAGAATTCTAGGCTCCAGAACTGTGAGAAAATAAATTTCTGTTGTTTAACCCATCTAGTTTGTGGCACTTCATTATGGAAGCTGGAGGAAATGAATGCAATTATCTGTCTATATTAGACCATCTCCCTGTCTAAAGCATAGATGAAATCCATAAACAAACCAAGAAGTTATCTAAATAGCTACAATAGATGTCATGGATAGACCCAAACATGAGTACTGTGCTACCTTTAGGCCCTCACAGACAGCCTGTTCATTCATTTTTAACTTACAGTTCTATTAACTGTCTTTGTTTTTCAAAGCCATACCTGTAGCAAATGATTCAAAGGGCCAAGAGGGGTTCCTACATAGACACTGCCTTGGAAGGTGGCAATAGAGACTGATAAAATAGCAAGGGAGGAGAAGTCAGAGAACCCAGGAAAAACAACAGTATCAGAGACAATCAGGGAACATTGTTGCCTATAAAGAAGTCACACCCCGAACAGGATGACCAGGGTCTGGCTCATCCATAGACTTCGCCTTGGGAGTCTCCCTTTCTCTAACTCTCCAAAGCTCATTCCTTCATCCCATTTTCTTAAATCTTTGCTTTGGTTTGCACCAGGTATCATTGTTCAGGCTTATATTCTGGTTTCACTTTTCTAATTGTCCTTTCTGGCTCAACCATGCTCTCCTTGAATTTTTAACCTGGTAAGTCCGATGGTTTGGTATGTATCCTATACCCGAAAAAGTTTTTCTTCCAAGCTCCCTCCTGCCAGCCAAGGGAAATAGAACTCATTTGTTAAAATGCCCACGACCACAAAAAACAAAGTGATCAGGAGCTCATTAGGGTAGAGGCATACATCCTTGAACACATGATTATCCTCAAGGGCATTGCTGTATTTACAAAGTACTATATGATTATCACAGAGACCCTAGGTCATAAAAAGATTAAAAAGACAGCTACGTGTATAATAATACAACTTCGAAAAGCTTCTCCTTTTGCTATATAAATCATTAAAAAGCTCAGTTGCCTTAAAGTCATGGTGTCCAAATTAACTCCTTATGGGTATTAGAGAGCTGTTTCTAGCTCTCTATGTTTTGTGTTCTCTCCCTCTCTTTCTTTTCCTTTCTCCTTCTGCTTACCTGCTTCCTCTCCCACCTGTGTCACACACAAGCCCCTCCTTTAAAGATGCGGGCCAGCCTTACAAATATACAGGACTAGAATGAAGCTCACTTGCCAAAGAATCCCCACACTCAACTGATTCCCATTTAGTACTTTCCAGTATTTGTTCCAGCTATAATACGAATGACATATGGCATCGTGTGAGCAAGTATTGCTGTGGCAGGAATTATATGTAACGCCTCACCTTGGGCTGTACATCTACTTTGAACAACAGCAACAAAAGCGTGTTGGAATGAAGCCATTGAAGTTGACATTATTATAAAGAAATTGATCTATTCTTTAAACACTGTTTATTACTTCAACTGTTACTAGCTGATATGCCACACAGCTATTTGAAACATATTGGCTACCTGGAACCATGCCTGTGGAAAGAGCATCCATGTGGTATTTAGAAGAATCTAGACCACCCATGGCGCTGGTGTTTTTGCCCTAAGGCAAGTTTACTGCCTATTCCCTGTTTCTACTTTATCTATAAGATAATAAACTGTTGTCACGAGATGGTTATGCAGATCAAATAAGGTGATGCGTGATAGCACTTAGCTCTATCCTAGCACTAGTTAACCCTGAGAAATGTTTATTTTCTTTCTATTGGCTTTGTTTAATCTGAATGAATTTCTTTCAATTGAAGCCACGAGTCTACAGAAAGAAAAAAAAAGTAAAGGGGGGAAAGCCCCCCTCTTTCCCTGTTTAGGGTTTTGACACCTTTGAGTTCATCAGATGAATGAATTCTCACTCCAGAAAGCAGAGGCCAGGAACCCCCAGTGAATGAAATGCAGATGGGTGGGGAGTTTCCTTGAGAAAACTTAGAGGAGGGAGTAAAATAAAGGAGAGGCAGCAGAACAAATCCTGGCAAGCTGAGTTCAGTGGGCCAGAGGCCAGACCCTCTATGGAGTGCCCAAGTAGGTCTCTCAGCATAAAGATGGGGAAAGGGAGCAAACTATTTGCTTCAGAGTTTTGCCTAATGATGAATAAATAACTATGAATAAATAACTCCCTTTGTATCCATCACAGCTCCTAACAAATTGCCTTACATATGGCAGGCTCTCAGTAAGTGTTTAATGAATGGATGATTTATTCAATTAATCACTGAATGTTAAATTGGAAGGGCCCTGAAAGATCATATAATCTCAGATTGTCACATTACAGCTGGGAAACTGAAGCCCAAAGACTGTCACTTGTGAGCAATACTCAAGAGACAGGGCCCAGATCTACTGACTCCTAGATGCTGTAGCACAGACCTTCATTTCAAACTGGAATCAGAGATTGCATTGGGACCAGAGATGCACTTGTTTTGTAATTATAAAAGCATCCCAACCATCAGATTCTCTTTCTTTGTCTTAAAAGCTCAGACTGTCTGGATATCCTATGGTGTGCTTTGCATTCAAATCTCTCCATGTGGTTCTAGTGAAGTTGAAACAAAATGGGGATGGTCATGGATATATATTGAAATATTGATGAGGGTCAGTAATTGTGCTCTAAGAGGTCTTATATGCTATACAGCTGGTGAGGGAATTGGCTCAATCTGTCACAAGTGATCTCGTTCCTTTCCCATTTGCCTGCTGTCCTTGGTCCAGATGCTACACTTCATATTCATGCTGTTTACCTCTTTTACATAGCTTTGTTACCAGCTTTTGGCTTATCAAATTCTACTTACCTTCAGTAGCAGACGAAGTTGTATTTGCTGATGGAGTGCCCCTTCCTTGACTCTTCCAGTCACATTGGTCTCCCTCTCCATTTTACTTAAAGCCTTTGCCATTTTTTTAAAGGATTTTATTTATTCATGAGACACACACACACACACAGAGAGAGAGAGAGAGAGAGAGAGAGAGAGAGAGAGAGAGAGAGAGGCAGAGACACAGGCAGAGGGAGAAGCAGGCTCCATGCAGGTTGCCCAACATGGGACTCGATCCCGGGACTCCAGGATCATGCCCTGGGCCAAAGGCAGGTGCTAAACCGCTGAGCCACCCAGGGATCCCCCAAAAAGCCTTTGCCATTCGGACATCATTTTATTCTTTATTGTCTCATGTGTGGCACAGAATATCTTCTATGCTTCTATCCTCTTCATAAGACTAATGACATATTAAATGTTCACTGAATGAATGTTTGGTCAAAGTCCATTTAGATTAGAGTTTCCAGATAAAATACAGAACACCTAGTGAGATGTGAATTTCAGGTACATAATGAGAAAGTTTTTAATATAAGTTTGTTCCAAATAATACACAACACTTACATAAAAAAAATAAATAAACCAACCTCATTGTATATCTGAAATTCACATTTAACTGAGTATCCTGTATTTTTATTTGCTAATTCTGGTCTGTTTTCACTTCAGGCCTCTTAAAGACATTCTCCTTTGGCATAAAGACTATTTGGAAATTAAGCAACCAACTCAATTTTTTTAGCTTTTAACCCTTGGGGCATAGGTCTACTGGGGTTTCTTGATTTATCTGCTCCGGCTTTTGCTGTTTGATCCTCATGCCCTCATTTAATAGACTTTATTGTAACATATCCTTATTGTACCATTCTTCTCATAACAGAATCTGATATATACAAAATTGTATATCTTGGATTGAAATTCACAATACATTTTACTAATCCTGGATTTCCATGGTTACATATAAGAACAATTAGCATGTAAAATTCAAACAAAAATCACGTCACTATCAAAAAATTGAGATACAAGTGCATAGGCATTAGTATTCTATCAGCCACATGAGAGTAACCATTTGCCTGTTCTGCTTCCATCTTGCATCTCTAGTACCTAGCACAAGGTAGGCACGTGTTCTGTAAATAACTGGCTCATGGTCGGCCTTCTCTACTCTCATCCATCCTTTTACAGACACTAGAGTCACAGGCCACCAGGATTTCTTTCTTTGCACCCTGATGTTCTACATTAGTGATTCTCAGGGTGTGGTCTCTGAACCAGCAGCTGTCAGCCACACGGGGACCTTGTCAGAATTGCACAGTCTTGGGTTCTTTCTCAGTCCCAGGCCTGAGAAGATCTAGGAAGGATCAACAGCTTGGGTTTTAACAAGCCCTTTGGGTAATTCTGACTCATTTGTAAGGAGCCACTAGGACAGCAAATGGTTTCCTATATTCTTATCTATAAAATGCAGATAATGGGTAGGTGGGTAATTTTCACACTGCTTACATGTAGTTGATGCAAATAAATCAAAGTCACTAGTCTGATTTTTACTAGGCATTTCCTCTGTTTTACTGTCTTTTTTTCTCCTCCCACATTGTCTTCTTCCTCACAGAGTAAGCCTTGTTTCTTCAATTTTACCATGTTGGTACGTACATTGACAAGAAAGTTCTGGTCATCTTTCCTTTCCTCCTCTCCTTTCTCCTTCTCTTCCTCACTTCCATCTTCTTCCTCTTCCATCTTCTCCCCCTTTTCCTTTCCTCTCTATTTGGTTGAAATTTTCAGTTTAGGCACAGAAATCCTTCAAGTAAATCCTTTCTCTCTCTCACAATGACCCTGGACTAGCATCTTCTTTACTAATACTGAAAAATCCTCACTCACCCAAACTGGCTGCTCTTAACCAATCTTTTTTGTCCCCTTTCCTAGTTCTGTAGCTTCTACACACTTCTCTCTTATCATTTGGCTCTACCTTGGTCTTGCAGATCTCAGCTAGTGCTTGCTATTCTAGCAAGTTACCACCCAACAAACAACACCCACTAAAATCCACTTTTCATCACCATTACTCCCACTTTTTCTAAGCAGGGATGCTTTTAAATTCACACACATAATTGAGGAAATGAAATTTGTCGCTTATACTTTCCAGAATTGGCCATTCATTGAGTTTCTGTATATTTAATTCATAATTACTTTTGTTTTCTACACAGGACTATTCTTCTATTTCTTATTACATGAAACTGTGCCCCAGCAGTTTATCCCTTCAGGAGATGTCAGTTAGAACAAGAAGTATTTCCTAATTCTTAGCCTGCATTTGATGTTTTCAAAAAAAAAATGTGTTAGCATAACCCATAGGCTAGACAGAAATTAGAACCTTTCTATGGCAATTGATTTTTTTCTTACATAAAATTCACCATTTAAAAATATAAGTTTCAGTGGTTTTTAGTAAATTCATTATTTTATGAATTTTGTGAGCACTAATTCCAGAACATTTCTATCACTTCAAAAAGAAACATCTTAATAGCAGTCAGTTCCAATGTCTTCCTTCCTCCAGTTCCTGGAAACCACCAAGCTACTTAGTGTCTCTGTAGACTTGCCTTTTCTGGATGTTTCATTTAAATGGAACATAAAATGTGTGACTTTTTCTCTCTGACTACTCTCATTTAGTTAGTATAGTTCAACCATGTTTTAACATATGTTAGTACTTCAGTCTTCTTTGTGGATGTATAATGTTTAACTATAAGAATATATCACATATTGCTTATCTATTTATTAGTTGATGTAATTTGTGGTGAGGATTTTGTGTGGATACTTCTCTTGAGTATGTACCTAGGGATGGAATTGCTGGATTAGATGGTAAGTCTACGTTGAAATTTTTGAGGAACTGTCAAATTGTTTTCCACAGTGGCTACCACATTTTATATTCCCATCAGCGATGTATGAGGGAATTTTTCCTCATTCTAACACTTGTTATTTTTTTATAAATATATATTTTTTAAGATTTTATTTGTTTATTCATGAGAGACACACAGAGAGAGGCAGAGATGAAGGCAGAGGGATTCAGTCCCAGGACTCGGGATCACAACCTGAGCTGAAGGCAGATGCTCAACCACTGAGCAACCCAGGTACCGCTAACACTTATTATTTTATGGGGTTTTTGTTTTTGTTTTTTTACTATTATAGCCAACCTAGTGATTATGGGGTGGTATCTCATTATGACTTTGGTTAGCATTTCTCTAATAAATAATGGTGTTGAGCATCTTTTCATGTGTTTGTCATTTGTGTATCTTGTTTGGAGAAATGACTAGTCAAATATTTTGCAAGGTTTTAAATTAGGTTGTGTTTTTTTTTGTTAAGTTGTATAGTTTGAATTCTCTCTTTCTCTTTATATATGTTTACTATATATGTGTGTGTGTATATATATATGTACATATATATATATTTATATTCTATTTATATATCAGATGTGCAAACATTTTCTCCCATTCTGTGGATTATCTTTTCACTTTCTTCATAGTGTTCTTTGACACACAAAAAATTTTAATTATGATAATGTCCAATTTATTTTTATTTTGTTGTTGTTACATGTGCTTCTAGTGTCATTTTTTAAGAAACCACTGCCTGAACCAAGCTCATAAAGATTTACCCCTGTGTTTCCTTCTAAGAGTTTTATACTTTTAACTTTTACCTTTAATTCATTTCAAGTTAATTTATATATATATGAAAAGAGGTGGTGATCCAAATTTATACTTTTCCATGTGGATCTTCAATTATCCCAGCACCATTTGTTGAAACAACGATTTTTTTCCAATAGAATAGGCTTGGCATCCTTGTTGAAAATCAGTAGAATGCAGACATGAGTTTTTTTCTGGACTCTTAATTTTATTCCATTTATCTCTTTATTTTTATGCTGGTACCACACTCTTTTGGTTACTGTACCTTTGTAGTAATTTTTGAAATCAGGAAGTGTGAGTCTTCCAACTTTGTTTTTGTTTTCAAGATTACTTTGGCTATTTGGGGTCTTTTGAATTTCCGTATGAATTTTAGGATTAGCTTGCCCATTTCTGCGAAAATGGCAATTAAAATTTTGTTAGTGTTTGCACTGAATCTGTAGATGAACTTGGGGAGTAACACCATCTTAATGATACTGCATCTTCAAATCTGTGGACATAGGATATCTTTCCATTTGTATAGGTTTTCTTTAATTTCCAGTGTTTTGTAGTTTTTGCTGTACAGATCTTGTACTTCCTTGATTTCATTTGTTCCTATATATTTAATAATTTTAAATACTATTATAAATAAACAGAAATGATCTTTATTTCATTTTCAGATTGTCTATTGCAAGTGTAAAGATATCAGTGGAGTATTAAATCATTATGTTGTACACCTGAAACTAATATAACACTTTATGTTAACTAACTGGAATTTAAAAAAATAAATCTGTGGATTTTTGCTCATTGATCCTATATCCTGCAACTTTGCTGAATTCCTTTATAAGCTCCTGCTTATGGTGTGTGTGTATGTGTTTTCTTTAGGACTTAAGGCATAAAATATTATGTTATCTGCAAACAGAAATAGTTTTACTTCTTCCTTTCCAATTTGGATGCTTTTTATTTTATTTATTTTGCTTGCTTAATTGCCCTGGCTAGAACTTCCAATACAATGTTTTGTTTTGTTTTTTTATTAAGTTTTTTTTTATTTTAATTCCAGTATAGTTAACAATGTTGAATAGAAGTGGCTAGAGCAGACATCCTTGACTTATTTTTGGTCTTTGGGGAAAAGTTCATTCTTTTGTAATTAAGCATGATGCTAGCTATGTGTTTTTGTAGATGCTCTTTATCAGCAAGGAATTTCTCTTTATTTCTTGTTTATGGATCATTTTTTTTATTATGAAAAGATGTTGAATGTTGCCAGATGCTTTTGTTATATCTATGGAAATGATCATTTTAAGATCATTTATTAATAAAGTTTATTACATTCATTGATTTTCATATGTTGAACCAAACTTTTATTCCTGGAATAAATCCCAGTTTCATGGTGTGTAATCCCATTAAAGCTGCTGGATTCAGTTTGCTAACATATTTGCATTTATATTCATATGTAGGCTTTTATTTCCTGTGATGTCTGACATTGGTACCAGGTTAACACATAGAAGGAGTTTGGCAGTATTTCTTTCTTTTCTATTTTATGGAAGAGTAAAAGAAAGATTGGCATTGGGCAGCCTGGGTGGCTAAGTGGTTTAGCGCTGCCTTCAGCCCAGGGTGTTATCCTAGAGATGGGGGATGGAGTCCCAAGTCGGGTGCCCAGCATGGAGCCTGCTTCTCCCTTTGCCTGTGTCTCTGCCTCTCTCTGTCTCTGTGCCTGCCATGAATAAGTAAATAAAATCTTAAAAATAAAAAAGAAAGATTGGCATTAATTCTTTAAAAATGCTTGGTAGAATTCACCAATGAAGCCGTCTGAAAAGAAAATCCTAGGATTTTTCTTTTTTCGAAAATTTTTGATTACTAACTCCATCTCTTTCCTTTTTCAAAAAATAATTTTATTTAAATTCAATTTAATTAACAGGGGTAGAACTCAGTGATTCATCAATTGCATATAACACCCAGTGCTCATTTCATCAAGTGCCTCTTTAATGCCCATCACCTAGTTACCTATCCCTGCTCCAGAAACGCTCAGTTTGTTCTCTATAGTTATGAGTCTCTTATGGTTTGCCTCCCTCTCTGTTTTTGTCTTATTTTCTTTTTCTTTCCTTTCCCCTGTGTTCATCTATTTTGTTCAGATTTTTTATTTCTTCTTTTTTTTAAATTTTATAAATTAATTTTTATTGGTGTTCAATTTACCAACATACAGAATAACACCCAGTGCTCATCCCGTCAAGTGTCCCCCTCAGTGCCCGTCACCCATTCACCCCCACCCCCCGCCCTCCTCCCCCTCCACCACCCCTAGTTCATTTCCCAGAGTTAGAAGTCTTTATGTTCTGTCTCCCTTTCTGCTATTTCCCACACATTTCTTCTCCCTTCCCTTTTATTTCTTCTTGAATCAATTTTGGGTAGTTTGTGTATTTTTTTATACTCTGTCCATTTCATCTGGGTTATCTAGTTTTTTTGGTATACAGTTGCTCGTAGTATACTTTACATATATATTTTTTACTTCTGTACAGTAACATATTTTTATTTCAGTAGTAACATCCCCACTTTTATTCCTGATTTTAATAATTTGAATGTTCTCTCATTTTTACTATGTCTGTAAAGCTAAAGGTTTTCCAATTTTGTTGATCTATACAAAGAACCAAGTTTTGGATTATTCAATTTCCTCTATTATTTTTCTGTTTTCTTGCTGTGCTCTAGGTTTTATTATTTCCTTCCCTCTACTTGCTTTGGGTTTGGCTTGCTTTTATTCTTCTAGTTTCTTAGGATGCAAAGTTTAGTTATTGATTTGAGAACTTTATTATATTTTAAAGTAGGAATTTACAGCTATAAATTTCCCTCTGAGCACTACATATGTATGTTGTATTTTCATTTTTATTTATCTTAAAAATATTTTCTAATTTCCCTTGTGACCTCTTCTACTATCCATTAGTTATTTAGAAGTGTTTTTTTCCTATAAATTTGTGAATTTTCCATATTTCCTTCTCTTACTGACTTCTAATTTTATTTCATTGTGGCCAGAGAATATACTTTATATGATTTTATTCTCTTTGAGTTTACTGAGACTTATTTTGTAGTCTAACATATGCTCTATCCTGGAAGATGTGTCATGTATGCTTGAGAAGAATGTACATTGTTCTCTTGTTGAGTGGAATGGTCTGTAGATGTCTAAGTCTAGTTGTTTCACAGTGTTGTCAAATCTTCTGTTTCCTATCTGATCATCTGTCTAGTTTTTTTGTAACTGCAAGTTTGGTATTAAAGTCTCTCGCTATTATTGTTGAACTTTTTGTTCCATCTTTCATTTCTAGCAGTTTTCACTTTATGTATTTGGGGGCTTATGATAAATGCATATATGTTCATAATTTTTCTTGAAGAATTGATTCTTGTATCGTTAGATATGGATTCTCTTTTTCTGGCATGTAAGTTTTTGTCTTGAAGTCTATTTTGTATAACTACCTCAGCTCATTTTGGTTATTGTTTGCATGGATTATCTTCCCCAGTCCTTTATTTTCAATTTATTTATTGATATAAACATAAAATATAAAATTGAATATAAAGATCTACAAATCTAAACTGAGTCTCCACTCAGTAGCATTTAGTTGGATCTTAGAGAAATGAACAATTCTAATGCTGGGAGAAAGCAAGTACAAGACGGTCCTGGAATGTCTTGTGCCAGAAAGCAAGAAAGTGTTCCTGGTTCGTGCAGCACATTTATTAGAACTGATAAACTAATATTAATTCATTATTATTAACTAAAGCCCATAATAGTTTGCATTATAATTTGCTTATTGTATTGTACAGTTCTTTGTGTTTTGACAAATGCATAACATCAATGAAACTGTTCTGTATAATACTGCCAGATTGTCTTCCAAAGCAGCTGAACCATTTTGCATTCCTACCATCAATGAATGAGAGTTTCCATTTCTCCACATCCTTACCAGTATTTGATTTCTCAGGGTTTGTGATTTTTTTATCCATTCTAATAGATGTGTGATAGTATCTCATTGTTGTTTTAATTTGCAGCTCCCTGTTGGCATATGATGCTGAGCATCTTTTCATATGATTATTGGCTATCTAGTCTATATATATTCTTTGGTGAGATGTTTGTTCAGATCTCTAGCCCATTTTTAAATGGGGTTGTTTGTTTTCTTATTATTGAATTTTAAGAGTTCTTTGTATATTTTGGATGCAGGTCTTTTATCAGATGTGTGTTGTGTAAATATCTCCCACTCTATGGCTTGAGTTTTCATTCTCTTAATGGTGTCTTTCACAGAGTAGAAGTTTTTTATGTTATTGAAGTCTAACATCAGCTTTTTGTCTTTCACAAATCATATTTTTGGTATGGTATCTGAAAACTTATTGCCAAACTCAATATCACCTAGATACTCTCCATCTTACCTTAGAATTATACTTTGGTGTTTTACGATAAGGTTTATGATTTATTTTGAGTTAATTTTTGTGAAAGGTGTAAGATTTATATCTATATCCATTCTCTCATGTGTATATCAAAGTGTTCTAAGCACCACTTGTTGAAAAGACTGTCTTTTCTCCATTGAATTGCCCTCGCTTCTTTGTCAAAGATCAGTTGACTATTTTGTGTGGGTCTATTTCTGGGCTGTCTGTTTTACTCCATCAGTTTTTTTTGGTCTATTCTTTCACTAATGCCACTATTTTGATCTCTATAACTTTATAATAAGTCTTGAAGTCAAGTAGTATCAGTCTTCAACTTTGTTTTTTTCAGTACTGTGTACTATTCTGAGTTGCCTTTCCATGTAAATTCTAGAATCTTTTTGTCAATATTCACAGAATAACTCACTGGAATTTTGATTGGGACTGCCTTACATCTGTAGATCAACTGGGAAAGAACTGACATCTTAATAATATTAAATTTTCCTATGCAAGAACATGAAATATATCTCCATTTATTTAAATCTTTGATTCCTGATATTAGCATTTTTTCACTTTCCTCATATAAATCTTACACATATTTTCTTCAATTTATACTTAAATATTCCTTTTTCCTTTGGTGCTAATATAAGTGTTATTTACTAACCAAAACGCTTGGTAGAAAAGGCTGGGGGATTGAGATACTTTGGAGAGTAAGAGCTTTGAAAAACTCTGATGTATTTCTGGGATTCTTGAAAGTCATGTGCAGGCCCAGGGCTCTGTACAAGCTCAGAAAGAGCTTAGAAGGCCTGAAGCTCCCATCTCTGGTTGACCTCCAACCTCTGTGTATGCAAGACGTAAAAGCTAGAGGCTGGAACATCTACCTGTGTTTTAGACAAAGTCCCCAGGGGTAACAGCTTTCATACTAGGCAAGTTCCTAATTAGATGAGGTAAAGACAGGCCTTCAGGGATCCACAAGACAGACAAAGAAGAAGTCTTTTGGGGCATTTGGGTGGCTCAGTGGTTGAGTATCTGTCTTTGGCTCAGGTCGTGATCCTGGGGTCCTGGGATCAAGTCCTGCATCGGGCTCCTTGCAGGGACCCTGCTTTTCCCTCTGCCTATGTCTCTGCCTCTCTCTCTCTGTGTGTGTCTTTAATAAATAAACAAATCTAAAAAAAAAAAAAGAAAGAAAGAAAGAAGAAGAAGTCTTTGCTAAAGTGTTGCATTCTGCTTCCTCAGGTATTCGTACCTGGAATGTGTGCTATTATTTTCAAAGCTGCTGTTGAGCTGGGTATTGAAGGATATGAATAGTATAAATTAAGACCTAAGTTTGCACTTCTTATGTAGAATTAGGCAGCTTTTTTTGTTTTACCAAATCTTATCAGGATTGCTGCAAGCTTTCAGTTAGATTCTAGAGTTCTGAAAAGGTTGATTCTGATAGTTTTGCCATAGTTTTCATTGCTTTTATGGAGGGGCAAACTTTTGGAGTTCCTTAATTTTTCATTTCGTAACATCTGAGAATTGATTTTTTAAAAATATTTATTTATTTATTTATTTATTTATTTATTTATTTATTTATTCATGAGAGAGAGAGAGAGAGAGAGAGGCAGAGATACAGGCAGAGGGAGAAGCAGGCTCCATGCCAGGAGCCCAACGCGGGACTCGATCCCAGGACTCTAGGACCACGCCCTGGGCCAAAGGCAGGTGCCAAACTGCTGACCCACCCAAGGATCCCCTGAGAAT
Source organism: Nyctereutes procyonoides (assembly GCF_905146905.1). Taxonomy (NCBI): domain Eukaryota; kingdom Metazoa; phylum Chordata; class Mammalia; order Carnivora; family Canidae; genus Nyctereutes; species Nyctereutes procyonoides. The sequence goes on along the minus strand of NW_026575040.1, from coordinate 27,090,334 downwards.
TGATTCTTGAAGAAAAATGAGATCCTCCCTTTCCTGGATAGCTTGAGAAATAGATTGCACACATTGGGTATGTTTAGTTCTGCCAGAAGAGGGAGGATTCACATGGGGTTCTCTCTAGCCCTATATACCTGTATTAATCCAATATTGAATATGTAGTATTTTAAGTACTTAATATTATGATTCACAACATTCAGTGTGACCAATATTAGCAATAATGCAATTAATAACCAAATCATAAATTTATAGTCTTTCAACAATAGTCATGTATATTATCAGTTTATTTTTTACATCTACCATATTGTATAAAGGAGTTATTTTCTTAATAATACTCTATATTTTCTTTCTAATACTCCGTAAAGCTCAATTTATCATATAGTCACTGAAGGAATTTGTCAGAATCCAAGGTACAAATAAGTGACAATAACATTGGATCTATTCTGCTAGATAATGTTTGTCTTTTGTTGAATTAAGTGAATACATATACAACAAAATACTACCAGCCTGAATAAATTTCTGTGCCCTTGAACAGGGTTTTATCAGAGTGGTTCTGTGGCAATATCTAAGTTATATAATTCAACACCATTCTTAGGAATAAAGTTGAACTAGAGATGGATCTAAGCAAACTACCTAGAATCCTGTTCAAGTTTTCAGTGTAGCCTAACATCCTTTTGCCTGCCAGGCCACAAAATTACTAATATTTTTGTATGTTCTTTTCCAAGTGTAAGAATATGGCATAGACATCTTGAAGCTGTCCTCTGTACTTATTGGTGCAATATACAATAGTTATCCCAGGAGTACCTGACAAACCTCAGAGGAGTTCTAACTTACCAGCATTGGAAAACAAACTGTCATGATAATGTTCCTAATAATTGTCCCACCTGTCCTTTCTTCAAATTGAAATATATAAGGAGGCAAGTAGTTGTGTAGGACAAAAGATATAGGAATGTTAGTCCAGCTCTGCTGCTAGCTAATTCTGTGGCCTTACCGACTGTAATTGGCTTGGTACTCTGGTCTTGCATCTATAAAGTGGACTGGATTAGTGGCTGTCCAGGTGTGATGTGCAGAACTCAGAGGGCTCTGTGGAATTATTTCAGGTTGTTTAAGGATGTGAGGATGGTCTGAACAGGTAGGATTCCATCACTATCCCCCTTTCAACCATAGCAGTTCTACTATTGTTTGTTTTATAGATTTGAGCTTCTAGGTATGAAGCTCTTTAAAGGAAGATTCTGAGGCTCTGAAAGTCTATTATAAATCTCCTTAGCCGAGTGTTACTAAACTCCATGTTCCTGGCTTAAACATGACAAAACTGTACAACTTTAAAATTAATGGAAGTTGTTGTACAAGTAGCAACCAAAGAACCAGCAGCACCCTTTAAGAAAGGTCAGTGGTTAGGAAGAACTGTGGGACGACGTAACGTGTAGACTATGTTTGTCAAGTGTGCAATTTATTGATAATGATGATGACACAAGTATTCTGACAGTAGCTAGGTATTTTTGGTGTGTGAGTGTTCTTTTTTGCTGTAGTGCATTTTTATTTTTGTCATATTTTGCCAAACAATAAATAAAGACAGCATTAATATTCATGAGAGGTTGCAGAAAGAAAACGTAGAGTTTATTTTGCTCTCAGGGACACAGACCACTGAAGAGAAGATGCTGTAAACTCATACAACAGTAATAATGATCTGCCTAATTCTCCAGGGTACATTAAAAGCACAGAGAGTTGTCTAAACTCATTTATGAAAATGAAGCACATTGTAAGGCACCATATCTCACCTTTATGTGCCTTGATTTGACCCCTAGAGTGCACCTGAACCTGTTCTAATTTTCCCACACATAGCAGAAACTTGAACTTGAGTACAGAGCCAAAAGGGCTTCTTATTTATATTCCTCCCACTAGATCGTGCTTTTCTTTCTTTTTCTTTTTTTTTAGATTTTATTTATTTATTCATGAGAGACAGAGATTGAAAGAGAGAGAGAGAGAGAGAGAGAGAGAGAGGCAGAGACATAGGCAGAAGGAGAATCAGGCTCTCTGCAGGAGCCCAATATGGGACTCGATCCCGGATCTTTGGGATCAGGCCCTGAGTCAAAGCAGATGCTCAACCACTGAGCCACACAGGCATCCCAGATTGTGCTTTATTAAGGACAAGGAATCTGAGTTCCCCTAAAGTTCCTACCATAGTATTTCATAGCATTTTTCCTATAGTTGGAACTCAGTACATGTTTGTCAATGTGAAAAGTTAAGGGAGGTGATACAGATCAGAATTTCATCTTCAGATGTAAAAGCATTTCTGCAGAACCCATGCAAGTTTTCTGATCCTGGTTTACTAGTTGCCATGCTTAGGCTGGGGCCAGGCCCTATCTCAACAACTACCCACTAGTCACCTGATGAATCAGTTAAGAAGTGATGAGAGCTTTCATTCCAAACAACAGGGAAGGTACTCATCAACTCTTCCCTCACTTAGGAAAGAGAAGGCAACTCAGACAGAAGTACCTTCAGTTTACGTGCACAATAAAATGATCATATACCTTCAGTGGAAGTCCTGCCTCCTGAAACGCTGCCCATATTATTTTAATGAGAAGCCAGGGCTGAGAAACATGGAGACTTAGGAAAAATGCTGGCTTTGGCGTTCAGGTCTGAAGTTCCAGTCCTTCTATGGCCACTTACTCCCTGTATGATATTGAGTATGGAACAGTGGATAAAAGCTTGGTTGCTGGAGCCAGACTGCTTGGATTTGCGGAAGTTACTTAGCGTTTCTGTATAGCATTTTCCCATATAGCAAGCAGGTATGTATGATCCTAGTGCTTGTCTCATAGACTTATTATGAAGATAAGGTATTATATATGTAAGATATAAAAATATATATAAGAAAGAATGTAACACCTGACCCACTGTGTATCCTATACAAATACTTTCTGTCATTATTACTGCTGTTATTGGACCTAAGCTTCATCTGTCAAATGAGGTTATAATTTTTACCTTTAAAGTTTACATGAGGCTTTGAAATAACATTTTTTGAAATCCCTGACATGTCATAGGTGTTCAATAAATTGAAGTTATTTTTGTAACAAGATTATTAAAAGTTCTGATCTCAGTTATATATGTCGTTGGAATAAGCCTGATGTTCTCCTACCTGTGGGGTGAAGCGTCATCCCCAAAGCGGGACACACAGGTAGTCTTATCATTTCCCAGTTGTCTCTGTACAAGCTTTTAACCACGATCGCCTAGAGGGGAACATTTGCTGGTTGGCTTGTTGGTATTTTGCTGCTAAAGGTTTTTGGTTCGATCTCTGAACTAGGACCTCCAATAGAGAATCTGGGGTTTGAGAATAGCCATACCCCTGAATTTGGGTAAGTTATTTCCATATGATTCTTAGGTAACATGGGGGGCTGTGATGGAGCAGAGGAGGATTGAATGCACTGGTACGGTAAAGCACTTAGCATAATACCTCAGCTGCTCAGGATATTTGGCCTCCCTCTTTTCCTCATCTATAAACTCAAACCTTTCCACTAGTTTTTTCCTTTTTAAGAATCATTTCCAACTGCAGCATTCAGTCTCAATATGATATTATAGATTTGGTATATTTTATGCTTTGGCACTAACATGGAATTTTTGCATCTTGATTTCTAATGTCACAAGAGGAATTTTACTCCAACAAAACAGTATTTTAATGCTGTTGAATATTAATATTTATGTTCTAACAGTTAGTTAAACCAAATTTCCCTGACTATGGAGAAAAAGGGCAGATATTTGAAACGTACATAATAATTGCTTTTTGCCAGAAATTCAAATTCATTGATTAGTCATGGCCAAACATTTTGGGATCATCCAAGGATTTAGGGAAATTAATCCAATTATATGGATATATTTCCTTTGTGAATCCTATTGATGACTGTTTGGGGAAAATAGAATATGAAAACATAAATATGGTTCAGAGAGAAATCTTTTAAGCCAAAACATTATGAAGGATTTTGCTATAATCCATTCAGAAATTCTGAAAGGTAGATTGGATGTATCGTTCTTGCTTAACCACGGAGGAAATTAAAACACCAAAAGAATGAGAGATTCATCTATCTCCTTGCACGGCAGGGACAGAGCCAGGATTAGAATGCAAATGGCACTGTTATCCAGACTTATATAAAACAATGTGTAGCCCGAAATGTATATTTAAAAGACATTCCTAGTGTTAAATGGTTCTGTTGAAGTGTATTTTCCATCTTACTATTCAATAATCCATTCCTATTTAGCTCTTATATGCCGTATTAGAACCACAGAATGTTAAATATATAAAGGGCCTCGGAAATCAGAGTCTCTCTTCCAGATTTCACAAAGGAAATGATTGAAAGCAAGAGAAGGAGAGAGACAGCTGCCGACATGGCAAAGCTAGACTAAGTGTAAGTGGTCACCACCTACAGAGTAAAAAGTGCCCCTCTATGTTGTTGTTATTATTTTTAATCCTAAAACTTTATTTGCTCAGAACTGCAGTAGGATTCTTGTGCCCTCTCTCTCTCTCTCCTAGCAGTTTTCACTGCATTCTGGTTCCAAATATATTCTAAGGCCAAGTGCATTGAGAGGAAATACTGTAGACATGACCCAGAGCTGGGCTTGATTTAGGGTGTAGAACCAGCAGGTTTGGGGGTGGGGTGGGGGGAGGGAGGAGAGGTGAAAATGCTGAAAAGAGAACTCTCTAAAATCAACTGTGACCCAAAGCACAGCTTACTAAATGTATTGCTGGTTCATCAGGATTTCTAGTTCTGCTTGAATCTACTTGGGTAGGTGTAGAGGCTAATTGGCACAGGGGAGAAAAAGTTTTCCTTGACCATTCTCAGGTCCTAGGCTGGGCCTGAAAATTAAACTGACAAACAGAAGAAAATCATATGAATTTTCCTAGATTTTTACATTTACATGGGAGCGTTCATAAGAGCAAGAAGCTTTTATACCTTAGACAAAGAAACAATAGGATTGGGAAGAATTGACCATACAAAAGAGTTTGAACTATTAGTAAGTGGGGAAGAAGTAAGTTAGAAGATAAAGGCTATTTAATATAGTTGAGAAATCCGCATTCCCTCTCTCTTCGTGTCTCTTTTCCTTGTGGCATAGGAGGGTACTTTCACAGGGGAGATTTATCTCTGGCCTTCAGGGCAGAAGGGCGAGGTGGGGAGGTCAAAGTGACCTTTCTGCTTCTGTCATTTTCTCAAACTCCTTCAGCTTAAGATATTGAACATGCCAAAGTACCATATTTTGGCATGTCCTGAACCCCATAAGTGGATAGAAAATTCTGCATCACATTAGCTTTCCTCTTTGTGTTCCTGGCTCTGGTGCTCTATGTTTCCTGGCAGGGCAAGATTCCTCAGTATGGATCAGCTGGGTATAAAGAAAAGAACTAGTGTCAGGAGTCAGAGACGAGGTCTGTGAATTCCAGTTTTGCTGTTAACACACTGTTTTGACTTTGCACAAGTCACTTAATCATTCTGGAATCCTAAACCTACCCTTAAAATTGGCATAAAATAGGACCTGTGGCCCAGTCTTGCCACAATATTGTTGTCACAACAGCCTGACTCTAGGCTATCACATTTTGAGTACTTAACATAATTGTTATTATAGAGAACATGGACTTAGGTATGTTGAGGTGTCAACCCATTCTTGTCTGATTTTCTGGCTTTGCTTTCTGTAGTTGCTTTATGAAGTTTTTAAGGTTCACAAAGCTGAGCTGCTTAATCAGAATTTTCTCCCAGTTGTTCCTTCATGTTCTGCATAATGCTTTATAAACTTTGGTCAGGCTTAATCAAGCAGGGTTTCATGCTAATGACTTTGGTTGGTATGTGATGAAGAAGGAGCCATAGGGCATATGCATATATATGCAAACTTGAGGGTCAGAATTGAAGTTTTGTTAAATCTGCAAAAAACAGATATTGAGTTAAATTACAAACTAATGGCAATTTGCTCAGGGATCTGAAGGTGAAAACAACTTTCAGAGAAAAAGTTATTGGTATCCTTATGGTCAACTATGTGCTGGACTGGAAATAAGTTCTTTGTTAAGATTTTATTTATTTAAAAGAGAAAGGGAGCACATAGCATGAGGTGGGAGTGGGATAGGGGAGGGACACACACACAGAGAGAGAGAGAGAGAGAGAGAGAGAGAGAGAGAGAGAGAGAGAAAAGCAGACTCCTCCCTGAACAGTGTAAGGCTTGATCCCAGATACCAGGACCCAGAGATCATGACCCAAACCAAAGGCAGACACTTAACTGATGGAGCCACCCAGATGCCCCAGTACATTTTTAAAAATAATATTGTTTCTGATTATGAAAGCAATCCTTGATTATTATAAAAATTTGGGAAATATAGACAAGTAGCAGTAACCATTGCTAATAAAAGACTTTATTACCTTTTAGTGCATTATCTCAGCAAATATTTAATCATAGTGTATGTACATGTCTACTATATATTTTTTTTTTAGAAAATCAAAGTTAAACTATTCTTTTTACCTATAGTCTATAACTAAACTTGTTGAGCATAACTAAACCAGAGAAATGGGAATCCCTCAGCCTGAGTGTAGTTTGGGATTTAGGAAGCCATTTAGGGAGAAATGCTATTCTATTTATTTAATTTTATTTGGTTTTAAAATTTTTATTGAAATGTACTTGACACACAATGTTACATTAGTTCCAGATGTACGGCATAGTAATGCGACAACTTTGTACATTATGCTGTGCTCACCACAGGTATAGCTACCATCTCTCCCCATATAAGACTATTACAATACCATTAACTATATTCCCTATGCTGTATATTGTATCCTCATGATTTATTCATCCTATAACTGGAAGCCTGTATCTTCCACTTCTCTTAATCCATTTTCCCCATCCTTTTTCCCTCCCCTCTCTGGTAAATCTGGTAACCATCAATTTGTCTTCTGTATTTATGTGTCTGTTTCTGCTTTTTGTTGTTTATTTGTCATTTTTTTGTTTTGTTTTTGTTTTTTTGTTTTTTTTTTTTAGATTTCACATACAGGTGAAATCATATGGTATTTGTCTTTCTCTGGATGACTTAACCTCATTCTGCATACCATCTAGGTCCATCCATGCTGTCCAAATGGCACAATGTCATCCTTTTTTTATGGTTATACTACATCTTTATCCCTTCATTTATCAGTGGACACTTGGGTAGCTTCCATATCTTGGCTATTGTAAATAATGCTGCCGTAAACATAAGGTTTTGGGGAGAAATGCAATATTCATACAAAATGTGGGAGAAAGTACAAAGTAGAAGAATTAACAAACAGTAAAATCTAGACTAGGATATCTCACTAGTGTATACCTAGGCTAGTGGACAGAATGGTCTGACTGCTTTCAAAATCCCCTTACCTCTCTCTGGCAACTATAAAACATGGATGAAAGAAATTGAAGACAACACAAATGAATGGAAAGCTATTCCATGCTCATGGATTGGAAGATCAAATATTAAAATGTCCATACTACTCAAATAAATCTACAGATTTAATGCAGTCCCTTTCAAAATTCAAAAATAGCATTTTTTCATAGAACTAGAACAAACAATCCTAAAATTTGTGTGGAAGCACAAAAGACCCTGAATAACCAAAGCAACCTCCAAAAAGAAGAACAAAGCTGGAGATATTTTATTTCAGATTTCAGGGATGCCTGGGCGGTTCAGTGGTTGAGCATCTAACTGGCTCAGGGCATGATCCTGGGATTCCAGGATCGAGTCCTACATCGGGCTCCCTGCATGGAGCTTGCTTCTCCCTTTGCCTGTGTCTCTGTCTCTCTGTGTCTCTCCTGAATAAATAAATAAAATCTTTAAAAAAATAAAGATTTCAAGGTACACTACAATGCTGTAGTAATCAAAACAGTATGGTACTGGCACAAAAATAGACATATTGGAACACAGTAAAAAGCCCAAAAACAAATCCACGAGGATATGGTCAATTAACTTTTGACAAATGAGGCAAGAATATGCAATGAAGAAAACACAGTCTCTTCAACCAAAGGTGTTGAGAAAACTGTACAGCTATGTGTAAAAGAATTAAACTGGACCACTTCTAATACCATACACAAAAACAAACTCTAAAGGGATTAAGCTTCTAAATGTGATATCTGAAACCATAAAAATCCAAGAAGAGAGCACAGGCAGTAATTTCTCTGATATTGGCCATAGCAACATTTTTCAAGATGAGTCTCCTGGGCAAGGTAAACAAAAATAAGAATAAGCTTTTGGGACTACATCAAAATAAAAAGCTTCTGTACAACAAAGGAACAGCCAACAAAACTAAAAGACAACTTACTGAATGGGAGAAGATATTTACAAATGCCATATCCAATAAAGGGCTAGTATCCAAAATATATAAAGAATTTACAAAATCATCATCAAAAACCAAATAATCCAATTTAAAAATGCATAGAAGACATGAACAGACATTTCTTCAAAGAAGACATACAAGTGGCTCACAGGTACATGAAAAAATGCTCAAAAAAAAAAGAAAAAGAAGAAAGAAAAGAAAATATGTTCATCATCTGGGGAAATACAAATTAAAACCACAGTGAGATATCCCCTTACACCTGTCAGGATGGCTAAAATCAAAAGCACAAGAAATATCAGTTGTTGGTGAGGATGTGGAGAAAGGGGAATCCTCATGCACTGTTCATGGGACTGCAAACTGGTGCAGCCACTGTGGAAAACAATATGGAGGTTCCTCAAAAAATTAATAAAACTATGATTTGATCCAATAATTGCACTACTGGGTATTTACCCAAAGAATATGAAAACAATGATTCAAAGGGGGATATATATGTGTGTGTGTGTGTGTATAAATATACATGTATATGTGTGTGTATTCCATTGTGTGTGTATATATATATATGTATGTATATATGTGTATATGTATATGTATATGTGTGTGTGTGTGTATATATATACAGAATGGAATACACACACAATAGAATACTATTCAGCCGTAAAAAAGAATGAAATCTTGCCATTTGCAATGATGTGGATGGATCTAAGAGTATAATGTTAAGTGAAATAAGTCAGAGAAAGACAAACAGCATATGATTTCACTCATGTAGAATTTAAGAAACAAAGGAACAAAGGAGAAAAAAAAAAGACATAAAAAAACAGGCTCTTAACTATGGGGAACCAACTGATGGTTACCAAAGGAGAGGTAGATAGGGCAATGGGTGGTAAAATAAGCGAAAATCATTAAGAACACAATTATCTTTTTTTAAATTTTTATATTTATTTATTTGTTTGTTTGCTTTGTTTTATTTAAATTCAATTTAATTAACATATAGTGTATTATTAGTTTCAGAGGTAGAATTTAGTGATTAATCGGTTACATATAACACCCAGTGCTCATTCCATCAAGTACCCTTCTAAATGCCCATCACCCAGTTATCCCATCTCCTCACCTGCCTCCCCTCCATCAACCCTCAGTTTGTTTCCTGTATTTAAGAGTCTCTTCTGGTTTGTCTCCCTCTCTGTATTCATCTTATTTTTCCTTCCTTTCCCCTATGTTTTGTCCCCTATGTTTTTCCCCTCTGTTTTGTTTCTTAAATTCCACATACGAGTGAAATCATATGATATGTGTCTTTTTCTGACTGGCTTATTTTGCTTAGTATAATACCCTCTAGTTCCATCCATGTCATTGCAAAAGACAATGTATTCTTTTTAATGGCCGAGTAATATTAACATATATAGATACCACATCTTCTTTATGCATTCATCTGTCAGTGGAGATACGGGTTCTTTCCATATTTTGGCTATTATGGACATTGCTGCTATAAACATTGGGGTGTGTGTGCTCCTACGAATCACTATGTTTGTATTCTTTGGATAAATACCTAATAGTGCAATTGCTGGGAACCTCCATATTGTCTTCCAGAGTGGTTGCACTAATTTGCATTCCCATCTACTGAAGAATACATTTATCTTTATGAGCACTGAGTAATATATAAAATTACTGAATCACTATATTGTATACCTGAAACTGTTATAACACTATACATCAACTATATTGGAATTAAAATTTTAAACAAGATCCCCTTACTTCTCATGGCCTCAATTTATGAACTGGTTATTTGTGTATGTTCTCTGTCCTGACTTCTTACACTAGCACTGTTTGTGCTAAAATTTTAAGAACATGGAAGGTAGAACAAGGACAATTTAATTTTCATTTTTATGGTATCATACATAAATAAACAAATGGTTTGTAATGATCTTATGGAGAACCAATTCTTTAGAAAGAATTGATTCGAACTTGAATAGCTTTGTGATGGGAAGAAATGGAAGTTTTCATTAGGGAAATTCAAGTCAGTATAGTTATGTTCAAAATAAAACAGGCAATAATAATTAGAATTTGTAACATAGCAGGAAATGAGAAGAGTTAGTTTTAGAACAAAATGGGGAAGCTAATAAAGAGCCAGAAATGCCATGGTTAGCAGGTTAGAGTTAAGGCATCCTAGCAAATGTCAAACACAGTAAGTTTTTAAGTAGTAATGGAGCATAATTGAAATGACAGAAGGTGTTTCCACTACTCTGTGTACAGTGGCTTCATATGGACAATGACTTTAAATAGCAGAAACAAGGAAAGGGGGTATCTCTGAGATGTGGGTTTTATGCCCTGGCAAATGATTTTGACTGTGAGCCTAGGGAGGAAACCAGTAACTATGTAGAGTGCTCTTGTTGAGTGCACTTATTATATAGTATTTGGGAGAATTTCATTCATCTATCCATTCATTTATTCATTCATATTTCATCAAAAATATTTTTGAACACCAATCATGTTCCATAATGTATTTTACATGCTATGTATATATGGATAGAGAAATAGACAAAATTGACCAAAGTCTTTCCTTGTATGGAGTTTACAATCTGAATGAGGATGATGGAAAATAAGCAATGATTATGTAACATGATGTCAGATAGTGATAAGTGGTATAAAGAAAAATAAGGCAAAAGAAGGGCTAAAGAGTATGTGGACTGTGCTAGTTTAAATAGGATATTTGAGCCAACAGTAACCTGAGGAAAATGAACCTCAGGATATCCACTGAACATTGGGATGGGCTGACAAACACTGCTTAGAAGAAAGAGGTAACAGCATGGGAGCGTGTGAGTAAGAAGCACAGGTTTTAGACTCAGGGAGATCTGGATTTGAATTTTTTCTACTGACAGGAACTTTATGACTTTAGTCAAGTCTTTAAACTCTGTGAGCCTCAGTTTTATCGTCTGTAAAGAAAATGTCTTTGCCGTGGAGTTGTTAAAGACTAATTATGCATAAAAATACATGACTTAATTTTCCTTTTGATATTCGTAACACATTTACTGGTTATAAGTATGTATTATAAAGCCCTTTATAGATATTGTCTCATTTAATCCTCATAGCAACCCTGTGGTAAATAATACTATTACCCTCATAATACAGGTGTGAAAACTTAAAGCACAGACAAGTTAAGTAACTTGCCTAAGTTTGCATGGTTAAGTGATGGAGCCATGTTTCAAACTCCTAGGAAGCCTGACTCCATGACCCAAACTCTCTCAGGGCTTTCCTTTCCTTTTTTATGGAATGAAGGTAGTGGAGTAGATATTCTCTCAGGACCACCCATTCTTTTGTATTATGGCATATGAACACAGAGAAGTAGATCTTACCTGAGAAGTAAGGCCAGAACATCTGGATGGGGCCAGAATATGGTTGTTTGGGAATGTCAGCTTCTGTCCACAGCTCAGAACATCTGGATATCTGAACTGGTAAGAGAGGTGCTCCACTGTTATATCTCCATCTTATTACTCAAAGCCTTTGTCTTATAAACATGCAGTTTTGTGCATGCTGAATATGGGTTGTAGTTGGGCATAAATTGGTGATCTTTGTGGTGCTTATTCTGAGAACTTGATCTTCTTGTTTTCAGAGATGTTTCTGTTCTGAACATTAAATACCAAAAGGTGAAAGAGGATTTTAAACACAAGAAATTGCAAACACAGAGAGTAAATACCCATCAAGAAAAAATATTTGTATATATATGGCTGTAGTGGAGGGGTGAGAGTTGGGATCGAGAGGCTATGGGGACATCACAAAATAAGGCAAAAAATCACGACCATGACTCATGGGAATGGAAATGTCAAGAAATTCAAAGTTTCTTTCAGAGGTCAGATAGTTTCTCATGACCCTTACCCTTGTCTCTCTAATATGTGTTCCTCTCTCAAGTCCACATGACCTTTTAGCAACCTTTCATAATACTTTTAAGGAAACAAGACTGCCCCTAGCAGGGACAGATTCTTCCTGGACTGTTCAAAGAAAAATTGTGTAGTGGGGAACCACTAATGGAGATGTGGGCAGAGTTAAGTGAATAAACATGGGGTAGAGAGAGACACCTCCAGAAACTAACTTTGGGAAACCATTACTATCTCTAAAGGTGAGGAATGAAGCAAGAAAATAGTATTGCCAGAGACCAGTGGCAGCTGGATGCATTGTAGATCTAGCCAGTGGCAGCTACAGTCAGAAGGGACATAGGGTCAATGAGATGAATGTCTCATGTCAGTTTGGACTGACATATAGGGCTGAAATAGGGAGGGAGCAGGGAGGAAATTGACTCGCTGCTCTTTTCTCTTTGTAACCATACAAAGTCCTACCAGCCCTCTCATTGACTGAATCCACCAGAGGTTCCAGCTAGAAGTAGACACATAGTTATATTTCCCCCCCATTATTACTGCTGTAACAAATCACCACAAACTTGCTAGCATAAACCTTATAATTTAAATATCCTATAGTTTTGTAGGTCACAGATTCAACATGGCTTTCACTGGGCTAAAACCAAGGTGTCCCCAGACGGTGTTCCTTTCTGAAGACTCCAGGGAAGAATCAATTTCCCTGCCTTTTCCATCTTCTAGACTTCATCTGCATTCCTTGGTACATGGTACTTGCTGTCTTCAAAACTAGTGACTCAACAGAGTTGTGTCCTTATGTCACAATTGTCTGACCCTGCACCTGTTACCACATTTCTTTCTCTTACAAGGACTAGGAAAGGTTCCCTACATTTAAGATTGTGTATGATTACATTAGACCCACCAGAATAATCTCCTCATCTCAGGATGTTTAACCTTAATCACATCTGCAAAGTCTCTTTTGCCATAAAGTAATATATTCACAGGTTCTGAGGATTAGGTCATGGACATCTTGTGGTAGGGGGGTGGTGGGCATTATTTTGTCTACCATAGTAATCCACAGGGGTCTTCCTCATGAGGCACATACCAGAGAAGTGGAAAATAGATCTGGGTGTGTGGAGAGGGATAAATGAAATTCTTCATTTTAGCACAAAGGCAAATTGATATCTATATCTCTTCTATAAAGTGTACAAGTATATTGAACTTGGCTAATTTCAATGTTACCAATTTATTGACATATTTATTCATTTGTTACTTGGTCACCTATTATATAATTAGATATTTGCTGGCTTTGCTAACTTCAAAAGAAAAACTACAGAAAAACTGTACTAAAAATGTAAGATATAATCTTTGATCTGGGAATTACCATCAAACTAGGTCAAGAGATATATAGATCTGAAACTTAATGAGAGATCACGGTAGGAGGTTTTGGAGGAATGAAGAGAAAAGGGAGAAAAGAGTGGAAATCATGGAAATTTTATGGAAGTTGTATATTCAGCTGAACCCTGAAGACTGATTAAGGTTTTTAAAAGGGAGAAAGTATTCCAAAAATATTGAAAAGGAAAGAAAAAAAATGCTGGAATAGAAATATGTTATTTTCCATATATTGTACCTGCTAGATAGTAAGAGTAAAAATAAAAATAAAGGGATGCCTGGGTGACTCAGTGGTTGAGTGTCTGCCTTTGGCTCAGGGTGTGATCCTGAGGACCTGGGATCGAGTCCCACCATCGGGCTCCCCCAGGGGGCCTACTTCTCCCTCGGCCTGTGTCTCTGCCTCTCTCTGTGTGTCTTTCATGAATACATAAATAAAATATTTTTAAAAATAAAAATAAAATGCCATCAATTAAATGTCAACCAAACCCATAAAAATGTGTAGTGTTTCTTAGTTCACATGAGTTACTTGGGAATTTTATTTAGTATTCACTTTAATGGTGGAAACGTAGTAATCACTATAAACACACATCTATTTTTATTTATGTCTCTTATCTACCTATTTATCCATCTAATATTTGCTTACTTTTTGGTCCATTTGACATTGCTTAATTTCTTCTAGTTCCCATACTTCTGTGTGTACCCATGTGTAGCTGGATTAATAGTTGATACTTGATTTTAAAAAATGAGAAGAAATAGTGTGAATCTAAAAATTCTGTCATCATTTCATTATTTGTGAGATTATCAGACCCTGTAGGGTCAATTCACTTTTCAAATACCAGAACATTTGCAGAGTGTAGCATGCTGGGAACTGTGTCAGACTTTGGGGTCAGGAGGCAAGGGATGAAATTTTAATCCCTTTATATTGACTACAGGGATATGGACATTTTAAACCTTGAAATTCTCACCTATAAAATATATGAAATAATACAGGACTGGTATGAGAAACAGATGATTCAAAGCTGTGACATTGTTCAAAAAAATACAAATACAGATACATGTAAATACTTACAAGTCAACTATCTACAACCTCATGGCCTCGACATAGCCATGACCCTGAAGGAACCCAAACTGGACATCTTTTTCAGCAAAAATAGGTGACAAAATATAAGCCCACTGAAAACCAGAGCCTATTTGTTCTAATTTATTGCTAAATCAAAAATGAATGTTGGTTTCCCATCTTCTAAGCCTTAGCAACTTAGAAGCAATAACAAAGATAAAAATTATAAAGGAAAGACAACAGCTATCATCCAACAGAGCATCATGTCCTTTTATCGAGCAATGAGTGAGAAAACTGTTTAGCAAAAAACACTTAAAAGTAATGAAAGACAGATATTGTGGGTTTGGGAAAATCCAGCAGTCAGGGTCATTTCCTGCCATGCAATGAGCACAATTTACTCCAAAGTGCCCAGAAGGCACTACTGTTTATATGGTCTGGCATAATGAATGCTTGCAATGATTACATTAAATTATCATGGAAAGGTTAAATTATGTTTGCTATGATTTACTCAAGACAGCAGGGATATATATATATATATATATATATATATATATATATATATATAATGAATTCTAGAAAGATACTCATTCAAAATGGTTAAAATGTTAACAGTATTGGGAGATTTAAAGAGTTATTTAGAAAACAGCTCCCAATACCTGAAGTTTTATTATACTATTCTACTGATTTACAATATAGACTGTTAGAAATGACAATCAGCATTTGTCTGGCTCCCTAAGACATGTATATTTATAAGGTTGATTATGAAATAACAGATGTCTCTAAATGCTGCGTGTCTTATCACCTTGCTTAAAGAAGTTTAGTTAACCTTATCTTTAAGGCTTCGGACTCTCAGTAGCATATCCAAGGAATTGAATAGGTTTCTGACATGTGTGCTTAGTGACAGTTCTGCAACTTCAATAAACACTGGGCTATCTGTGTTCTAGTATCTTATAGTTGGCATGCCTCAAGAGAGTTCACCTGTGTTGCCCACAGTTCAATTGTATATTTATTAAATATTCATGAGTGCCCAGGGTATGCAAGGCCTATTGTTAGGACTGTGTTAGGCACTGGGGACACAAGACTGGATGGTGGGATAACCTGAAACAAAGTCGTTGTTGTTGTCTTTTCCCCCATGGGTTCATTATAAACTCTCCACCCTGACACACACACGCACAGACACACACACACACACACACACACACTTCAAGAAGGTGAGAGGGTGTAATTCTGGACTCTAGACCATCCTGTGTTTTAGGAAAGGTCCCAAAGTCTTATAATCAAGGTAGCTAAAGAGATAGGCTTGGACCAGGAGTCAAGAGGTGGCTGAATCTCTACCTCCAGAAGTGGAAAAATCAAAGAAAGGGCATCGGAAGAAGTGACAGAAAAGCTGATAATCTTGAGAAACAAGTAGTCAAAGGTCCTTGCCTAGCAGCAGGGCAGATATGTAGTTAGGATATGGAACAATATTTAATTTGAATTTTAAACATAAAATAAGATCATATACATGCCCCAAGGAGTTGTGAAGCAAATTCATATCCATTAGGAATGAGTAGGTCACAGACCCTGCCCTAGAGGAGCTTGTAGTCTAGAAAGATAATTCCTAGACAATAAAACTAACCACTCTGTCAGACCTTTTACTGGCAGGTTTTCTTATGTTCACCGTAAACCTGCGAGGTGGGAATTGTCTGTTTTTGTACCTAAAGGAAAACACAGGAAGATTTATATATCAATGAAAGTGTGTGTAAGTCATGACATACAGTGGATAACCATGGAATGCCTAATTTCCTGGGATGTCTATAAATAGAGCACTAATTAAAACCACAAATGCTGAAAGAAAACACTTTTAAATGCTGCTGTGGAGGAATGGTCCCATTGTGTTTATTTGTTTAAAAACTTTCTTCACATAATTTTTCAAATACTTTGGAATTTGTGTAAAATGAGTGACAGTTCCTTTAAATAGCAATTGCTGTCACTAGCTCCGTTTGACTGAATGTTATCTTTAAGGAATAAGAGGAGTAAACGGTTTCCAAAGTGCCCTAAAGGTCTGCCCTAGAAAGTGAGACGCACTGCCCCAGAGTGAGATCTGAGGACCAGAAGGAATGAAGGTCACTGAATGTGGCTCTCTTCTGTCATATGCCAAGTGCTATTTGACACAGTTCTGGGAACTGTAGTGTGAATAGATGCATATTTTTGCCTTAGAAATTTTCCAGTTACATTTTCAAAAAGGGAGGGATGACTTGGAGAGAATCCTTTCTCTAGTTTATAAAATATATTTGAAATAATTAATGCATTAAAAGGTTTAGGTACCTTGATTCACATTTATATACAGTAGTTCCCCCTTGTCTGCAGGGGATATGTTCCAGGACCCCCAGGGGATACCTAAAACCATGATAATACTGAACCATATGTATACTATGTTTTTTATACACATATACCTATGATACAGTTTAATTTATAAACTAGGCACACTAAGAGAATAACAAAAATAAAATGGAACAATTATAACAATACACTATAATAAAAATGTGAATGTGGTCTCTCTCTCTCTCAAAATATCTTATTGTACTGTGCTCACCCTTCTTGTGATGATATGGGATGATAAAATGCCTACATGATGAAATGAGGTCCGGCGAAGGACACAGACATTGCAATGTAGTGCTAGGTTATGATTGACCATCTGATGATCTGTCTCAAGGAGGGTCATCTGCTTTCAGACCACTAACAAACCATGAAAAGGCCATGGGCAAGGAGGGACTGTTGTACTGATTTACATCTTGAAGTATCAAATCAAGCTACCTGAGACCTGCCTTCCAGACAGCACCTACCAGAGGGAGACAGTACAAAGGGATACGTTAGAGAGTGCCAGATACTCTATATCCAAGATTAATAGCAACTGAAAGTAGCCAGAGCCTTTCCTTTCTTTTTTTATTTATTTTTTTTATGATAGTCACACAGAGAGAGAGAGAGAGAGGCGGAGACACAGGCAGAGGGAGAAGCAGGCTCCTTGCACCGGGAGCCCGACGTGGGATTCGATCCCGGGTCTCCAGGATCGTGCCCCGGGCCAAAGGCAGGCGCCGAACCGCTGTGCCACCCAGGGATCCCCAGAGCCTTTCTTTTCTTAAGGTAGAATTCAGTTAGATTAGTGATCCACAGTTCTAGTTTCCCTCTGAACTGCAGATCTTTCTACATTTCTGACATAAAGTTTATCCTGCCTCTGCTTGATCTCATTCTGTACTTTGTGAGCAGATTGATTATCAGGAAATCTGTTGCCATGGAAGCTCTACTCATAGCTCTGGTTTCTAGAACATAATACATAATATCTACTTTCCCTTCTATATGACAGCCTTCAACTAAAGATGACTATGGTTCTTCCCCTCAAATTACTTTAGTTCAGATTTCTTTAAACATGACATCCTGCTTATTCTCTTCTGGATGTGCAACCATTTCCAATTTACTTCCTAGATTATGTATTAGGGACTCAAATATGTTTTTGTTATTAGGGTAGAATTATTGCTTATTTTACACTTTATTTTTATTTCCAAATTAATGACTTCATGATCTTTTAAAGATTACATTATAAAAGTTCAAACAATGCAGATAAATACTAAGAAAATAGCCATACCTCAACCAAATGTCTTCTACTCAGAAACAGCTAGTTTTTACATTTGGTGATCAAATGCATATATACACTTGACTTTACCTACAAATTATGTATTAAATATGTCTACTTTTTTAATCTATTTTTTATTAGAGCAATTCTAATAAGTGTGTAGTTATACCTCGTTTGGTTTAAATTTGCATTCCCTAATGGTTAAGGATGATGAATCTCTTAACATGTGTTTGTTTGCCATTTGTATATCCTCCTTTAATGTATATCCTCTTCAGAAATCTCTGTTAATATATTTTATCCATATTCTAATTGGATTAAAAAAATTACTACTGAGTTTGGGATTTTTTTATATATTCTAGATGTTAGTCCTTTTTGTTTATGTGACATGTAAATATTTTTCCCAGTCCATGGCTTATCTCTCCATCTTTTTTCACAAGATCTTTCACAGAGCTAAAGTTTAAAATTTGTTAATTTAAGTTTTTAATTTTTCCAGTATTTCTTTTATAGGATATCCTGAAGGCATCAAGTCTACCCCTAAATTTAAAAAATAGTCTTCTATGGTTATTTCTAAAAGTTTTATAATTTTGTGTTTTACATTTAATTGTGATCCATTTTGAGTTAATTTTTGTATAAGCTGTGAGATTTAAATTGAGGTTCATTTTTATTGCCTGTTAGATATCTACTTGCTCCAGCAACCATTTGTTGGAATGGAATTGCTTCATAGAATTGCTTTTATTCATTTTCCAAAATCAGTTGAGCATTTTTGTTTAGGTTTGTTTTTGAGATCTGTATTCTGTTTCATGGATGTTTCTGTTCCTCTATGAATTCCAGATAGCTTCATTAACGCTGTATAAGAAGCCTTAATACCAGAGTACTCAACTTATTTTTCTTTGTCAGGATAGTTTTAGCAATTTTAGGGCATATGTCTTATCACACAAATTTTAAAATCAACTTGTCTCTCAAGAAAAAAAGTCTTGCTGGAATTTTGAAAGGAATTGCATTAAATCTGTGGATCAACTTGAGAAGAATGGATGTCCTTAGTATCAGGTGGGTCTTCCATTCCAATGAATATAATATGTCTTTGCATTTATTTAGGTTACCTTTGATTTCTTTCATCATCATTTTGCAATTTTCAGCATGCATGTTGTCTTTCCTACAACAGTTTTAAGTATATTACTTAAGTATTGCATTTTCTTTGTAGCAATTATAATTCTTACAGAAATTACGTTTCCATGTGGACAATGTTAGTATATAGAAACGTTAGTGATATTTGTGTATTGATTTTGTATCCTGTGATATTGCTGGAAGCACTTAATAAATCTAGATTCTCTTATACATTCCTTTGCATTTTCTAGGCACATAATCATGTCATCTGCAAATCAGAACAGCTTTATTTCTTTCCAATCTGCATGGATTTTGTTGATTGATTTTGCTTTATTGTGCTGTCTAGGACTTTATTATTATGTTTAAAAAGTATTACGTTAAATAATAATGGCAAGAGCAGAAGTTCTTTTTTTCATGATCTTAGAGGAAAGCATTCTGTTCTTCATCATTAATTGTAATGTGAGTAATAGGTTGTTTTTACATATTTTTTAAACAAGTGGAGGCAATTCCCACTATTGCCAACTTATATCATAAATGGGTGTTGGATTTTGTCAATTTTTTTTCAATGTTAATTGATGTGATCATCTGATTTTTTGTTCTTATCCTTTTGATAGAGTGGATCACAGTAATTAATTTTCTATTGAACTAGGCTTGCATATCTAGAATGTATTCCACTTGATAATGGCATATGATTATTTTTAAACATTGTTGGATTTGGTTTGCCAAATTTTGTTGAGGATATTGTATCTAGGTTCTTACGTTATATTGGTCTGTAGTTTTCTTCCTATGTACTGTCTTTGGTTTGTTTTAATATCAGAGTAATATTAGCCTCATAAAATGAGTTGGAAAATATTTACTCTTCTATTTTATGGAAGAGATTGTGTAGAATTGGTGTTAAATCTCCACTAAATGTCTTCTAAAAGTGTTCATTGAAACTGAGTATGGAGATTTCCTTTTGTAGAGATTTTAATTATGAATTCTATTTTTTCAAATGGCTATGGTATTTTTCAGGTTATCTGTTTCATCTTGGTTGAGTTTTGGTGGTTTGTGGTTTTTGAGGAAATTGTCCATTTCTTCTATATTGTCAAATTGGGTGGCCTAAAACAATAGAAATTCATTCTCTCACAGTTGCAGAAGTCAAGAGTCTGAAATCAAGATGTACATAGGGCCAGACTCTCCCTAGATTCTCTAGGGAAGAATCCATTCCATGCCTCTCTCCTAGATTCTGGTGACTGCAGCAATCCTGGCATTCCTTGTTGCCTCCTTAGTCATATTACCTTCTCCTCTCTGTTCTCCTCTCTTTGTGGCTGTGCCAGATCTCTTTCTGCCTCTTCTAAGGACACCTGTGATGGCATTTTAGCCACATCTTGGATAATCCAGCATAAGCTTTTCTTTAGGTCTTCAATGTAACCACACCTTCTATCATGGAAAGTATTACAAGTTCTAGAGATTAACATGGATATCAATTGGCAGTGGGGATGGGGTGATTTTTCAGTTAATGTCTTAAATTTGACACTTCCGTTGATCTTTCAGAGAGCCAGCTATTGGTTTCATTGATTTTTTGTATTGATCTAATCTCTGTATGATAAGTTTCTGATTAAATCTTTATTATTTTGTGTGTGTGTGTGTGTGTGTGTGTGTGTGTTTGCTTTAGGTTTAGTTTTCTGGTTTTTTTTCCCCAATCTCTGAAGGTAAAAGGTTATGTTATTAATTTGAGATCTTTCTTCTTCTTCTTCTTTTTTAAAGATTTTATTTATTCATGAGAGACACAGAGACACAGGAACAGACATAGGAAGAGGGAGAAGCAGGCCCTCCAAAGAAAGCTCAATGTGGGACTTGGTTCTGGATTCCAGGATCACGCCCTAAGCAAAAGGCAAACACTCAACCACTGAGCCACCCAGGTGTCCCTTCTTTTTTTTTTTTTATAAATTTTTATTTATTTATGATAGAGAGAGAGAGAGAGAGAGAGAGAGAGAGGCAGAGACACAGGCAGAGGGAGAAGCAGGCTCCATGCACCAGGAGCCCGACGTGGGATTCGATCCCGGGTCTTCAGGATCGCGCCCTGGGCCAAAGGCAGGCGCCAAACCGCTGCGCCACCCAGGGATCCCTCCCTTCTTTTTTAATATATGCAATTACAGATAAAAATTTCTCTGTAGGCCATGCTTTGGCGGCATCCAGTAAGTTTTGGTATGTTGTGTCTTTGCTTTCACTTATCTCAAAGATATGTCTATCCTTTTAAATATATTAAGGTTTGTTTTATGGGCTAGCACATGATCTTATCCTGGAGAATGTTTCATGTGCACTTGAGAAAAATATTCTGCTTTTTTTAAGTGGAGTGTTCTATAGATGTTTGATAGGCCTACTTGGTTTATTGTGTTATTCAGGTCGTCTGTTTCTTTATTGATCTTATACCTATTTGTTGTTATTGAGACTGTGATATTGAATCTCTAATTATTATATTGAATTGTCTATTTCTCCTTTCATTTCTGTCAGTTTTGCTTCAGATAGTTTGGTGCTTTGCTCTTAGGTGCATGAATGTTTGTAATTCCTACACCTTTCTAATTTATTGACCCTTTTATTACTATAAAATGTCCTTTGTTTCTCTTAGCCTTTTTTTTAAAATGTGCTTTTTATAATATTATTGTAGCCATTCCCTCTTTCTTATGGTTGCTGTTTGCATGACATTATAATTTTCCATCCTCCTATTTTTTTAAAGTCTTTATTTATTTATTCATGAGAGATACAGAGAGAGAGGCAGAGAGAGAGAGGCAGGCTCCATGCAGGGAGCCTGACGTTGGTCTTGATCCCGGGTCTCCAGGATCACACCCTGGGCGGAAGGCAGACGCCAAACTGCTGAGCCACCCAGGCATCCTTAAGCCACCCAGGCGTCCCCCATCCTCCTATTTTTAATCTGTATTTTGAATCTAAATTATCTCTTCTGTAGACAGTTTATAGTTGGGACTTATTTGTGTTTTCCCTAAATCCTGTGTGACAATTTCTGCCTTTTGAACAGATTGTTTAATCCATTCACATTTAATGTTATTATTGATATAGTTGGATTTATATCTGCCAGTTTTCTTTTATAGTCTATATATCATATCTTTTTTCATGCTTCTATTCCTCCTTTTTTATTGCCCTTTGCATTAAGTGAGTATTTTCTATTGTAGCATTTTAATAATGATCTTTTCCAGGGGTCTTTTTTTTTTGTTAATTCCTTAGTGATTATTTTAGTGCTTTATTATATACATCTTAGCTTTTCAGAACCAGCTTTAGATTTACACTACCTTTATACTAGAGAGCTATATAAATGTTACTCCTATATGGATCTATTCCTTTTCTCACCGTTTGTGGCATATTTTATATATATATATATATATATACATATATATATATATATATATTCTCTAAATGTTATAAACCCAAGAAGTCATTGCTATAATTATTTCCATATAATTTTATGTCTTTTGTCGTATTAACCTTATTTAGCATTTCCGGTTCTCCTTATTTATTCCTGCAGAATGAAGTTACCATCTGGAGTTATTTCCTTGGTCCAATACAGTTTTATTACCATATTTTTTGTCTATTATTGGCAAATATATCTATATGTTATGGACCCAGTGATACATTATATTCATATTGTTTTATACAGCTGCTTTCTAAATTGAGAAGAAATGAGAAAAATATGTACTTATACTATCTTCTGTAATTATATAATCACTCTTACCAGTCTCTTTGTGTTTTCATTTGGATTCAAGTACTGTCTGGGATCTTGATTTCATCCTAAAGAAAGTTTTTTCAAGTTACAGGAACAACTATATGTTGTTGGCTAGCAAGAAATTTTTTTCAGTTGTTATTTTTTAATCTGAGAATGCATTTATTTCATTTGTCTTTTTGTAAGATAATTTTTTCCCTATATAAGATTTTTGGCTGACAATATTTTCTTTGAGAATTTAGAATATGTTATGCCATGGCCTTCTGGACTCCATTGTTCTGATGAAAAATTAGTTGTTAATCTTTGGGGGTTTTTATGCAGTTTGTGAGTCCTTTTTCTCTTGCTGTTTTCAAGACTCACCCTCCCCTTGTTTTGTATTTCAACGTTTTTACTATGATGGGTCCATTTGTGGATCTCCTTCATTTATCCTACTTGGAATTTATTGACCTTCCTAGTTGTATAGATTAGTGGTTTCTAACAATTTGGGGGAAATTTCAGTCATTATTTCTTTGGATATCTTGTCTGCTTTTTTTTTTCTTTCTCCTCTCCTTCTGGCATTCCTATTACATGTATATTTATGTTCTTAATTGAGTCCCACATTTTTCTGAGTCTCTGTTCATTTTTCTTAATTCCTTTTTTTTTCTCTTTCACTTCTTTGGATTATATAATCTCTACAGTCCTATCCTCAAGTTTACTAGCTCTTCTGCCATTTCAAATCCACTGTGAAACTGCTGCAGTGACATTTTTATTTCAGTTATTGTAGTTTATAGTATTTTCAAAAAAAATGACTTCTGTCTCTTTATTGATATTTTCTACTTGGTGTGAACTTATCTTCTTCATACCTTCTTTTACTTTAATCATAGTTTCTTTTAGTTCTTTGAACATATTTATTATGGCTACTTTTAAAACTTATATGTTAAATATGGCATCTGGTTACTCTTACAGGTTGTTTCTAGTGTCTGCTTTTTTTTTTTGATCTGTGCATCATACTTTCATTTTTTAAGAATATTTTATTTATTTATTCATGAGAGAGACATAGAGAGAGGGGCAGACACCCTGCGGGGAGCCTGATACATGACTTGATCCCAGGATCCTGGGATCGTGACCTGAGCCAAAGGCAGACGCTCAACCACGGAACCACCCAGGTGCCCCTGCATCAAACTTTCTTATTGCTTTGTATGTCCTCTAATTTTTTGTTGGAGGCTGGACATTTTAGATAATATATTGCAGCCACTCTGGGTACTGGTCTCCTACTATGGGGGAACTATTAACTGGTTAACTATTATTACATTTGCGAAATTCTCAACCATTATTTCTTGGAATTCTTTGCTCCTTTCTCTCTCTCCTTCTGGCATTCTGGTTACATGTATTTTTATGTTCTTAATTCAGTTCCATATTTCTCTGAGTCTCTGCTCATTTTTCTTAATTCTTTAAAAAATTAACCAATTAACTATTAATTAGTAACTGTTGCTATTGTCACTTGCTTGTTTATTCATTTAGTGACTTGTTGGATTATTTTAGTGGAGTCTATATCCCTCCGGTATTACTCTTCAGGGAGCGCAGCCATGGGTATGATCACGGTCACCCTGAGGTAACAGTGGTTTTGGTAGGGCTTCACATCATTGTCCCAGTCCCTGAATATATCCCGTTGTGAAGCTTCACCAGGTGCTGGATGTTTTATCTAATGTTTTCATTAATGCCATATGGGATAAATTGTTCTACAAATGAACACAATCAAATTTGTGCTCCTTTGGTTAATTTCTGAGGTCCATATGCGGAAATTGGTTCTGACCCCTAAGGGGTTCCTCTCAGCTGTCTTTTTGCCCCATTCTTTCTGGCAAATCATCCAGCCTGTTTAGCTTCTCTCTCCAATGAATCTAATTTCCTTCCAATTACCTTTCATCGTAACATTATTATTTTTTTCCAGAGCCACCTGAAACTTAAACTTCATACTCTGTTGCATATGAAGTTAGGTTTTTTGTTTGTTTGTTCTTTGTTTTGCTTTGGTTTTTTAGGATGAGATTAGGATATGTTTCAGGGCTGTTTCTCTCCTGGGCAAAATCTCTTAAGCCACAGCTCTTGATCTGCAGGTAGGGGGAGCAATGGTTTGCTTCTTTCTAGGCGTTCCCAACTCCCAGAAAGATAACCCACTAGCTGGGAGCTTGTGTTCTTGGCTATACCGAGTCTAGACTAGAGTTTCTGTCATGTTGCACTGGAAGAGAAAAGAAAGGGAACAGGTCATGGTTTAAATACCCAGACTCTTGCTATCCTAATCATGTTTTAGTAGATTTTCTTTAATAAAAACTTCCTCATTTTTTGCATGCTCTTAAGACCATTTCCAGAGACTTTAACTATTGTTTTAAAATAATTTTCACCAGTTTCACTGTGAAGCAGGTCCACAAGGCACTTCTCTGTATCATGTCAGAAGCAGAACCAGCTCCAGTAATTTTAATATGGCTTTCTCCATTTCTGACGTCCTCATTTTGCTTTATGCCTTGGTTGGCTCCATATCATCACTAAATCATTTTTTTTCAAGAGAATTCATGTGTATTCTCTGAATTTTTCCATATCAAAAAAATATCCTGTTGCATTTATACTTGAGTAATATTAGCCACTTAAAATATTCTTGGTGTGACCTTTTGTTTACCTTAGAACTTTGTAGACACTCTTCCATTGTCATTTGACTTCAAAGGATGTTATGGAATAGTCTGGGCTCTGCTTTTTTCTCTTTGTACTTAGAAGTGACTTCATTTTTTTTTCTGCAAACTTTTTTTTTCTTAATTCCTAAAATTAAATAACTTACTGAAGTTATGTTTTAAATTTGACTATTTTATAGACAGATATGTGCTGTATCCATTCAAGCTACAGATTCATTCCCTCCCCCCCTTATTTAAGAGAATGTTTCCCATGTTTCTGAATATTGAATACTGAATAGATCTACTTATTTTATTCTATAATTATAAAATACCAGTTATCCATATTGAATTATCTATATTCCTTAGATCCATCATTTTCTCAATATTTGTTTTAACCTTTTGACTTTTTTTTTTTGTGGTTCACTCTGGTTATTTCACAACTATTATCTGTTATTTTTTCTCAGTTTTCCAATAATCTGATAGCAATTTGGTTCTCCATATTTTCTACTTAGCTTAGTATTCTCCCTTTCTATTTTTTAAATCTTTTGTCCTAGCATCTTAATTTTGAGTTGATTTTACTCCTTTCAAATTCTTAAGTCCTGGAGTACATAACAACTTTTCAGATTTTGCTACTTTTTCTTTGTATCTTTTTCCAACTAGATTTTTTTTAACTGCCTTTGATTTTCCTTATCTTTCTTTGCTTTTCTTCTTCTTTTTTTTTAATATTTTCATGACTTCCATGCCTTTCTCCTTTAATTTTTTCTTAACTTTACATCATCAGCTCTGTTTAGATTCTTGTTACCCACAGTATGGTCTTCACACCAGAGACATTGGTATTGTCTAGAGGCTTATTAGAAATGCAGAATCAAAGATTCCACCCAGGATCTACTGAAACAGAAACTGCATTTTAACAAGATCCCCAGGTGATCATTATGTACATTAATGTTTGAGAGGCTCTGCTCAAACTTCACTGCACACTGAAGTAAACTGGGGAGCTTTAAAGAATGCTAATGCTTGAGGTTCTAATTTGATCAGTATGGCATATGGCCTAGGCATGAGAGTTATTCCAAAATGCAGCAAAGTCTGAGACCCAAATGTTCTATTTATTTCTGATATTGTGTGGGTCACTTCTTTTTTTCCATTTTTCCCAGTTTGTTTAATTTGTCATTTATTCCTTCCATTCTCCCCTCTGAACAAACCCAGCAAACTAGGTATTGCCTTCTATTTAGTCTGTGATCTGAGAGGGACTATTAAGGGAAATGGGGAGGGGAAGAAGATGAGAGGCAGTTCAGTTATGGATGGTGGAACTGAATTTAGATCCTTCTTTTGATATCCATTAAATGTCTAACTTCACTAGCCAAGGATGCATCCCAGTTCTTGTGGATGTCATATTTGAAAATGGTAAGAAGTTAGACCCATTCCATTGGAATGCTGGGAGCTTTCACTCATAAGGGTCATTACTCCTCTCAGGACCACTTTTGCATCTTCTGGACAGAACAGCTTCTTCTTATGTTGCAGGAAATTGGTGAACAATTCTTAGGTTTAGTTTTAACTTTTTTACTACTACTTTTGTGGATTGATGGTGAGGTTAGGAGTTATGTTAAGCCATTTCATAACAGAATTTTCAGTTTCATTTAAAAATATTTATGGCTCAAGGTTTTTCTACCACTCTGTCCTTTTACTGGTGGCAAATTTTTACTCATTTTTCCCTTCATTTCATTAAAGAATTGATTAGAAAGTCACTGTGTAATTTTGCCATTAATTTAGATGCTATGTGGCTATTCATACAAACTAAATTTGTGTTTGTATTTTAAGGAACATTATTTGGCACTTTTGGCATACATTAGGCTGTACACTCTATATTCTAGTCAGAATTTCTTTAAGTATCAGTCGTATAATATTTGATTTTAAGAACTTTCTATGCTATGCTTTTATTATTTATGGCTTAATTTAAAAAATCATTGTTAGTTTATTCAGGCAATACAGGCCTATTACTTAATCTTATAATTATAAATATTATGTGTTTGTGTATATACACTATAGCACATATGTAAAAATAATCTGTCTTTAAAAAAGGGGTACCTGCATATTCAGGAGTGATCATATTAATGCTGTTGTCAGTGCACCAGATGAGATCTATCCAAGCATAAATAAATTTGATTTACAACTTAAATAACAATGTGGCTCATTATTGAAATAAAATTAACAGTTAAAAATAGAGCTCAATTTATGATAAAAAAGCTAAAATACCTTTACTGTTTCTTACAAACACAGTGAATCCTGTTACAGATTAAATTCATTTATTAATATATAATAAGTTAAATTGTTTAAACTTACTATACATTAATGAAGATTTTATTTTTACTTTATTTTTGATCCTACTTTTATTTTTTTAATTATATAAATGTCTTTTAATTGAGTTGTTTTCAGCTTTTAGTAAGGTTTTTCTGGTGTTAACAAAGACCTACTAACTGAATATCTAATAAGTAAAGGTTCATTAATATGTCTGAAGTCAGTGACTAGATATAAGGACACAGATGACACTGAAATCTGAGTTACTTCATTAATTTCATGCTCGTATTGTGTACCATTATTGAATTTCTCAAAGCTCTCAAGCTGGGATATTGATGGTCTTGATGATGTTAGCCACATTCTTATATGTATGACCAAGTATTTTGCTGGACTTTCTTTTCAAGAAGAATTTTGGTTCATGCATGATCTTCTGTGGTCTTGGGTCTTCCAGCCTTATGCCATATTGCCTGGCTTCTACTTGCAGGACTTCTTTAGATCTTGAGTAACAGAGCCAACTGCAAGGCAGCCAAGGGATCTGGGCATTAGAATTTAGGTATTGATGATGACAAGTTAGGAAGGAGGGAGAAAAACTAAAGCTGGTTTGGAGGATTGTAGCTAGGTAGTGAAGAAAACTGAAAGAATTGAAAATTTGGTAAGGATTATTAATTTGTGCAAAAAACAAAATTTGGTTCAATTTACATCTAAATAAAAAAGTGATTTTTTCCCACCATTGAGAGGAAGTCAATGAAGTCTCTACCAAACAAGACAGAGTTTGCAAATCTAGCAGTTACACAATTTACAGAGTTGCAAAATAACTCAAGACATTGAACAGGGCTAGACTCTGTAATCCAGAAAAATGTGCTAGAGGTCATAGATAGTTTTCCATTGAACACAACATTTCTCTCTACAGTCACCCTTCTTTTGATCAGAAATAATCTCAAGGAAAAATTATTCTTGATCACATTAGATTTGGCCTGATTATTTACATAGGTGCAGAAAGAATGGCAATTTACTATATAGACTTTAAATTTGCTTTGCAGGAAACTTCCATAAGGAATCTGAGATTGGATTCTTTTTTGAATTTCTAATTTCAGTATAGTTAATATACAGTGTTACATTAGTTTCAAGTATACTATATAGTGAATAAACAATTCCATGCATCACCCAGTGCCTATCACAACATGGGCACTCCTTAATCCTCATCACCTATTTCACTCATTTTCCCACCTGCCTCCCCTCTGGTAATATTAGTTTGTTCTCAGTGGTTAAGAGTCTGTTTCTTGGCTTGTCTCTTTTTTCTTTGTTCATTTGTTTTCTTTCTTAAATTCCATATATGAGTGAAATCATATGGTATTTGTTGTCCTCTGACTTCTTTCACTTAGCATTATACTCTCTAGCTCCATCCATGTTATTGCAAATAGCAAGATTTCATTCTTTTTTATAGCTGAATAATATTCCTTTGTATATTTATACCACATCTTCTTTGTCCATTCATCAGTTGGTGGACACTTGGGTTGCTTCCATAATTTGGCTATTGTAAATAATGCTGCTATAAAACACTGTGGTACTGGCACAAAATAGACACATAGATCAATGGAACAGAATAGAAAACCCACAAATAAACCCACAATTATATGGTCAATTAATCTTTGACAAAGCTGGAAAGAATATCCAATGGGAAAAAGACAGTCTCTTCAACAAATGATGTTGGGAAAACTGATCAGCCACATGCAAAAGAATGAAGCTGGACCACTTTCTTACACCATACACAAAAAATAAATTCAAAATGGGTTAAAGACCTAAATGTCAGATTGGACTTTTAAAAGCCTCTTAAAAATAGCAAGTCAAGCCAAGAACTTGCCACTTGACTTCACCTACCATCCTATAGATTTGGGTGAATTCCTCTTTTCTCAAGGTCCCAGCCACGTCCAGGCCTGCCAGAACATGACCTTCCTTACTCCCCCTGTGAGGTTGAAGACCTTTTAAGTTTGTTCTTATTTATATAATTGTTCATTCACTAGTTTGTGGAAGTACCATTGCTGTGAGTCTTCTAGGAATTCTAAGGGAATATGTGCCCTTAGTTTCACCCTTCATTTCCAATTTTAATGCCTCAAGAGTGAGCTCACCCTTCTGAAGGGGGGACCCTCTTTTGTCTTGCCTTAGGAAAATAGGCCCACAGAAGTCTCTAGTACTTACAGTGCCCAAGTCTGTTACCCAGACAACATCTGCACTCTTGTCCCATAACATTAATTTTAATAGAGATTTCTTGGGGTTGGTACTTAACAATTTATGTGAAGAAGACCTGAGAAAGGATAGATATCTACAGTCTGTGCTACCTAGGTTGAATAAAAGCTGTTGAAAGTACTAATAATTATATAGAGAGCAAAAATCCTTACCTAAGTGAATAGTTGGCCTTTAGAATAACACTAAATCAAGATTGGTAATTTCTATTTGTTCATTCTCTGTAGACTTTAGCCAGAATTCTGTCCTAAGACAGAAAATATATTACTCCCCACATCAAAAATAATCCTGTTATACTTCCAAAGCACTTAGCAACCTTTTATATGTCATTCAGGTGTAAATCAGTGAATGTAATTTTTTCTAATCACAGTAGCTATCATGATGTATTAACAGGAAAAGCTAATTGAATAGCAAAAATCTTTGAGTGAAATAGCTCTTTCAGTCAACTCTGCTTTACCATATCATGGCAGCATTGCATGAAATCCTCATAAAGTACAACTGATTATTTAAAATGTAGTAATTGTGGAAAAGAAGTGATATACATAGTGGGGGAAGGGGAAACTCTGTTACTGGCTATTTTACCTGCTGTTTTTCTCACAGTCAGAGCATCTCTTTGGTATGGGAGGGAGGGAAGCTGAAATGTACTGACCCCTTTGTAGAGCTGGGGATAAGGACCTAAAGGCTTCAGAGAAACATAGCACATGCTGAGCAGCCCACAAAGCCCCCATTATTACTGTGTGGGCAACTCCGTTTGCATCTCATTGAAAATGTTGTCTTGCACATCAACATAAGCAATTAAAAAATAAAAGAGGAAAAACATCCGCCTGCTTGTTTAAGATGCTCAGCAAAAGAAGGGAAGCTTGAGATTTGAGAGAAAAGGGAAGGTTTGTAGTATCAAAATTCCATGCTCACCCCCCTACTGAAAGTTGCCCATAAAGCTACTTTTTAAAAAGCCTTTAAAAAAAGGGGAAAGCACTGAAAGAAGCTTTCACGTCTGCCAAAATGTAGGTTCATTACCCAGTATATAAAGAAATGAAATTTTGGTTCACTTGCTGTCATATTAATTTCAAATAAGTTGAATACAATGTATTTATTTTTTCAGGATGTTCCTTTAGGGCATAAGTACTGTTTATGGGCTCAGTAAATATATAATACCAAATCTGGATTGATAGAGAAATAGAAACATAAAGCTAAGGAAAATTGAAAAGGAATCTGAGACTCAGGGAGAGAGAGTAAGATGTGTGAGAAGAAAATGGGATGAGAAATTAGGTAATGGGACTGTTACGAAGATTCAAAAGTTGTAGGAAAAGCACAGGAGGAAGGGAATAAGTAGAGAAATGACCTTCGTTTCCTTTTTCATCTCTTCCATCTCTGCCTCCCCAACTCTGCATAGCTGAGTCCCCTAATGTTCCATCACCTCACGCTGGATTATCTATGTCAGTCGGGAAGCTTGAGAATGTTCCAGTGTTCCACCAAGTGGATTTGTCTATGAAGAAAGGGAATAGTTTGTTAGCTGAATGTACCTAATTTCTGATAGAAACGGCAGGTTCTCCAAACTGGCCTGTGGAAGCACTTTATACATCAGCACTGAAGTTGTAGTTTAGCAGTGAAGTTTGCAGACATGAATGAGAATGAGGCTACGTACGCTAAGTGCAACTGACTACATGTAAGCAAAATAGGCAAAAGAAACATTAACAGAAGCCATCGACATCCAACCTCAAAAACCATGGTAGTGGTTGTTCAATGAGAAGAAAGAATACTAGCAATTTGTGTGTTGCAGAGACAGGATTTGGTTTAAAGGTGGCCTGCCATTTTCTGTGAACAAGAGATGCAAAAGCCTTGAAAAGTGCACTTATGATTATGTCATAAAATAGAATAAATAGAATATGTATATATTCTATAGGCATAAGCTGAGAAAGTGAAAATGAAATTGTTTGTATTAAGTCACTGTTAGTACATACCATTTATGATTTCTTTAAATGTTCACAATACTGTGATATAGGTATTTTTATCCACATTTTACAAACAAGGGAATTAAAGCATATAGAAGTTTACGCCAATTACAGAACAAGTGAGCAGCTGACTCATGGCTCAATTCAGCTTTAACACTAGACTCTATCCTTTCCCCATTATAATACCATACTGCCTGCCATGGAAGGATTATATCTATCCTTGTTACTATAAATTACATAATAATAATGCGCTTAGTGCCCTGCTGTTTAAATACAAAGAATGCATGTAGGCGTAGGCATGGCTATGTTCCCCCTAAAAGCAGGACATTGGCTAATTTTGAGGTAATAATCACTGTTAGGAACGTTATAAACTCCCCAGAAACCCTTGTTGTCATGACCCACCCATCCCCAAGAGTACTCAAGGAAATTTTATGGAAAGGAAAAGTATTAACATGTTTTGAGAATCTAGTATGTGATAGATACTCTGTCAGGTGCTTTCCTGGCAACTTTCAAGGTGGATGATGTTATGGATTCTTGTCTTTATCTTTCCTACTACCCCATTGTTCCCCAAATGAGCTCCAAGTTTCCAGCCAGTCTTTTTCGTTTCTGGGTGGACTCACATTAGTGCTGTTGGGCAGCAAACTACACCTTTTATGCCATCTCTCTCCTAAGTCCTCTCTTTGGGCTATTTTTCTGTCCATTCTGCTCCTTCTTCCTTGTTTTCCTCAGCCCTTTTCAAATCCTTACTGTCTTACCCTCTCTGTTTATTCACCATGATTTTCTGCTGTTGAACATAGTAGAATCTGAAATTTCTAGAGCCCAGAGTGACTTTTAGTACTGATTTCTCAGAGGCCAAACTGAGAGAAAATCCTGCATAACAGTTTCCTTTCTCTCATTTAAGGAACAGTAATGCTCCATATTCTACTCTATCCCCAACTTTTTTATCCTACGTTCTGAAGCCTTCTAAACCCCAAAGTGGCAGGACCTGTTGTGTGGTTGTTTTGCAGACACAATGAACAAAATGTGTGTGTGTGTTCTCACTCAAGCATGTGCCTTGTCCTGAATCACTGAATTTGAACACCCATGGGGCTGTGATATCACAAGAGTCCACTGTTCAGCACTGTGGACTGTAGGCAAAGACTGGTTAATTGGTTGAATTGTTCTTTCACTTTCAGTTGGAGACTTCGGTGTTTACATATAGCTAACATCTGTCTTCTCTCATTCAATCTCTGCTACATTTCTTCCCTACTGTCATTTTCTTCACCTACAAATCCCTAACTTCAATGACTTTCATATTCTATTGGAGGTGGTCAGAGATGCTCTTGGGGTCTAACTGACTCTAAGAAGAAAACCAAGCCTCATTAGTAGTGGGTGGGCTAAGGTTCTGGTTGTTGCTTACGCTTTCTCACTATGCAGAAGTGTCCAGCTGGAGAAAATTTGAGGCTAGACCAGAAATACAGCTAGTAAACCAGCTTAACATTTCCCATATGTGTGAGCCTGTCTCAATCCTGTATTTAATCATAATCAGCCCACCCACTCACCCTGCCACAGCTGGCACATAGAGACCACTCATAGACAGCATCTGCTCCAGGCTGTTACCCAGACGGGGTCGTGATTACATCTGCTGCTGCTCTTGTACTTGTCTCCCTGGGACAGGAAGTCCTAGGTCCATAGCCCTGGTTTCTGTTTGACCTCCTATTTTTAACTCCCTTCCTTGGCTGAGTGGGCTTTGGCTTCCTTTTCTATTATCATCTCTACCCATTGCTCTAATTTTGGTTTTCCTATAGAGCCTTGACTCTAGGAACCCCACAAACCTACCTATTGCCCCCACAAACCACCACAACACATCTAATTTGGGGTGTTAGACAGTTATTCTCATTCTTTAATGCATCAATACGAAGCATCTGTTAAGCAGGGTTTATAGCATTATATATGTAAAAGGGTTTGAGAACATTTATGAAGTGGAAATTTAAACACTATTATATTATTTTTGGTATAATTTTAAAAACGTATGGAGGATGGCAGAAAGACTATCAGGTAATACAGTTCTGGTCTTATGTCTGTCACTGGGTCTCAGTTTCTTAATCATTCGAAAAAGTTTATTATAGTGGGTGATTCCTCTGATCCTTTCTAGATATCTGAGTCAGCAATGCTTTAGTCTATCAGCAGGCAAAAATGATTATGCTTCAAGATCTAGGTTCTTCTATAAATTCTAGATTCTGCTGTAATTTTTGTGACTTCTTTTCTCAATTGCTCTATGATTAGAGAGGAATTAAGACCAGTTTTCCAAGATAATTACAAAGACTATATCCTAGTGAATGTGTTCCAGAGTTATGAAAAATTCTTACTCTGAGACACTGGCTGCCATGGCATTCCATTGTCAGTGTTTGCATTATTTTTCATATCTTCCTTTTAACCCAATTTCTTGTATTTTCTAGCAGACATAAGACATAGTTTCTTAAAGTATAACAACAATGATTTCCTTTATCATTTTGTGCTTTAGAACTTTGCTTCAGGTACTTTTAAATGAGCAGTCTCGAAATCTTGGAATTAAACTGCCAGTTATTAGAGATGATATTTCATGCCTCACATGGGGCGCACCTCCTTTTCATATTGCATTTGTGATAGACAGTTCTTTGCATGAATAATAGAATGGCCCTGAATGAATTCACATCAGTTCTGCCTCAGGGAGAAATGCAAGGTGAGTTCGATGACTCCTAGTGTGATCCTTTGCCTGTTGACATTACTTTTAAACTTTTCTTCCTTAGGCTGCAGCCATGTGTATTAAATAAATGATAAACACCGTTTCTCTCACAAGGCTGATTTGAGCTACAAAGAAAGCTTTGCAGGTAGTTGAGAGGTTAATATCATTGAATTATTTATTTATTCTGTATAGTTTAAACATCCCTATTTTCGGCCTCCTTTTTTTTTTCTTTAACTTTTCTACTTTTTTAGTGACTGATTCAGTCACTAGAAGAAATATATAATCTCCAGCAGGGACAGATTACAAAGGTGGCCTCTGCCTTTGGTAGAAGGAAAAAAAGAATATGGGTAACAAATCTTGCTTTTTACTGTATTGGAGAGGAGTTCACATTTTTTTAAAATTTATACAAGAAAAGATTTGGGAAGATATAGATGTTCAAAAAAGAGAAAAGGGAAGGAGAAGGTAACAGGACATCCTACTACAAGGGCAGATCTCGAAACTGTGCAGACCTCTTGAAATCTATGTTGCATATTATCGCCATCCCTGCCTCCAAAGAACTTTTTACATTATTATTATTCAGATGAAAAGTGGATAGACTTAACAAGGGCATTCTTGAAGGGTAAATAAGAGAAGAAGAATTGCAAAAAGCATCACTCATCCTGAGGAATGAAATTGCCAGACAGCCATTCCTGCACACCTTATCACTCTTCCAGAAGTCCTTCAAGCATCTCCAAATTTACAAGTGGGAAAATCATTGCACGGGTTCTTGCCTTTCTTTCCTGTCTCATTTCTATCCAATCTTTACACTTTAAGTTATCCTTTTCCTATTAACTACTTCTTTAAATTTTACTAACACTTTATAGCACAGTGGATGACCATATTCAAAAAGAAGCCATTTTATTTTCTTTTTAATGAGTGATAATAAACAACAACCATGCTAGGCTTATTCACAGCTACATCATTCCATCCTGCATATCAGCTTTGTGCCTCACTCAGAATGCATGTCCCTAAAAGTACTTGTCTGAGCTTTAAAACTCTGGATTGGACCAGTCTAGCCTTCATGGTTTCCTTATCCAGTCCCTGAAAACATTTATCTGACCAGCAGAGAAAATGAGAACACAGGTTCTGAGTGGGTGCTTCTAGTCTGCAGACATTCAGGAGCCCCATCCACCAAGGGACAGTTCCCAGCACACAGAGTTCTAGGACCAATATGAGTTGGTCTAGAAAGCAGTTGTCAATTCTTTTGCTCTGAGGAAAAGAAATCTTGAAAATTGTTTAAAAGGTTGATGCTCAATCTTTGGATACCAGAGTTCTAACTCATGTAAGCACCCTAGGTTCTTTTATAACTCCAGCTGAATGCATCTGTTTCTTCACCTGCCCCTGCCTCCTCCATTGTTCTAGCTAGCTGTGTGAGAGAGCAGAATGGAAACAAGGCAAATAGAAGTCAAGGTGATGCCCTTCATTGTTCTACCCCAGTGTCAGCTCTGCCTCCAGTACTTAAACCTAAATTGTTTGACAAACTAACTTCCCTTCCTTGGTTGCTAGTTCCTTAATGACACCACCATTCTCTGAGATTATCCAGTCTCAAAATATTGGAGATTCCTTTGACAATTTCTAATGATGTATCATTCACCCTATTCTATTCATTAAAAAAGTCTCATATCTATCCTGTCCTCTTAATTACTGCTGCTAAAATTTCATTCTTGTCTTGGCTTTGTGCTTAAAATACAGTCACAAACTAGCTAACACACCTCCAATTTTTCTTCCACATTTCAATTTCATGTAGTAGAAGGGAAAGTGAATCAATGGAAGGTCTAATCTGGTCAAATCACTGTAAATGGTTGTTTTGCATGTTCTATCTTACTTAATCTTCACAGTATCTCTTTGAGGTAGGTTTTGATAACTTGATTTTACCAATGTTGAAATGAAGACCCAGTAAGTTTAAGAAAATTAGTTCATTATCAGCTAGAAAGTGGTAGAGTTAGGATTGAAACCAATGTCAGGTTCACCCCACAGTCCACAGAATATCTGTAATAGCCGGCTGTCTCTCAATAAATATTTAACTGGATTGGGTAAGGGAGTGAGTGAATGAATGTATGGATTCATGCATGAATACAGGAATGAGAGGAAGAATGGGCAAAAGACTTGTAATATAATTTTACGCCTTTTTGCAGGTAGAGGACTATGGTCTGTTAAGTGCTATTATACAGTAAGTAGCTGCTGTCACCACTGCTGTGTGTCTTCAAGTGTTTGACAGTTCTTCCACCTGTACACTCCACAGTCCACATTCTTACTTAGGACAGCAAAGCACAACTTAATCAGCTAGTATTGAAAGAATTCTGATTGGGAGCATACTAATGCTTCCTTCAATTAGTTTCCTCCAGAGTTAATCCCATTTACTTTTCCGGTTTGGGCAACCAGCTGTTTGAGGTTGCTGGGCAACCAAGAGTTGAAGAGGGAGGGAGGTGGAAGAGGGATGGAGACCCAGAAGCTTCAACCAAGGTGAATATTAAATGAGAATCAAATGTCAGAGAACATTTATTTTAGGGCACAAAAGGATCACTCCAAAGTGAACATTAAGAAACTGAGTTAAATTCAGTTTAGAACATTTGTTTTTCAGTATTCATATTCTTAGCATAAACTAATTTTTCTTCCGAAGTAGTGTGGTGACAAAGAATCAAGGGGATTAAATGTTGAGTGAAAGGAAAAAAGCCTGGCTTCGGGGAAAGCAAGAGTGGTTGTGAAATGGCAGCTCTCCTCGGGGATGACTGTTGTTTCTATAGAAGCAGATGAAACAGCTGGGTATGTTCAACCCTGCAGAAACTTCAGAAGCACAAAGCAGGAGGCTGGATCTTACAGGAAATACTAATAATATAGAGTTGCAAGTAAATAAATAGATAAACAAATACATTAATAAATAAAACCCGGAGAAAAGGTAACCAGGGCATTGTGTACAGGTACAAAATATAAGAGAAGAAATGGAATGCAGGCATTCTGGCCCCAGCCCCATACATTCTAGATCCCCATCCCTCTCCATAGTCAATCCTGGGAGTGCTGATGGTGGCAGGCTGATCCTTAGAAGGTGGGCCACTATAGCTTTTCCTGGGAGGAGTGAAATAATTGCCTGGAAAGACAGACTTCTCTCACACACTGGCTAAGTATCAAAGGGAAGGGCAGCACAATAATCCAAAAGTAAAGAAAAGTCTCCTTGTGATCTTGGGTAAAAAATGTCTTCCTAGAGCCTCTGCAATATTTCTACAGCATGCTGCCTACTTGACAGAGGTGTTTCTCATCTAAGAAATACAAAGGTACATACACATCTTAGGTTAAGGACTGTACATAACAGAAACTGCAGAAATAGTTGCAAAATTTTCAACTAAAGCTAAAGTTCCAAAGCTCGCTGGGGTCATTATGTCACCTTTAGCATGCCAAGTGTTAATCTATATTTGAAAACAATGCACTATTCTTTTTTCTGTAAATAAAATGAGAATGTTTCACTTAACTTCCAGTCCAAGGGAATTTAATTGAAATGAGTGATGGAGAAACTGGGAGATTGAGAATTGTACAGTGCTACGTAAATAGAAGAATTACATGCTTGAAATATAAACAACTGTGTGTCTTTTCAATAATAATAATTAAAACATTTTAAAATCTAAAATTTAAATAGATACAAATTTATATATGTCACTGGGGTGATTTATACTTAATAAAATATATCATACAACATCATAAGTATCTGAATATATATTTGATGCTTACACTTACATACAAATATGTAAAAATAGATTATTCAATTCAAATTTAAATTGAATAGTCTTTCTACCATGCTAGTGACACTTCACTGTTTTGAACAAGTGACTGAGACATCAATATAAGGTAATAAAAATGACCATACCTTCATGAATTAATACTTCTATTAGTCTTCTTCTATCTACTACATGTAGCTAATATGTGGAACCAGAAAAACAAAAATATACACACTCACACATGCATACAGGATAAGTAAAACATTTGTTCCATTTGTTTTACATTTCACTCAGATCCTTGGGAAAAAGGACCGCAGCATAATATTCTTCAGATTAAAAACTAAGTCTAACCACACAGTAATTCAGCATCAAAATAGTTCTTTGATGCCACATTAAAGAGATAATTCCTAAAATTTTAGATCAAAACACAAGTTATTGAATCATTGAATGCTGAAGCATTGATTCATTATTTCCATATGTCTTTGAAAACATGCAGTGCTTAGATGTTGTGATATTATGAGTGATTTGTATTAAATAGTTTAGGACTTCCAAGCACAAAATTGGTCAATTGCCTTTGGTTAGTTACAAGGTTCAGCAGTTGTCTCATGTAGGTAATATTTACACCTGAGTTTGGAGGAAAAATTTAGAAGGAACTGACTCATGGACCTGAGACACTTTCTGTGCCCAGTGGTTTCCCCATTTTCACAGTACAGAATAAAACCACCAGAGGAGTCTATCATTTAGAAGGGATGCATTCTGAGTGGTAATGTGCAGCATTTTCTGAAGCCAGAGATCCTTGAATTTACTTAATGACAATTCTGTCTCAATCCAAAAGAAGTGGAAGGGCATTGTGGTTCGCAGTATCTAGGATTGATATTCCATTGGTCTTTTTGGTACTCAGATACAAATTTTATGGATCTGGATAGCTATTGTAGTAAAATACACCGTCCTTTGGCCATACTCTCATTTGGGATCCAGAAGCCTAGAGGAGCTTCATAGTCTTTGTATGTTATGGAAATATCTTGTAGTAGATACATTACTGTTTGCAGTTATTTACTCTCCAGTTTCCTATAAGAGGATTATGCATTCCTACCTTTATTGACTTAGAGGTCTGGCAAATTATTTGCTTTAGCCAGTGGAATGTGAGTGGTTGTGACCCACATCACTTCTGTGCAGAAGCTTTTAGAGGCATTGTAAGTTTCTGCCACCACATTTCCTCTTTCTCTCTCTGCATGTTTCAGATTTGGGTTGTTTCTTCAGTACTGGAAGCAGAAGGCAGGTAGAGTGGAGCCATAGCCAAACTATGGCCATTTTGTAACATGAATGAACAATAAACTTTTATTTTGTATGGGGATTGTTTGTTAGCAAGGCAAAACTGACTAATACAGTTGCCTACTTTGAAGTATTCTACCTTTAACTCTTTCCTAAAATAGCCAGAGAGCACATGCATCCCTGATACTATCCACATTAAGGTATTTTTTTGCTTATAAGCTATCACCATCATCCCCAAACTTGTGCCTGCCACTTTCAAATATTTCTAGTGATCCCACAGCCTTCTGGTCACAGTAATGTAAATAAATTAATGAATTGACATAATGCTTTAAATGATTAAACATTTTACTTAAGTCAAGCACTGTAGATATGAAACAGACAAGATAGGGTATCTGTCCTTATGGCAAGGAGGGCCAGTGAAAATAATAATATGGTGTGAAAATTCTTTTTTTTTTAAATTTATTTATGATAGTCACAGAGAGAGAGAGAGAGAGAGGTAGAGACACAGGCAGAGGGAGAAGCAGGCTCCATGCACCGGGAGCCCGATGTGGGATTCGATCCTGGGTCTCCAGGATCGCGCCCTGGGCCAAAGGCAGGCGCCAAACCGCTGCGCCACCCAGGGATCCCTGGTGTGAAAATTCTTAAGGTAGAGACACATCCAGGATAGTGTGACAGTTCATCCATTCACTCAATAATGTGTCCCTCTACCTGAAAAATCCTTCCTTATTCTCTGTCTACAGTTTTTAAGCACCACAAATAAACAGAATTATGCCAAAGGTGACCCCAGAGACCACTTCCACTTTTGATGACCCTCTTCCTTTCACATACCATATCATGTA
This sequence comes from Nyctereutes procyonoides, assembly GCF_905146905.1. Lineage (NCBI taxonomy): Eukaryota > Metazoa > Chordata > Mammalia > Carnivora > Canidae > Nyctereutes > Nyctereutes procyonoides. The sequence goes on along the minus strand of NW_026575040.1, from coordinate 27,049,629 downwards.
TTGCAGCCAGAGAAGAAAGGCAGGCTGATGTCCAAGGTCTTCCATTTGTGATTTGAAGACTCATTATCTTCTCCAGCCCCCTCACACTCATGATTCCCAAACCCATTGCTGTGAAATGAGGACTGAGGATGGAGGTTAAGGACGCTACCACAGGACTCTCACTCATAGCTGGCATCTAAGATAGGAAGGAAAACCTGGTAGGAGATGCTATTAACCCCATATTGTTGTCTACCTTTCCTTCTTCCCCTGTCCTAACCAACTGCCTTTATTTGAAGCATTTTCCCTGGTTTTTCTTCCAATGGGAGTTTTAGGGAATAGAGATCCCTTCTTTTTAAACTAATATTCTTTGCTCTGAAATACTTAAGTCTGTCTCCAGCCATTCTATTATCCCATCAATATCTATAGCTCTTTAAATAGTTTTTGTTCTATACCTTTCACCACTCACACATTCGACAGTATTTTAAAAAGCTATTTTTACCATTATCCTTTTTTAAAAAAAGATATTATTTATTTATTCACGAGAGACACACAGAGAGAGGCAGAGACACAGGCAGAGGGAGAAGCAGGCTCTGGGAGCCCAATATGGGACTCTATCTTGGATCCCAGGATCATGCCCTGAGCTGAAGGCAGATGCTCAACCACTGAGCCACACAGGGGCCCCCATTATCCTTTTTAAGATAATATCTTAACATCATAATAGACTTCTTGCTGTGTTTGATGATGTCTGTTGAAACTAGATCAGCCTTTAGCTATCCTGTCACTTTCTCTCCTTCTATCTCATATCTCAAGTCAAAACAAAGTATGCAATAGTGAGAAAATTTTAGCCTCTGTTCTGTGAAATCAAGGTGTTATACTCTACCTGTTGCTACTTTTGTAAAAGAAATCTTGTATGTATGCACATAGCATACAGAACTTCTACTCTTTATTTGTGAAGAAATTCCTTCTATGGTATAGGAAGAACACATTAAAATGGATAAAAAAATTTCATGTTATTTTTAGTGAAACAAATAAATGTGTGATTGGAAGTTGCAGTGTTTCACTCTTGAAAACATTGATTGAACATTGATTGAAAGGCCACTGTATTCAGGGAACTGTGACAGAAAATAAAGGAGTATATAAAAGATGTGTTACCTTCCTTTTGAAAGGTTTACAGCGGGATGTAGGGAAAAAAATACCTGTAAAAGTAAATAGCAGTGTATTTGGTTGATACTGACTGGCTATATAAAATTGCTTTTGGACATGTTTCATGATTCCTCATAAACCAAAGATTTAATAAGTTTACTTGGCAGCTGATGGGCAAAGTTAAAAAAAAAATATCAAATGAGTTTTTTGTTTTCCTTTAAGCAGTTCCTGGCAATGCTTTCCTTTTTTATTTTAAGCAGATGAGTTTTTAAAACAATGATTGCATTTAGGACCTTTACGAAAGCTTGTAAACCATGGATTTGATGAGCTGGGTCCTGAGATCTGAACTGGGAGCTAGCTTGCTGCACACGCTGCAGGGACTCAAAGATTCTGGTATTTCCATGCACATAGACAGACAAACATAATGAGGGCAAACATCAGCCTTGTGCTATTTGAGTAGTGAACTATAGCTCCATGAAGACTGGCAGCTTAAGCCAGGGTCTGGGTCCTGTCTATAGGGTGAGCAATGAAGGGTGACTGGACTTAGATGGAGAAAATACTTATCATTAGTTTTGATAGCTTTTTCATTAAAACCCCATTTCCTGAGTGGATGGATATACCAATTTAAATATTTGCTATTCATTTCATGTTGCTTGGCAATCTTTGTTTCCTTTGTATCGGGGGACATGTTCGCTTGGCCATGCAGTCTGTCTCCCAAGAGTGCTCTTTGATGAGATATTTTTTCTTTATCAGGAAATTGATTTTCTTGCATCTCTTTCTGAGATTACTGAATCCAATCTTGGAGTAAAATAACTCAATTCTTGGAAAAAAGTCTAATTTGAGAGCCTGGTGGTTTTTATTTTTATTTATTTTTTTATTATTTTTATTTTTTTTCCGGTCACAGCATCAAAACTGAGTGTGACCATGCCAGTAATAGAGGCAGAGTAGATGCCTCCTTGTTTGCCCAATCCTTCCCCCTCTTGAACTCACCAGTCTCCTCTAGCAGTGCTCTTCATCACATTAGCCTCTGAACACCCTCCTTCCACCCTAGGAAGCATCCTGCTCTGATGTAGCTTTTCACTCTTTTTCTTGTTCCAAATCTTAACTCAGCTTTCTCAGTCTTATTCTGGGCTATCTGCCCTTACAATTGTGTGTTTTTGTTTTTTTGATCAGAATGGCCTAAATTCACCACTTTTCCTTGGTGATCAGAGTTGGCTTTATGGCCTAAGCTTTGGATTAATAAAAGCTGGACTCCTAGGTCCCAGACAGGCACCCTGGTCACACTCTATGTCTTTCCAAAAGAGATGCACTGAACAGTTTTATTATGTATAAGGGCCTTTGCCATGATACTTTTGGGGGGGGATGTGTATATTTATATCTCATCTTGATGTTTTATTAATGACCAATAGTTGTTTAGTCTACAGTGGCAATAGGGAGTTGGAAATCAGTCTGTGTGTCTGGGTCTAGTTTGCTTAAGTCCTAAAATCAGAACTGGTTTAATGCAGCACAATGGATATGGTTATTATAAACAATTATGGTAAGAATGCCCAGTTTTCTGTAATTAAAATGCCCAGTGTATTCAATTCATTGGATTTTGTCCTGTGACCATTGTGCTGTTCTCTCTGTGTAGAGAAGTGTATACAATTAAGTCTTGCATAACATGCACTTTGTCAGTCCAAAAAAATTTTTTTTCAAGTTGCTCATGGTGTCGCTGGTCCTTATTCTGCAACATCAGCAGTGCTTGTGGGCCAAATGCAGAGTGAAGACTGCAGTTGAAGCAACATTTTTTGTTGTTGTTGTTCACATTCCAACATTCTTAAGAACTGCCTGAAAAGAAACATTGGAACTATGTCCTGAAAGTACTTTGGAGAGCCCTGTACTACTGGAGAAGTTAAGAACCTTATAGTTCTGAGGGGAAAAAAAAGACTGTAGGAATCTCTCTCCTTCCCCTGGCTTTGTGACAATGGTAGTCTTTTTAAATCTTTATCTTAAAGGTAAAAGAAAAAGTAAAATTAAAAATGTTACAGAGTTTGTGTTGTTTCTTGTTTTCTGGCTTCTTGTGATAGGAAGAGGACATCTTTTGTTGTAAATAATGAGATGATTCTGTCTTGCACAAAAAAAAAAAAGAAAAGAAAGAAAAAGAAAAAAAGAAAGAAAACTCAATGCACTATTTTGGCAAAATGCCTCTCTGGCTCTCGTCTCGTAGGACTTTACCTCTGTACTTAGCAGAGACTTTCTTTCATTTCCTTCCTGTTTCTGGCTGAAAGGCTAGGAATAAGGTGGAATGTATATATTGCTTAGATTTTTATTCTTTTCTTCTTAGCTATTGCTAACAATTGACAAAGACAGAGGTGGGAAGCAGCCATCTCAGTATTTGACAATGTTTAAGTCTGTTATCCTCTGCCCAGAGTGAAACACAATCTGAAACATTTCACCCTCTTGTGCAATATTTCCTCTGTCTTTGCTGCCTCCAGTTTAAAAGGAATCATTAAGATACTTTTTAGCCTTCGCCTCACCCTAGGCTGTTAATAGAGCAAAAGGAGCCAAAAGTAGCAGAAAGACAGCAGGTCTACAAAGAGGGCAGAAAGGCTTGGAGTCACAGTCACGCACCCGCCCAAAGGTCTGTATTCTCTGTGGCAATTTTGCCAACTATACAACAGGAAAATAAATGTAATTATAAGCCTTTTAAGGAGGTTTTTAAAAAATGCTTTGTTATATTTTTACATGTATGAGAGTATCAAATGAGAAATATTTTTTAATAATTATAGTTAGATGGTTAGACAAATATAAATTATTGACTTTATTTTCCATCTTCAGTGGGAACAAGGATCTCATAGTTTGAAGAATGAAGATATTCTCCTTCCTCTACTCTGCTTCACTCCACTCCCCTGCCCCTAAATAGGTGCATGGCTTGGCATAGTTTGGTCCTTTCCAAAGCCTGTTATCTCACAATGTTAATTTATAGTCCTAAACTCCTGGAAGAATTATGGGTGGACCTTTGGGAGAGTAAACAAGACCTATACATTGAAATAAACCTTTATAAGAATTAGAACTACAGTGGCAAAGAGGTAGAGATCTTTTAACAGTGATTTAGGAATTGTATTCAGAAACAGGTACAGGATGCTTATAATGAGCCATATGATTTTTTTTAACTCTACTTTTTAAAAAGACTTTATTTATTTATTTGAGACAGAGTGAGCATGAGCAGGGAGGGGGGCAGAGGGAGAAGCAGATTTCCACTGAGCAGGGAGCCAGACGTGGGGCTTGATCCCAGGACTCTGGGGTCATGACCTAGCCAAAAGAAGACTGAGCCACCCAGGTGCTCCGGAACTATATGATTTTTATGTGAAAAGTAAAATGTTAGCTTAAGCACAGAGTTAAAAATGGGATGCACATCTAATCAAGGTTACATGTTTGATATATGCTTGGTCCCACAGTTAAAAGTCATTTAGTTGGGGGCTATACCAAATTGCAGAAGATACTGTTTCTCCTGAACTTGGCTAAGGGTTATTTCTTAGCTTTTCAGATACCTGTCACAAATCTGTTCTGTTTCTAGCTCCACTTCTGGAAGATTCTCCCATTATATATAGAGACCCAGTATTATCTCCGTGACTAGTCTGTGGCTCTTCTGCTGGCCTGTAGGGTTGAAATTTGGTAGTGTTTTTTCTCGGGCAGGTCCACTCGACCACTTTTGACCCCACAGGCTCAGGTGTCAGTTTTCTGAGTTAATTCCGTATTTATGCTAATGTTTGAGGTGGAAGTCCACATACTAAGCTTCTAGTTTAATTAAGACTTGCATCTCAAATGCAACCCCTTTTGGCACCTCTCCAGCTCACCCTGATTTTTTTGCCTAGTTGTTTTCGTGTAGACTTGCTATCTAGTTAAGGAGGTTACAACAACTGCAGACATGAACACTTTAGTGATGGTGACAGTTTTCGAAGAGATGGATGGATAAACGAGTGTGTGTATGTATATATATACTGAGTGTGTATGTATATAGGCTGAGTTCACCAAGATATGGCTGCCTTCAGAAATAGCACTGGCTAAAAAAAAAAAAAAAAGAAAAGAAAAAGAAAAGCAGTTGCTACCATGTTGCCTCCTTTTCAAGACATTTGCCTTACACCATTATGAAAACTAGATTCAACATTAGTAGGCTGAAACTTAATCAATTACAAAACCCCATGGCTGTGTATGCAGCTGAGCCTGTCCAGATAATTAGCTGACATTTATACAATCCATGGAAGTTTGTGTAGGTGAAACAAAATAAAGCAAGAGGGAATGTTAACTAAAAAATAGTTTATATGCCTGAACATATTTTATAACAATGTAAAGGTAAAGATATATACTAGATATACTGCCCAACAGAAGATTCCTTTAAAAGGGCACAATATAATGTGGTGAGTATTTTATCAAAATACAAGACTTGTAATGGAAAAATACTCTTTTCTTTAAAGGATGAGCAAATTCTGCCATAAATATTCACACAATTGGTCACCAAGTATAATTTAGGACCGTGTTTGAGAAACATTTTCCATATGAATATGCTTTAACACCTGCATCCCTTTAAAGCTCCGTGTTCAGTAAGGGGAATTGATAGGCATGAGGCTGAATGGAAGGGGAGAGAAGCAAATGGAATTCTAAAAATCGTCTTTACATTTTTGTCTGTAAAAAGGAAATTAAATGCCTGCAATTATAACACAGCTCTCTCTTCCCCCCAAAACAGTTTTCAGCCCATTTTGAGAGTTTCTTCCCACTTTTCAAAATGAATCATGAGAAAGGAGGTATTTTCCCCGTTCAAGGGCACACAGACCTCAGCCAGAAGCCCCCTTGCAAGCCAGTTTGGTGATTAGGTTATCATTAGTGACACACAGTGGAAGTCAGAATAAGGTTCTTTAAAAAGGAATAAATAACATTTAAAAATATGTGTTTGTCTTGGAAATTTTTAGGCCCTAAAGGTATAAGACATTTATATTATATCTCAATTGCTTTATAAAGCTGACATTTTACTTACACATATTTATTAGTTTTCAGTTTTGTTTCTCGTACAAGATTCCAGAAAGTCTCTTTTAAACAACCGTCACCAGGTAATTTAGCTCTAATCAATAATTCTCTGGCCTTTTTATAGAACCCATTATTTTCCCCCCTCTTATTTTATTCTGTGTGATCTTGTATAACTATTCTGTGTGATCTTATAACTACACCAAAGTGTTTATAAAGAGATCATGAGCCTAATTATAAAACATCATGTTGCTTTTCATAAAATGGAAAAGTCTTGATGGAAGCATTTATTTATTCATTTATTAAATGCTTAATCTGAATCTGCTGTGCTCTAGGCACTGGCCTGAGCGCTGTGGATATAGCAGTGGTTTAAGGGTTCTTCCTCACAAAGAACCATGGTTATTACTAAACAAAGTAAATTAATACAAAAATGAAAAAAGTTCTTTTTTTTTTAAAAGATTTTAAGTATTTATTCGTGAGAGACACAGAGAGGGAGAGGCAGAGACATAGGCAGAGGGAGAAGCAGGCTCCATGCAGGGAGTCCGATGTGGGACTGGATCCCGGGACTCCAGGATCATGCCCTGGGCCAAATGTAGATGCTTAACCACTGAGCCACACAGGAGTCCCCATAAAAGTTCTAAAGGTAGTAAAAATACAGATGAGTTAAAGAGTTATCAGTAGTATTAGCTAAGGGTTCCATTATATTCAATGATCAGGAAACCCATCTGTGAAATGCCATTTGAGATAAATACAAGTAGCCAGAAGGGGACAATGGACAAAACATTTACATGTGGAGAGGAACGTACACACAAATGAGGCAGGAAAGAGGTAGGTATATCAGAAGGACAGAATATAAACCAGTGGAAATACTGGAATGAGAGATCGAGGAATCCTAGATGAGTTTGGAGATGTAAAGAAGGGCCAGAGCATGCTGGTCCCTTACAATTTATAGGTAGGAACTTTGGATTTTATTCTAAAGTATAATGGTTTTGTGCAGATAAGCACCTTGATCTGATTTATGCTCTAATAGGATCACTTTCAAAGAGGCAGTTAGTGAACAAGGTGTATCAGTAAGCAAGGGGAGTAGGTGATAAGGTCTCATAGGAGATTGGTCCAGGACACACAGGGATGAGGGGCAAAACTTGCACTGGGAAGAAGACTGTACATTGATTACCATCACATGGCTTTGTGGAGCTCCTAGGTGTAGTTGTTGGTGGACCAACTTGGACATTTCAAAGCTCAGCCTTATATAGACAAAATGTTACTTTTTCTCATTGGGCACACATACCTTTATTCTAAACATTAATAAAGAGAAAGTAAAAAAAAAGTGCCAAAGACAGCTTGCAGCATGAGCTATTTACAGGAAGTAACTATTTGGTGTGGAATAAGGTGCAATATAGAGTTCCAAGCAGTGTGACTTCATGACTTGATTATATCCACTGGAAACCACATTTACTCCAAGCTTTTCACAGAAGTAGTTGTGTTCTTATTTGCCCAGTGGTGAAATGGCCCATTATGCCAGTGTAACATTCTATCAACTCTTTTTATATCTGCCTTCCAGCAGGCTGAAGGGCTGGTGAGAGTTTGGACTCTGGTCATGTTTTAGGCCTCAGTCTCATATCCCTTTTCCCTCTGCGAGGGTTCCCTTAGCATCTCAGTTAACAAACCCAGTTCTGTGCCCAGCTTCTCCATCACCCTGATGGTCCCCTGGGCTTTACTTTGTGCCCATTGTTGAGGATGATGATGATATTAACTTCTCACTAGAGCATTTACTGTTTCAGCCATTGTGCTGCTTTCCGTCTTATCTCATTCATCCCTTAGAGCATCTCTGAAGGTGTCCTGAACTTTGTAACATTAAAGCTTAGTATCAGAGAGACTGTGATTTGCCCAAGGCCATGATGAACCAGTGGAATAGTTGAGAATAAAATTTCAGACAAGAGATAGGAAAGTGCAAGAAAGGTGCAGAGGGAAGGCAGGGATGGGAGATGTTGAGGTGATGGCTTGGTGGTGGGTACCAGGTGGGCCTGTGGGCTGGTCTAGCTATGACACTTAGCACATGAGTGAATCATGTGGTACTTAGAGACTAAACCAACCAAACACACTATTGCTTTCAAACAAACCATTTTATTTCCTGGTGTACGTCCACACAGAAATAACCAGTTTGGGACAAAATCCAGTGTGCTTGGAATAACTTCAATCATTTAGGAACCTCAAGCCTACTTAATAAGCCAAGTCTCCCTCACAGCACATAACCTTCGAAGACTGTTTTTACCCAAATTAAAGCACAAATGGTGCCCATCCAAATTTTCATTCACTATAATTTTGGATTCCTTTGGGGTATTTACCTTTGGCAAGGAAACTAAAGCCGATCTGCATGGCCAATAAATAACAGTTGTTTCAGTCAGAACTGCAGGAAGGCTTTTAGTTAAATGAAGATGAAATTAAGTAAATTCTGCTTATATGGACATTCTCCAAAATATGGACTGGTAAGGAAATAATTAGCAAGTTCTAGATAAATCAAAATATTTATATTGTTATTCTTGATGGCAAACTACCCTGTGTGGAGTCTATTAAATACACTTCAGTAACTTACATCTTTTAAAAAAGCTGTTTCTCCCTGAGAAACTACTGTCTACCAGAAGCCATCTTGTAAAATAATAAGATTCTGTAGATACTTGATGAAAAATTACAGGCACATATGTGTGAGCACTAAAAACAATACAGAGTTAATGTGGAGAATTATTAAAGACATTCCCATTAGTTCTCTATTTAAGAAACCCTTAGCAATTATAAGAGGAGCCAGTCTCTTCAGCTAATGACTATGGGGCATGCACATTAACAGATTAGCATAAACTTATCCTTGATGTAGCTATTAGTTGGGTGTTAGGGAGCCTCAAAAGATTTGGAGATTCTGATGAATCTGAGCAAACTTGGGGAGTAACAGTATCATCGAATCTCTAGGAGCAGATGTGCTCCACCTGGTCTGTGCCCTTCGTGGCTTGGTTGCAGTGCTTGCCTGGTTCTCATCCTGAGGGCTTTCTTCAGCAATTGGTTTTAATGTCTACTTTTCCAGTCTTTAGGGCATTTCATTCTTGGCTGATTACTCTTGTATTGTCTGTTGTGCCAAGTGAAACTGGGCCACTTGAAAAATCATGAGAAAGAAAAATTGAGAGCTTTGCCTATGTTAGGTGAGTGTAAAAGAATGCTGTCAAGTTAAAAACATTTATTGCCTGTTTTGTGCACAGCACAGTGTTGAGTCCTGGGATTGTTCGTAGAAACCTGGTGAGGACCAGAAGGAAGAAAAAATCCAAACATGGTCCCTGCCATTGGATCACACGTAGCTCTTTCTTTTTTTACTTATGCTGTTAGGTGTGTTGCTTTAAGAGAACAGACAAATTTGACATTTGAGAAGATTTGTTTTTTTGAGGCTCCCATTCTGTAGGTTTCACTTTGTTAATCAGTGGTAATTGAATGTTTGGGAACATGGAAATTTGTGTTCCCATTTTTCAGAGAGGGCCGAGGACATGTTTACTTTCCTTCCTCTGATCATTCACCAACTTTTCCTTCTGCCACCCATCTGCCTTCTGTACAGTTCCCAAAGGCTAGTTAGGCCAGCACAGGTGTTATATTTAATGTAGCCATCAAGCCCAGTCCATGGTGCTGCATCTTCAATCAAGTGTTGTTCCTGATGATCCTTGCCAACTCTCTAAACCACTGGCAGAGGGCTATAGCATTTTATTTCCTCCAGCCTATTAATCTGTAAGAGAGACATGCTTAATAGTAAACTCTGAAAATAACCTGGCTAACCACCTGCTCCCTCCATGCAGTGAGTATATCTTAAAGTACAGAGGACAGGCCACACAGCCTCAAAGTATGGGTGAGGGAGGTGTCAGAAAGAGAAGTGAATTGGGAGGCAGGTCAGCAGGGTTCCACGTCTTGTCTTGTCTTTGGGCCAACCACTCTCCTCTTCTAGGCTTTCATTTCCTTATCCCTCATATTAGGTAGTTGGATTCAGTGATCTCCAAGGCACACATTGAGCAGTCAGTGGTTCTGTGATTCATGTCAGCAAAGGTGAGAGAGAGCTAAACCAGTGTAAACAGTGACAGCTAGACCTCCATCAACCCCAGTGCTGACATGAGTCTAGTCATGAGTTGGCACCAGAAGGTGCAGAGGCTTTAGAGTCCGTGTGTAATGTCAGATACTAGCAATACTAGATATCTGGTGTTGAGGCATCTGAAGTAGATGGTGTTGACACTCAAAAGTAGAGCAGAAGTGACAATAGGTAGCTGCTGTCCTTCCTTCTACCCAGGCCTTTTCTGAAGAGGCAGGTGGCCCAGAAGGTCACCAGGCAGGTGTCTAGCTGCCCTAGGGGCAGTCTGATCTTGAATGTGCTGCTCACCTGATCTGAGCTCACTGGCTGCCTTCAGCAGGAGGCAGGAGTGTGGCTGCTCGGCTGAGCCTTTCTTTGTACAGACAGCTGCTGCTGCCACTCTCTGCCAGGTGACTGTCCCTCTCAGCAGCAGCTGTGAGAAGGAAGAGAAGAAAAGGGGCAGTGACCGCAGGGCAGTTCTCTTAAAAATAGCTTTAGGGTTCGTGCCATAGCATACTGATTTGGCTTTTGGGTAGATTTAATTTACATAGTGCATTCAAGAGTCCCCCAAAACCTAAAGGAGAAAAAGAAAGCAGAAATATTTATTTAGGTCAAATGCAATATCTAGGACAAGTTTACATGGGAAGCAGTTTTAAAGGTTTTTATTCAGAGACTAGATTAGAGGAAGCAGTAAGCAAGTGAAAGAAAAAAAATGTTAATGATGATGATAAGAACAAAAACAGTAACAGCAAAGTAAGTGGTTGGTGCTCGCCATTGCCACATCAGTCCATGTGCCATACAGGTAAGTCCTCTACTTTCATAACAGCCCAAAAGTTTGCTTGAAGGTAACTGAGCTTCACAGTAGTCAATTCAGGTGCTCCAGTTTACACATTAGTAGAATATCCAAAAAGGGAATAGTTGCCTTCATTCCTCGCCCCCCTCCCCCCTTTTAAGATCCTTTAGTCATGTGCTACCCTTTTAGGAACTATTATCCCAGAAAACTGTTTCTGCTCATAGGTAAGAGGACTTTCTGTCCCTTGCCAGATTTTCAGTGACTAATGCAAACTTCTCTTATAAAAATTTGATCGGATTCTGAAATGTGGAAAACAAAAAGAGAAAGCATACCATGGTAGGCAGAATAACAGCCCCCAGATTTGTCCACATGATCATCCTCAGAACCTATGAATATATTGTCTTACATGGCAAAAGAAACTTTGTAGATGAGATTAAATTGAGACTTAGAGGACATCCAGGATTACTGGATGGATTCAGTGTAATCAAAAGGATCCTTACAAGTGGAAGAGGGAAACAGGAGGGTGTCTGAAAGTCAGAGAAGGAGCAAAGTGTGATCATGAGGACTTAGCTTGACCTCGCTAGCTGTGAAGAGGGAAGAAGAGAACAAAGAACCAAGGGACATGGATGGACTCTAGAATAGGGAAAAGACATGGGAACGGATCCTACAGAATCCACAGAAAGTAATTCAGGCCTGCTAACATCTTGATTTTTACCTGGGGACTCTCATGTCAAACTTCTAATCTATAGAACTGTAAAATAATGTGTATTGCTCTAAGGCACTGAGTAAGTGACAATTTGTTACAGAAGCTATAGAAAATGAATTCACTGTAGAAAATAACCTAAATTTACCAGAAGTATTGATGGCAAGGACACATGGCTCCCACCCTGGAAATTGAGCTGGTCCTGTGCTTATGCTGGTTGCTTTGGGCAGATGAAAAATCCTAATTTAATCCATCTTGCTTCTCTAGATTCATATGAGAACTTGTCTTTTCTTGGATAAAAACAAAAGATAGAAACAAAAGTATGCCTGACAAGATTCCCAAAGATATACACAACACCAACCTTTACCACAGCCTTGCTCTCTTATAAAACTATGGAATTGGGTGCCTGGGTGGCTTAATTGGTTAAGCGTCTGCCTTTAGCTCAGGTCATCATCTCAGGGTCCTGGGATCAAGCTCCCTGCTCAGGGGAGAGCCTGCTTCTCCCTCTCCCTCTGCTGCGCCCCCTGCTTGTATATTCTCTCTCTCTCTCTCTGTGTGTATCAAATAAATAAATAAAATCTTCAAAAAAAAATAAAGCTGTGGAATTACTAAGAGCACACTTCTCAACAGTACAATCTGATATTATACATAGATTTGAATTTCTTGAATAGGTGTTTATGTTGTGAAGCCATACCGTGGATTTAGATGCTGACATTTTCAGGATCTCTCATGATCTCCATGTCTCTTGCATTTGCTGTTCCAGTTTCCTGGAATGCTCTTCCTGATGACTTCCACATGGTTTACTTCCTCACTTCTTCAAGTTTTTGCCTAACTGCCACCTTCTTAGTGAGACTCTCCATAACCAATTTATTAAAAATATGGCCCCACTCCTCCATCTTTGGACTCTCCAAAGAGTCCAAAGCAGACTTTCTTTTTCTGTCTTCCTCTGTGATTCTCATTACCATTGGATGCATCTATATATCTGACATGTATTTTCTTGACTTTTTCTCTTCTGTCATAAATTATATGTTTCATAAGGGCAGGATTTTTTCTGTTTGTTTACTTATACCTCCACAGCATTATCTGGCACTTGATAGATATTCATCCAATATTTATTGAGTGAATAAAGAGTTGTTAGACTTTAGTGGAGTGTTGGTGAAGCATAAGCCTTCCCCCTTTGAATTATGTCACTCACTATACAAGTTCAAGCCCACTGTTAGTGATGGCATTGTTTTCTCAGTTCCAGGAAAGACTACTTACTTACACCTGAGAGCTCAGGCTAGTTTTTGCCATCTCCCTTGTTGTCAAGATAACTTTTCCACTAGCCCTTATATGTCTCTTATCCTTGTATCACTCTGACTAGTCAGATTACATGGAAAAAATGACATAGGATGCAAGTTTGAGTGAGTGTGCAGGATACTATGTTTAAATACATAGTATATGAGAGGTTCAGACTAGTTATATATTGTTAGCACAAGTTTTCCACAATTATGCATAAATCACATTCTTTCTCCAGATAGAAGTTGTCATGTTATCTTAGTCATGTTATAAGCAGCCCCTCTGGAAATTCTGTGTATAAAAGCTTCTGTTAGAGTCTATAAGGTGACCTAATATTTATTTTCATCTTCATTTGAACTGAGCATGCCACATTTAGATTACTCTGCTGAATGTAGAGGCACACATTCTTTCAAGAAAAGGGATCAAGAATCCAGAAATGAAAAAACAAAAACATGTTCAATAATACACTGATTTTGACAGAACTACTACTTGTCTATATTAGGTATTTTCTTCAAACTAGTCCAGAATGCTCCAAATTTTATCTTAAACATCTTCTACACAGCTTAATATTTTTTATTTTCTCATTTAAAAATCTCAAATTGCTGAACATTCTCTTGTTTTGAGGATGGATGTATATTTTTAATTCCTCAGTTGCATTTGAGTTGAAAGTGTAAACAGATTCTTATCTGAACTATCACCTCACACCTCATCACCCTCAAGTAAATGTATTTTACTGTAGTGCTGATGACTAAGGCTGTTCTGGTGATAGGAAATACAGGAGGAAATTTGCCTGCAAGACATGCCAAGTTTGCAATCACTCAGATATATTCAACAACAATATTCAGTTCTGCTGAATTATTAATGAAGCAAAGCTGAAAGACTCACCCTGACCATCTCTATTCATACTTAGATGAGAATTTATAAGGCAAACAAGAATATATGCTGAGTGTTGTTATAAGAGCACCTGTTTTTCATTTGTGTCTATCATAAAGGCTAGAAGGAATCATCTGGGTTGCTTATTAGAAAATGTAAATTCATGGGACTCTCTCTCCAGACCAACTGAATCTATTTCTCCAAGAGTAGGGCTTAGAGAATCTACATTTTAAATAAACTTTATAGATGATTATCATGTGTCTTAAAGTTTGGCCTACTCCGATAGAATACAGTGCAATCCTTCCCCTATAATCACTTTCACTGTGTTGGTGACCAGTGAGTAGCTGGGTTGGTGTGGCACTGCCATGTGGATTGCCATGTGTGTGGTCCTTGGCATGACTTAATGATAGCAAAGCCAGGAGAATATCTGTAGGGAAACATGGCACTGATAGCTAAGCTACACTTCCTTGAGCCATACCAAAGCTACATTGTGAGAGAAGCCAAGTTACTCTGCTGGTCATTACCTCAGAAGTCGCATCATCTTGTAAAAGAGAAACAAGGGCACCCTTCTCCTTAGTAACTAGATTGTATTAACTAATGGTAAAACTATCTTATATTATAAAATGCTGTAATTCAGTGCTGAGGGGTTCCCTGGGTGGCTCAGCGGTTTAGTGCCTGCCTTTGGCCCAGGGCGTGATCCTGGAGTCCCGGGATCAAGTCCCACATCAGGCTCCCGGCGTGGAGCCTGCTTCTCCCCTGCGTGTGTCTCTGCCTCTTTCTCTGTCTCTGTCTCTGTCTCTCTCTCTCTCTCTCTGTGTGTGTGTATGTGTGTGTCTCATGAATAAATAAATAAAATCTTTAAAAATAATAATAATTCAGTGCTGATTGTTTCATTCCATTTATGTCTTAGCCATTTTTATAGTATAGTTAATTAAGTAGAATTAGTTTAAGGTAGTATTTTTTTTCTTCTGAGGAACATTTTATTGAATAATGTTCAGAACTTGGCAGTTTTGTTGCCACCATCATAACAATCCTGCTTTAATAAAGCATTGCATGCTCTGACATTTTCCTGAATACACAGAAGTTATGGGTCAAGATCTCTCTTTGAAATTGAGTTGCCACCAGTGCAGCCAGGATGAGCTGCTTGCCCAAAAGGGGTCTTTACAGTCTTTTCCTGTCTGGGCCAACACGTTTTTTTTTGTGTGTGTGTCCTTCATATGAGCAACTGCTCTTGGCCTTCCTCTCTTCTTTGTCACAGTGTTACAATGAATAATAAGTTGAACTGAGAGAGTTCTGGTGAATAGTACTTAGATAACATTTGCAAACTTTTTGTAGACCCTTAAGTGCTATGCAAAAGGAAAGGTTTTCTTGAATAGGTAGGTGGGACTTCCAATAGAAAAGTCAAGGTTCAGTGATAACTTATCTTCTTGCTGGCTCTGGTATAGAGGGTTCTTCTAGGAATTCTATTTTTACTCCCCCACCACCCACTGTTTTAATCATGCAAGCAATGCATATTCATTGTAAAAAGAAATAGGGAATACGTTAAAAATAAACATGTATATACAAATAAAAATAGAGATCAATCATCATCCCATCCAGTAGAGGCAATCACTAACATTTTCCTTTCTAAGAAATTATATACATACCCTTTTCCCTTCTACAATATAATTTGTAGAAGATATGTGACTTTTCAACTCAATATAGATAGGAATATTTGCAGTTTCAAAAACTGCAGATATTTTTTGAAAAGACAACTTATCTATGAGCATATTGCATTTTGCTGATAGAAGTGTATTGTGGTATTTAAGAACACAAGCCCTTAAGCCAGACTTCTAACATTTGAATTCTGGTTCCATCTCTAAGTAGATGTGTGACCCATGTAGTAACTTAAATTCCCTGTGCTTCCATTTCCTCAACTGTATAATGGGATTAACAATAGCATTCCTCTTATTGGGCTGTTTTGAGGATTAATGATATAATTAATTATATGTTAAGCACTTAGAAAAGCACCCTATGAATAGGCAATAGTCAATAGATGTTAGCTGTTATTATTGATTAATTCTCTGCCATTACACATTTAGGCTAGAGGAGTTTGTTAACTGCAAATGTATGATATTGTTTGGGCAAACCAAACCTCTTAGAATTAACCTCCTATGTTGTCATTTTTCTTTGTTAGGAACAAACCATCATGTGTTAGGAAGCCTAAGGAAGATAAAAAAATATGGGATACATACACATTTGAGAGATGAGTGATGATGAAATTGTAGGAATCCCCAGAATTCTTCACATTTTTCCCTGCCAACTCCTGCTTAATCCTAGGCCTAGGGTAAAATACTATGAATATTCTCAGTTCAATTATGAGAAGACTTTTCCCTGATTCTCCAGGAAATTCACAAATGTACAGAACTGGGAAAGATAAGTGGCCAAACTAGAGAATGTAAAGCAAAGCAGGAAAGAAGGTGACTGTCATTATGAAAAGAATGCTCATTCAAGGCTAGCTGCTTGATATAAGCTGAACAGTTAGGTAAAGGGGGTACAATAAGGAAAAGAAGGCAGTGTTAGTGGCTTTTGTCAATATCTCCTCCTCATCTCCAAAATATCTTTCATTTCCTTCCAAGTAAAAGAAAATGACTGTTACTTGCAAAACGACAATTATACTAATTAGTCTTTATTATTTGCAACCATCTTCTCAAAGATGATTAACAAGAATTACATAAAAGGAATCTATATGTGATGACATACTTGTTTGATCGGAGAGTATTTTCTGTAGCAGTTTAATCAGGGATCTTACGATGAGAAGTTCTGACGAGTTTTTGCATGTCTGCTGCCTGCAAAAATGTGTCAGAATTTGACCTGGCTAATTTTTATTTTCCAAGATGGTTGAGAGGTACGCAGGTTGATATTAAGTTTACACATTTCAGAGCATATTTTATGGAAACTTAAGACAGAGAAAGATCTCTCAATGTTTAAATATTGGCCTAACTTGTCTTTTCTCCCTGGTATATGTCTGCATAACTGCAAAGACCCTTTGTTCAAATCCCAGTTCTGCCACATAGTTATTATATGCTGGTTGTATCAATGACCATTTTTTCCCCAGATCTCAGCTTGATAATGAGAATGTGCCATCTTGACATTAAATGAAAGTAACGTCTACTGCATGATTTCTAGCATATTGTAGACATTCAATAAATATTAAGGATTTACCCTTACTTATCTGTTGAATCTTAAAACATTGTATTCTACCTATAATCTCTAAAATAAATGAACATTTGAGTAGACCTATCTTCTTAGTTAAGCAAACCAGGAAAATTCCCTTGAAATCTTTAGAACCAACCTCCTGAGACACAACAGCTCACTCACAGAACACTTCCCTAGTCATGCCTCACAGTAACCCTTGAACAAAAGACTCAGGTGCTTTTACATAACAGTGCTGGCAATGGCTTCAGGGTATTGGGTTGGGCTCTTCATGCATCTCTGAACAGACCATAGTAATCACTGGCACAAAACTGAAGTCAAATTTTGCCTTTTTGTTCCTATAATTGTAGAGAGTTAATGGGGGAAAATGATATAAGTGTAACTCTTCTCTGTTCGATTGGAATTATTTTGGACAGAAACTAAAATCAAACGGCTTAAGTCTGCTCTAGTTATTGAAAAATTTTACAGCTTACCCATTGGAGATTTTTCTTTTCTTTTCTGTCATTTATTGGTTTGGCATCATATGGATATAGCCAAAGTTAAAACACACATCTACCAAATCCCTTAACATCTTTTAAGTATAGCACTCTGGAAGGCCCTCCAGCATTCCTACAGGATTGACATTTACTCTCAGATGCATTTATAAAATTATAAAATATATCATTCCTAGGGGCAATATAAGATCATGATTCTCAGAAGGACCCCTGACTGCCTGTAGAAAACAAAAGGGACATCGTTCACCTTTACACTCATTTTCAGTTTCCGTACTTACAAACTTCTAAATTTCTGGTATGTGTGTGGTACAAGAGAGAGTCTTGTGAACAGGTCCTTTCAGATCTGTGGCAAATGGAAGGATAGATGGAGTGTGTGCTTTTTTCATGTGACGAGTTGTTTACTCATTCCTGACAAAACCACGTACTTAACCCTGACATGGAGATAGAAGGGCTGCAAGCTCAGCTTACATTTAGAAACCATACATGCCATCATAACTGTGAACTGGAAGCCGAGATAAAAGTTGAAGAGGCTATGGGGGCTGATGATGAGAAGGATGTTAGATTCCTGGTCCAGGTTGTGTTTTGACCAGTGTCTCCATTTGGTGAAGTTAGGCATGTTTCTGTTTTTAATGCAGGACATTACATATTTGAAATGAGCCAACTGATATTTTTCACATTTGCTCCCATGGCTTACCCAACTTATAGAGTACTTTGAAGGAGTTTGTAAAATCCTAAAGAAATTGCCTGAGGGCAAAAATAATCCTCTAAATGTATACAAAAACAGTTAATATTTTGGGGTTTTCTTTTTACCAAGATTTTTATACTCTTCGAATAGTAATAGTTGTTATTATTGTTATGGAAAATCTCTTGTACACTACATACTTTCATCTCACTTAATCTTCCTTCCAGTTCTATAAGGAGACATGGTATTTTCCATATATAATCTCTTGGAGACTGAGACCTAAGATCACACAACTTCTTTCTAAATGTTACACTGCATCACAATCTATGAGAGGACTGAGACAAAATCAGAAGTAAAAAAAAATACTTGAGCATAATTTGCAGAAGTTGAAGATAGACACACATAAATTCTAGTTTCTCCATTGTTCCTTTCCTTAAAAATCATGGAAGTATACTTACCTTCGCTTTATGGCCATAGTTGAGTACAGAATTTCTTGCTGGATTAGAATTGATTATATCACATACTGCCTAATTCCTTGGCTGAAGCTCTGAACAACGTGTGCTTGGGAAGCAAAATTCCAAACAAAGTGTGATAACATTTTGATTTGGAATTGCAACCAAGGACCATTCATTAAAGATCTCATTGTGCTACTACTGCCTATTCAAGATTTCCTGTCAGCACAACATGGAAAGAATTGACCCAAAGAGTTTGACTTTTATTGCATCATCTACACATTTTTCCCTTTATACAGTGACTTGATCAGTTGGTTTAGGTAGCATGCATAATTGTGTTCTTCTGCATTTAAAGAACTCATATAGGTGAAGTAGGATTTAGTTGTCCATATACTCAATTTAATACCCTTTGTGAAAGATAACTTCTTTTTTTTTAAGGATTCAGAAGAAGTTATTAATGTAATTGCTATCTCAGAGGCACAGCATTCATTTTAATACCCTTATTCATCAAGTGTTTTCACCTCTTGATTCTTGAGTATAATCTGCTTTGGAGCCAACAGGGGATCGTTGGAGGATATTGAATGTGATGCCTGCAGGAGGAGCTGTGTGGATTTTTTTAACATATATTTTGATGTATTTAGTTTCAGAATCAGGTCATTTTGCAGATCAGCACAGTGATACTTACCCTGAAGTAAAAGATGTATTTCCATTTCTTTTACAAATTAAATTATCTTTTGGATTTTAAAATTTGAATCTTTTTACTTTAACTTTGGATCTCATTAAAATTACAGAAACAGGAATGAAAAAAAAAATCCATATATAGCTTTCACACACACACACACACACACACACATGCACACACACACACACAAAACAGTTAACAACAAAAGTCAAGAATTACCCTAGGCTGTTCACATTTCTTCCTTGCTTATGAGAAATCTTTCGGTGAGTTTTCTTCTGTATCTACATGAGGCAAACCAAATGTCTGCAGCAGCTCAGAGCCGTGGGAGACAGTCCTGGCGATGGATGTTAATTATGAAGCTATCTTCAGCAACCTTGCCATTTCCTGAAGCTCTTGTGAGAAGACTGTGCAGCTTGCCATCTTCAGTAGTGCAGATCCAGTAAACCATTCTTTTGGTGTGTCCTAGGCGTGTGCTAAGGCAGGAGTAGTGGTGTGGCCTGATGCCTCTGATGTCTCAGCTCTGAGTATAACGTTGGCCTGGCTGCTCCAAATGATAGGCTCTGGTTTAGATCGCACCTGCACTTGACAGCATCCATTCTTGCTTAGCCATCTTCCTTAAGGTATCCTTTTCCTCTTCCCATACCTTTCACCCTTATCAACAAGTACATCATTTTACTGCTTAGACAACAACCACAGCTCCCTCTGCCTTTTTGTCTTCAGCCTCTCTCTGTCTCCATTTCATCTTGTGTACCAATGACTTAGGGTTCTTCCTAAAACACTATTTGCATCATGCCACCCTTGCCATCTGCTCTCTGATACTGCAGACATGTTTAGCCATATTCATTCATTATTCTCCATAATTGGATTCCCTTCGTTTTTATGTGTCCATCTTTATGCATGTCCATTCAGGCTGTTTTCCTCACCATGACATGTCAAAATGATAATTGATCATGTCTTGAGTACTTCTAATTTTTTTCCATTTTCTTTTCTAGTCTCTGAACAGCCTCTACCTTTGAATATGTGCCCAGACTAGCTTTGCTTCCCTCGTCACATCCCTAAACTGTACCAGAGTGTTAAGGCTGAGCCTTTAGACCAGCACTATCCTACAGAAATATAATGCAAACTACATTTGTAACTACATAGGTAATTTTAACTTCCTAATAGCTATGTTTTAAAAAGGTAAATATAAACAGGTAAAAAGAATTTTAACTATTTATTTATTTATTTATTTATTTAATTTTTTATTTATTTATTTTATATATATATATTTTAATATTTATTCATGAGATACACAGAGAGAAGCAGAAACACAGGCAGAGGGTGAGGCAGGCTCCCCACAGGGAGCCTGACACAGGACTTGATCCTGGGACCCCGGTATCATACCCTGAGCCAAAGGCAGACGCTCAATCACTGAGCCACCCAGGTATCCCCAATGTTTTTATTTAATCCACTATTTCAAAATATTATTATCTCAACATAGAATCAATATACAAATTATTAATGAGATATTTTATTTTTTAAAATGAAATCGTTGGAATCAGATGTGTTTTTACACTTAGCACATCTCATTCAGGGACTGTGTTGCCACATAGGATTAGTGGCTTCCAGATTGGGCAGCACAGCTTTTGACCATTTTAGGCCATGTTTTGTTTTATTTTCTTCTGCCTTTCTGTTGCCTCAGTTTCTCTTGACTACTCACCAGGTATATCTGCAGGGATGCTTCTCAGGCTTCTGTAGCTCTCATATTCAGGGAGACTTCATGAGCTCCCTCTCTGCATTTCTCATCCCTGCACTATCCACTTAGCGGCCTGGCCAGAAACCTTCTAGTTCTTGTTGAAATCCTCTTTCTTTACTCTCAATTCCACTTCATATGCAGTGATTCCTCATTATCTATCTCATAAAGCCTCCAGCTTCCCAGTGTTTCATAAAGGTCCTTCCTGCCCTGGCCCTGCTCTGCCTTTCCAAGCTGTGACTTCTGCCCTCATTTCCCTCTGTACCATCGGCTGCAGTTACCCACAAATTTTATGACTCCTTACACTTTACCTCTTTTCATGCTTTCCTGACTTAATACCTGCTATCCTTTATGCTTATGCCCTTTCTCCCAACCTGTGTTCTTTCTTTAAAAATTCCCTTTCATCCATTAAATCTCAGTTCAAACATCACCCCCTCTCCAGTCTTCCTTCTTCCATCCAAAAGAGTTTAAGTGCTTCCTCTTCTTTTTTAACACTTCACTACCTGTATTACATTTTATTTTATTATCATTTTTTTAATTTTTGAAATTCTACCTTAGACTTGTGAATTCCTTGAGAGTAGAGAAAATGTTTGTTTGCCTCTATTTTCCTAATACCAAGCAGTGACTGTTACATAGAAAGCAGCGATTCAGTATGTGAATATTTGCTGTGATGCTGGATGGCATACTGACCCTACTATATGGCCTGATATTTATGTATTCTATGATTAAAGTATTATTTTTGTCCTCTATACTGAATTAAAAACTACTTGATAACAAGGTGTTCTATCTCTTATTATACAGCATTAGCCAGGTATTATTTAATTAAAAAATATAATATATTACAATCTATTAATATCTATCTATCTCCCGAGTCTCAATGACTTTGATCAATTAGGGGAAGCCCTCTGATAAGGAGTACCTGGTACAGTCTTAAGAATTCACTCCCATCTTTAAGTTCTCTGTCTCTTACTAGGTTAAATAAGACAGATCTGAGTATTACCTAAATTGCATACTTTGGAACTGCCCTAGAAGGAAGTGGGGGGGAATAATGGCCATAGGGTTTCGCCTACATACTTTAAGGATAGATAATGGAATGCATTTACTTCATCAACCGTCATGCAACAGTATTTAAATGAGTGAAGAAATGTGATCATTAACCCGTCTCAGAGTCAAAAATAAGAGGTCTATACCTGTTTCATTTTTTTCCCTCTACAAAAAACCTATTATAATAAATTATGTGTTACTGTCTTCATTCTTATTAGAGGACTGACTATGTGTGTACCTTATAAGAAATTACTACATGGTATAATGAACATAAATTTGAGGACGTGTTAGTTCTTTATGGGAAAAATGATTTTTACCTTTTCGGTATGGGGAGATGGAGCACATAGTTGTTTTATGCTTCTTATTCACCAGTCAACACAAATTTATGTGCCTAGCACTTATTTAGGTACTGGCCATTTATATTGTGATTGTTACAGAAGGTGACTAGATAAACCTTCTCAACTCTATTAGATGGGGCTATTTTAAAATGCTTAATAACACAATCTCCCTCCCTCTCTAATACTCTACAGAGAGCAAGAAAGCCCTTTCCTGATTAGAGGGCACCATTAAAACAGTGGGAGACACTATCACATCAATGTAACACTATGGATTGTGAAAAACCTCTTTTAGCTGTGTTGTTAAGGCTCAGGCAGGGTATATCTGTGCTTCTATGAAATAGAAAACTATGGGAAGAATGGAAAGTTTCTTTGACATCTGTGGGACAAGAATCAAATTCAGAAGGAAGGTGTGGCAATTTCCTCCCATTTTAAAAACCTTTTCATTTTCAAATAATTTATTACTTAACTGAAAAGTTGCAGAAATTCACTAATTATATACTCTTAGCCTAGCTTCACCACATATTGGTGAAATACTATTAGATAAACTTCAGATCTTATTAAAATTCACAAGCTTTTTAAAAAAAAATTAATGTTGTTTTTCTGTTCTAGGATCCAATCCTGCATGCATTTAGTTGTTTTGCATCTTCTTAGTCTATTTTAATTTGTGACAGTTTCTTATTCTTTTCTTGTCTTTCATGACCTTCACACTTTTAATGAGGCCTGGCCATTTATTTTGTACAGTGTCTCTGAACTTAGGTTTATCAGGTATTTCTTCATGAATCAATTGAAGTTATGCACTTTTGGGAAGAACACCACAGATATAATGTCACACCCTTTTCAGTGCATTATATATGATGTCTGTATGTATTATTAGTGGTGATTTTAACCTTATATCTGCTAGATTTCTCCAACTGTAGAATGACTAATTTTCTCTTTCTAGTTGATAAATATCTTGGAGGAGATACTTTAAATTAATGCTAACATCCCCTTTCTCTTTAATCATTTGTACATTGATTTTAGCATCCATTAGTGATGTTGCCTGCAACTGTGATATTTCCCTAAGGGTGATTTTGTATTTCCCCTCAGATGACAATTGTTTTTCTATCTTTCTTTCCCTATGAGAGCATATTGCTACAGTCACCTTGACTCTAGTGGGTATCATTGGCAATGGAGAAGAAAGCACTCATCTAATGTTACTGGTGTTTTGCTTGGTCACTTTGGTTTTGTTAAATAAAGCACATAGACTAGAAGACCAAGAGGGACAAATTTAAACATCAAAGTTAACCAAAGGCTGTCAATATGTTAACACAAAGTTTTTTTGTTTTTTTTTAACACAAAGTTTCACAATCCAGAGATAACCCTATTAACTTTTTATTGCACCTTGGTATTAACCTAAATACTTTTCTTTCATAAATATGAATTTACAAATGTCTAAAATTTTAGTTTGATATCACCTTTTTTGCTTCCCATAAGAAAGTGACTTGACCTGTTCACCATAAATATATGGTAGAAGAAGCCATGGTGGAAAAGCATATTGATATCTATCATAAAAACCAAATAAAAAGATTTAGATCTGCAAAACTGTAGACTTCAAAAGTTCCTAATCAGTTGCTATCCATATGGAAAATATTACTGTAAAGTCTATGATGGGTAACAGCAGGGATTTATTTATTTAACAATGGTTAATGATTCTCTTAAGCAAACACAGGAAGCCAAATAGTATATGATATATATCTCTCTATATATACATATATATGTATAATGTATACATATTTAATTATATACATATATGTTTATATAAATTATATTATATTAAATATAAATGTGTGCTATTTATGTAAAATACTATCTAAATGTAATATACTTACCATATATGTATATATGCATGTGTGTGTATTATAAGTGTAGAAGATACCATTTTATAATTTGCTCTTTTCACTTAGAAATACACTGTGAGCTTCCTTCCATGCCAATGAATATAGTTCAACATAATTTTCAAAGCTGTTATTATTCCATTGTAATGTGTTTAATTTATTTAAAACCTTATATTCATTCACATTTGATTTTTGGCTCTAATGGTTGCTATCAAATCACACTCTAGAAAGGTGGCACTAATTTACTCTCCTGCCAGTAGCATATGTATGTGCCACATGTGCCACACTTTCTCTGAATACTGGTAACATTGTTCTTTTTAATCTTTTTGCTAGGAAAAGAAGTATTAACTCATTCTTTTATTTTCTCTGTTTTCTAAATAGTTTGAATATTTTTCTTTGTATTTCTTGGCCATTTCTTTGTATATTTCTTTGAATTACTTTGCTCAACATAATTCTACAAAAAAATTATTTTCTAAATTGAACCATATCACAATCCCTCTCACTCATAGCAGAAACTTCAAGCCCAACCTTGTAACACTTTACTAATTTAATTCATTGTTTTTACCTAGAATAGGCAACACTCAATTATTCACTGTCCTTAACCATTATAGGATCTTGGCTAGAAGAGCACAGGGTGGAGGTTTTCAGATCCAAGATCTGTCAGTATAATTTCCTTTCACGTTCTAATGGACTGTGACAGAATGCCTTCCCTTTAAAATGCATTACCTACTAAGGCTTCATCTGCAGAAATGAAAACAACCTTAAGCCCTCTTTGCCATTTAAATAGCCCTTATGCTGATTCCCTGGCCATCCCTTCATTCTGTGGTTAGGTCTAACTGTTCAGTTTTGCCATTACCCGTGCTGTTTCCCTCCTTGTACTTCCTCTGTTCCTGAAATTGCTAACTTATTAATGAAAGGACTGATTTACATGTTGGTATTTGATTTGCAACTGTCGTTTTATCTTTAGGGCTTCTTCTAGA
Source organism: Nyctereutes procyonoides (assembly GCF_905146905.1). NCBI lineage: Eukaryota > Metazoa > Chordata > Mammalia > Carnivora > Canidae > Nyctereutes > Nyctereutes procyonoides. The sequence continues at coordinate 27,024,299 of NW_026575040.1, read as the reverse complement.
GTCAAAAAATAAAATATAGGGATCCCTGGGTGGCGCAGGCGGTTTGGCGCCTGCCTTTGGCCCAGGGCGTGATCCTGGAGACCCAGGATCAAATCCCACGTCAGGCTCCCAGTGCATGGAGCCTGCTTCTCCCTCTGCCTATGTCTCTGCCTCTCTCTCTCTCTCTCTCTCTGTATGACTATCATAAATAAATAATAATAAAAAAATAATAAAATATAAAAATTGCTTATAAGAGACATGAATTTGTTGCCTGAAGCAGTTGCCCAGGTGCCAGAAAACAACAACACAAAAAAGCGTCATGTAACTAGTTATTAGAACCTCTACATGTAATTGAATTTGGATTTGTAGGAAATCAGGTTTTCTAGAAAAGTGTCTGCTGTTAAATTACTTTGAACATTAAGGGTTCAAACCAGAGCTGCCATCCACTCTTCCTTGCGAAACTTCCCTAAGCTGTACCACCTTGGAGAGGACCCAATGAGAAGCCATTATGGAAACAGATTCCCTAATGCAATTTTCATTAATTTCTTTACTGCTGGGCATGAAAATAACACATTAAATTCCCTCACGATCATGTTTAAAATCTCAAATCAGAGCAATTGTAAAGGAGTTACAGAAATGCTGTCATAAGTGTTATTTCATTTTACTTATGACAATGACTCTGCTATTAACCAGAGTAGCATAGCAGTCATACTACTGCTCTCAATCAGAAAGAAGAGACCATTTTATCCCATCTGTCCTGGCCTGTTAAAAGCATTTGCTATGCACATTCTTGTTCAAAAATTGCTGCCTTTCTAATGTATTTGCATGATGTGTGAAGATCAGAATTGCAAACAGGTCAGATGGGAAGTATATCTTTCTCTTCTTCATTCTCAAAATGTGTTTACTGTCTTCCATTAGGTTACAGCCTGGTTTACACTTACATTTTGTTAGTAAGGGCTGAGTTGTTTACAAGCAGTGTTGCCATGCGAACCTTGAAAATAGATCTGACAGGAAATTTTAAAAGTGCCAAGCTCAAGTTCAGAATGTGGGAATCAGGTTTGTAATATGTTGGTTGTGAGGCACTGATTATTGAAGGAAAATTAGTGACTTACATGTGCGCGCACACGCGTCTGTGTGCCTGTGTGTGTTTTAGTAATCGGGGTTTGTTACCTGCTGGGGAGAAAGAGATTTTTTTTCCCCAAGCCAGATTAATTCTTTGTCCACTCCACCCACCCCTACCAAAGGCACACAAGGCTGAATATTAACATGGTTATAGTGGGCAGACCATGGACACCTCTCTGGAAAATTCTGGACCTATGCTCTGGACATCTGGATGTGCCATTTCTAAGGGACAGGCTCCAAAAGCCAGCCAGAGTTCTATGCCAATTCATCCCATGACAGTAGGAGTCAGCCCAGAGACAGATTCTTGCTGTTTTCCGGTGAGACCATACCCCTTAGGCGATCAGGTGTTGGTTATATCAGTGTTTAAGCCTTTGGGAAGCAGATACTGCATAAATACTGTGTATGTGCTTTGGACCCATTGGTACTGGGCTTATACCCTGGCTCCCCACTGACTAGCTAAGTGATCTTGAGCAAGTTATTTAGCCTCCTTTTCTCAAATTTCTCACCTGTAAAATACTCATGATCCCATCTAATTCATAACATTTTTATAAGAATCCAGATAGTTCATGTAAACCACTCAGCCAAGTGCCAGGCACATAAGCATGATACAAGTACTAGTTATTCTCATTACATTAATAGTCCTCTCCCCATATTTTCTAACAGTTTTGTTAAAATTCACAAATGAGAGTCCACTCTGCTCCATTAACCACATTTAATTACGAATAGACACATACGTGTTTGAACTGAAGGTGTTGTTTGTTTATTTTAAAGTGTGGGGTTTTTTTTACAGGTATGCTACTAGAAAGCCTAGGTTTGTACTTACATACAAGCCTATTCAGATAATACTTTTTAATCCCTTAACGGGTGACTTAGAAATGGAAAATATGAATAAAAGGTAAATAATAGATGGGATGCAAAATTAAAAAAAAATTTTTACTTAGTGGAGAAATCCTTTCCTCATTAAGGAAAATAAAAGCATGATATACTTGGATTGAGACACATTGGTGCATCTGCCTGTCAGAGAAAGGTTGCAGAATCTCAATGTTAAAATGCTCATGAGTGCCTTGCAGGCAAACTGAGGCCTTTTCTGAGAAACTGAATAGGAGAGGGAAGTAATATTTATTGATACTTACTGAATCAAGGTACTTTGATCCTTTCCTCAGTTAATTTTCACAGAATTATATCTATTATGTTTGTTACCATTGTCTCTATTTTACAAATGGAAAGTGAGATCAGCTAATTTGTTCATTCATGGATATATTGCAGTGTAAAGCAGAACCAGAATTTGAATCCAGGTATGCTAGTTTGCAAGTGTATGCTCCTCTAAAGATTAGGTCTTAGTTCACAAATATGAGGAAAGCTGCAGAACGAATTGTTAAAGTCTAATAATTCAAGCACAAAGACAAAACCAACCTTGAATCTTGATTCTATGTATCTTACATAGAACAGCGAAGACAGGAAACCCAATTTTTCTCAGAATGACTGTGAATCTAGCAAGATCATGTCAGCTCTTCTTTGATGCCAAGTTGACATGAATTCTAAACTCCTGGCCAAGAGAGTAAGAACACTTGGGGAAGCTTTTCCAAAACACTAAAAAGTGGGGTTTGTCCCTGAAAATTCTGCTTTTCCTACCCATAAGAAATAATTATGCTGTTGGGCAGTAAACCAGAGATTGCTGAGAGGATGAACCCTTCTTCAATGCAGATCAAGGTCATAATGGAGCCTTGGAGGCATAAACGGTCCTTTTTAAGACAGAAGCGATGGAGGACCCATGTATTGCTATAAGTTAAAGCATTTGCTTTAGACCATCATCAGAGCATCTCCCAGTACTCCCCAGGAAGGTGAACAAGGCTTAGCATGCAGCAACTCTGGTCAGGGCTGTAAGTTCACACAGGCATACCTATGGACGAGATCTACAGATGTAGTTGACCAGCCTGGATCCCTCTAATCATGGGCTCTGGTGCACCCCTCACCTCTTACCAACTTGGCATAGAGTAGGAAGGAAAGAAATGACCCACTAAAGAGGTGACCATGGATTTGTCAGGGGAAACAGTACCATTCTTGTTTTTATCATTTCATCATTTTATCTTTAGTATCTTGTCCTTTAATTATTCTCCCTTCAAGTCATTTGAGTAGATTTTCATCAATCAAGATAGAGTTCATTCATTCTTTCTTAATCCAAGATTCTTATTTCATTATTCTCTTTTTAGCCAAATTATCTTGAGGGTAGATTTTCATTATACAGGTAAAGCTTGTTCATTCTTCAGCAAAAATAATAAGAACCTATAATGTGCTAGGCACTGTTCTTGCTGGTAGTAGAGTGTTGAACAAGACAGATAAGATTCTGTCTTCATGGAGCTTTCTAGTTGGTGAGCAAGACAGAGTGTGGGCAAGTAATTTCCAGTATTGCAAACTCTAGTTTGAAAAACCACAGGGTGGTTTCTAACGGTAGAATGAGCTGAGGGATCAGGGAAAGCTTGATGGAAGGAGACTTTAAAATGAATGGAAAATACATCCTCTTAACTGTTTTTCTTAACCTCTTCACTAATAAGCCATGCAACTCATAGCGTGAACCTGTAACAAAGGCATCCAGTATATACTGGCTATAAAATGTATACATAAGAAGATAAATAAGTGTATAAAATTTTGTTGTCATTATCTGAAGCCAAGGAAGTAAAATTAATGTCAGAATATTTTATCTGAAGTAGATTAAATCATTTGATTTACTCTAATAATTGTGATATACCAAAGTGTGCATTGTTTGGGTTACATTAGGTAGTTTACCTCACTGCCTCTTCTCTTCTTTCGTATTTCTTTTTATTCCCTTTATAGTAGTGTTTCCTTTAAAAATGGCCCTCAGACCTACCTTATAATACAGTTGAGTGGTTGCTAAAACTGTCATGTCTTAGCTTCCACCACAGACTTACAGAATCAGAATTACTTATGGTAGGGACTATCTGCATTTTTAACAAGATCCCAAGACATTTCTTCTGCACACTAAAGTTTGAAAACACTGTTTTACAGTTGTATCTTTCTACTGTTATCTCATTAAGTTGTCATCATTGCCTCAGTCAGCTGATAAAGATGCTGCTTAAGAATTGTATGCTGCCTTTGTGACCAGCCTGATGCCTCCAGGTTGCCCACTTGGTAAGGTGACAGATTAAAAGAAAACAGAACTAAGTTGTACATCCAGTGCAGCCTTTATTTTGAATTAGCAACTGGTGACCCCTTTGCTGACCACACATTTACCTCCACTCTCTCCTATCTAGGGACCCATCTCTCATATACAAAATATTCACTATTTCTTGTTATGCTTTTATTTTATGCTCTGCTTTTCCCATTTTTTTTCTTTCTTTTGATCTTGTCTGGGACTGTGCATGTGGATGTTTGCATGCAACTGTAGACATGAGTGATGTTTCTGTGTATGTGCCTGTGTCCATATGTGTGTGTGTCCATATGTGTATGTTCATGTATACATGACGTAGGTATTCCTTAGTCCATTGGTAATGAAGTACTCCACTGTTTTTCTGCATAAGATAAGACATTCAGGGAAAGGTACTGTCTCATTAAGAGGATCGTCTTGTAAGTCATGGAGTTGGGTTGCAATGACGATAGTGATCAAAATCACTGATGGATGGGGGAGGCTAACATGACTGAGGAGTCAGGCACTAAGGTTGAAGTCTCTGCTTTCATATTTTCCATGTTCCAAAACTGGCTAGGGGTTCTATAGGGGTGAGCGGGCCATGATTCATGATATTAATATCAGTCCCAGTCACGACTCCGTAATTCAGCCAAAATTTATTAAATCCCTACTACATGCCAGAATCTGTGAACCTACCAAGATAAATAAAATATAGTCTCTGTCTTCATTGAGTACTGTATGACAGTAATCTGCATGCACAGCCAAATAATTCTTTCTCAATACAAAATGTTATAGAATCTCAGAGGTAGCCATACAGCTTTGGAAAAGTTAAGAAAACCTTCTCAAAGGAAATGAGGTGAGTTTCAGTGTGTTCATTGTAAAATTCAAGGTAGACAGGAGAGAGAGCTTCTGATTAGAGGATCCAGGATATAGACACATTCATGGGCAATGTATATTGACAATGCATACTTAGTCATGGATGGGAAAGAATTGCAAGTCATGCTTAGAAGTGTGGTTTCTCCTCCATGTTGCACAGCCTTGTTTATGTTGCCCAATTTCAATCTTTAGCTATGACAAGAGCATCTTTTCATGAGAGTCTAGGTCATGAATTTAATCTCTGATCCCACCCCAAATCTCACTGGCAAACTTTCCTTTATTGTAATTTCATAATCCACTCTACCCATATCCCAGGCCAAAGCGATCAAGGAAAATCTGGATTTCTTTTGGAATAGTCCAATCCTTGGCCACATCATTCTTGTTTTTTAATTTTCTTGAGCTAGAGCTTATAAGCATTGACCTTATCAATGATTATATATTTTTCTCTGTTTTAAAAGTAGACTATAAGAAAATAATCTCATATGTATGCCAAGATAAACACAGAGGGATATCAATACAGCATTATTTGTAGTAGTGAAAAATTAGAAACTAGTTAAACAATTTACTTAAGTACATTCATATGTTAGAATAGGATACAATCATTAAATTTTATTTTTCTCTTAATTATATGGGGAAATGTTCCTTATATACCGTGGAAAAAAACAGGATACAAAGCTAAATATAAGATATTATATTTAGTTTTTGGAAGAAAACAAGGCGTGGACATACGTATAAGCATGCATATGGAGATAAGATTATATAAGGAAATGCAACAAAGCAAAATAACACTGTTTTTGGATGGTGTAATTATAGGTGATTTTTTATTATCCTCTATAGTTTTCACCTTTGTCAAAAATTTTTATAATGAAAATAGTATTTAAAAGTTAAAAAAAAAACAACCCTGAGGAATGAGAACTAAAGCCAAAAAAAATAGATTTGTGAGATTTGTGGTAAATGTTTCTCTCCATAGCCATTATGAGAAGAGACAACATAGGAAAACATTCTAACAGCAATAACCTATGTTTCCAGTCACTTAATACATTGCTAGTTCTCACATTGCACCAGTAGCAGCCTGGTGTGGTGATGATTGAGTCAGTTACAATCTTGGAAGAGGGAGCTTAGTGAAAGAATCCTGCCATTGCCCTAAAACTGTGTACAATTTTGGCAGGAAACTCACCTCTCTTCTTTATTATCATTCTTCCAATGTGTTAGGGTTTTGAATGAGAAGTGCTTAGGCTAAAGTCTGTTTCTAATTAGCTTACTTATCTGAAGAATGAGTGTAAATGACATTAATGCACCTAACAAGACATCTTTGGTGATTTTACTTTTCCTTAACTAATAGCGCTACAGTGTGCCACCGTGCCAGCAAACACTTTCTCCTTGTTGACATAATAACTGAGCTTTAATTGGTTTGTGCATATTTATGTGACCTTGAGTGGAGATCAAAAACTGCTTGCAAGATTGAAGAAATACACTCAGGTTCCCACTCCAACCTTGGACGTGTCCTCCAGGGAAGGTTCCGCAGGAAAGGCAGGCTGCTAAAACACTGTGTCTGAGCAGTGAGTCCAGGAAGAAATGGGTACTGGCCCTGACAGCTTATTTTTAAGCTCAAAGCTTTCACCTAATTGTCTGTTGTTGACGTTGCTGCAGTTAAACAACCATAAGGAACTTGGGAATGTGCCCTGGGTGGCACAAGAAGGGCGATATGGCAGCTTTTCTTTAACTATTCAAACTGTGTTTTCCCCCTTTGGGATGTAACTCAAGATGATTTTCTAAGTCCACTTAAGCTTTAAATCAAGAACAGAGCTCTCCCTCTACAATCTAGCTGTGGCTGTGGGGTCATTTATTCATAAGGAGTTATATGGGTGAGAAAGACAAGCCTTTCCATAATCTTAAAAACCTCAGTCTGCCAGATCCTAGGGCACTCACAAGATAATCATGCTTATTGATAAAGGATTGTGGCAGTAGATTAGGGCCCTACATGGGATGGGTTCTGAATCATAGAACAGATCTGCATACATGCACAATACAGTACTGTATACAGAGGCCTCATTCAACTGTATGTATAAATATCCAGTCATTTATACAGTTGCCACTCCAATGACTATAGCCCATCTATTAACTGGGTTCTGGTGGGAATCAGTGGAAGTCAACAAATTCAAATACTTATTGTAATCTAAGATAATTAGGTAATATAGTAAGATAAAAAAGTTATACATGGATGCTGTTATTTTTGTGGTTATTATATATTTCTTTCTTTTTTTTTGAATAAATTCCTAAGTGAGGTGGGAAACTATGTTTGGCAATCTTTGATTGTTCCTTATGACTCTAAAAATGCATGAGTTTAAAATATACACTATTCGGGCAGCCCTGGTGACTCAGCGGTTTAAGTCCCGGGATCAATCCCATGTCAGGCTCCCTGCATGGAGCCTGCTTCTCCCTCTGCCTGTGTCTCTGCCTCTCTCTCTATGTGTCTCTCATGAATGAATAAATAAAATCTTTAAAAAAATATATGCACTATTCAAGTCGACAGAGCTTACTCCAGTTAAATTAAGCTATGGTTTATTAACCATAATAGGTAGGATTTGCGAGTAGGATTTGCAAATAAGTGTTCACTTATAGTAGTCCATGGTGTTGTGAAATATATGTCATAAAGTAAATAGAATATTTGATCAAGACATAAAGAAAAATTGGTGCAATGCTTTAAGAAAAAAAAAATTCATAAACTGTAAGTGAGATCTGGGGAATGCTAATATAGTTCCATTTTGTTGACACAAAGTTGAGGCCTAGCAGTTCAGGTCCAAAGGCTATAGGTAAGACCTCACAGTCCACTCTGTAGCAGCTTATCCAAATATCTGGATGGTGATAGTCTAATTAGTATTGGACCCAGAAATTCCATCTAAAATTTGATGGCAAATGTCATAACAAGTAATGGAAAAGTAGATAATCTGATGGCACACATCACTTATTCACTCAGTCATTCAGCAAAGATGAATTGAGTACCTCCTTTTTCCAGATATCACTGTAGTTGCTGACGATCATTAGGAAACAAAACCGACAAAACCCTTGTTATCTATAATTCTAACTGGGAGAAGGCCAGAAATAAGTAAATTAGTAAATGTTTAGTAAATGAGACATTGTAAAGTGCTATAAGGAAAAATGAAGCAAGACAAAGGGAATAGTGTTGGGATTAGATAGGGCACTATTTTTTATAAGGTAGTCTTTAATAAGGTGTGACATTTGAGCAAAGACCTAAATAAAGTGAAGAAGCAAGCCATATAACTATCTGGGGCAAAGACAGGAATTAGGTTCAAAGGCACTGAGATGCCAAAAGCTTGGCAGTTTCAAAGACCAAGGATATATGGATGGAGTAGAGTGGGCACAGGAAATAATGATAGGAAGACATGAGGTTATAGAGCTGGAGGCAGGGAATCAGGTGGTGGGTAATAAGCAACTGTTGGAGAAGGAATTGCCTGGAAATTAAGGAGAGGGAAGAGCATTGGAGATGACAGTGAGCCAAGTTAATTGTTCTTCAGAACCAGCTTTGCATGTGAACCAGGCAAAACAAACTATCCAAGTGCTAATTAAAAAAATAAAAACTCAAAGAAAAATTTGCTTGAGAGAATGCACAGTTGGAATGATAATTCTGCTGCAACCTCTCTAGGGAGAACAGAGGATCCCCTACTTTTTCTAATACTAGTCCTGTATTGCCATCTACTTGCTGTTTCCCCTTTCAGGAAAGTGGTCAACTCCTGCTATCAAGAGAAAATAATATATGTCTATGACTTTACATTTCTAGTCAAAAATCATTCTTTCTACACCATGTTTACTTTTTTTCAGGGTCAGATCTGGAAACCATCAGCTGAATCCCCAGAACCGGTTTCAGTTGTTTGAAACATTATTCAGGGATCCCTGGGTGGCACAGCGGTTTGGCGCCTGCCTTTGGCCCAGGGCACGATCCTGGAGACCTGGGATCGAATCCCACGTCGGGCTCCCGGTGCATGGAGCCTGCTTCTCCCTCTGCCTGTGTCTCTGTCTCTCTCTCTCTGTGACTATCATAAATAAAAAAAAAAATAAAAAAAAGAATGTTTCTTTAAAAAAAAAAAAAAAAGAAAGAAACATTATGCAGATGTAGGGCTATGGAGTTAAATCATGCTGTTATATCCATAGCCCCAGGCTTAGAATAAACTGTCCTGAGCTAAAGAGAAGTGGGCAGTAAGAAGGCATTGATATACATAGAAACTGAAACACCACCCCGCCTCCCTTAGATTCTTGTGTTTACTTATATACCATACAAAGTCCCTTTGCACCATTGGAATGGGAGATACCATTGGGAGATTTATAACTCCAGTTTAAGTGATTATTTCAAAATTGTCTAAAGTAGAATTTTAGCCCATTTTGGTCTTACAGACTTGGACCACTCACTCATTAAAAATATCGATATGTATGAAATCATTTTAGGAGACTTAGAGACCTCTCAAGCCTGCCAGTAGATTTGGGTTAAGTTTTTAACTACCAGAGGATCAAAAATGGAATTAGAAATGAGATCCAAATATATTTCTGCATGTTATAAGCAGTACTAGCTTGGGGAGAAAGGTCTGTGTTTCTTTCCAAGTTTTACCATTTAGCAACTATGTGATTTTGGATAGGTCACTATCTCCCGAAACCTTCTCATTTGCTTAATTGTAAAATTTTGAACAAAATATTTGCTTCTATTATTTAAACAACTTTGTATGATTTAAGAATTACTCTACAGTGATTCTTGTGCATCATTTGAATGTGAAGTGCTTGTTATTCTAGAAATGGTTACACAAAGCCAAATCTGTTGTACTGCTTTTAGGCTCATGATATTTCTTGTAGCATCTGGGAAAGGAAGTGTCCCTATGGTAAACTCATGTTTTGTTCCCTTCCCACCCTCCTTCCACCTTCAGTGCCTGACCCTTTTTGGGCTGCTCCAATTCTGAGTCTTTAAATTCAATGAAACTGTTCCTTGTTTACTCTAGAACACCAAATTACTAACCCTTAATCATCTAAAAAAAGTAATGAACAATAAAATCTTTTTCTTCTATAGTTTTCAGGAAACATTTAAGATGTTCTCATTGAATAAGTTCTGCAAATATCTAAGTCTTATCTCTGTAAGGAAGAATTTTAACAAATGTTTATTGACTTGTTCCTAAAATGTCTTATGATTACTTAATTTAGCATATCAGAACTATAATGAGGTATTTCCTCATACCTGTCAGAATGGCTAAAATCAAACCCATAAGAAACAACAAGTGTTAGTGAGGATGTGAAGAAATGGGAACCCTTATGCATTGTTGGTGGGATTGCAAACTGGTATAGCCACTATTGAAGACATTATGGAGGTTCCTAAAAAAGTTAAAAATAGAACCTCCCTATGACCCAGTTATCACACTTCTGGGTATTTATCCCTAAAATACAAAAACACTAATTCAAAGGGATACATGCACCCCTATATTTATAGCAGCATTATTTACAATAGCCAAATTATGGAAGTAGCCCAAATGTTCATCAATAGGTGAATGGATAAAGAAGATGGAATGTTTCTCAGACATAAAAAGGAATGAAATCTTGCCATTAGCAATGACATGGGTGGAGCTAGAGACTATAATGCTAAGGGAAATGAGTCAGTCAGAGAAAGACAAATACTATATTTCACTCCTGTGTAGAATTTGAGAAACAAAACAAATGAACAAAGGGGAAAAAAGAGACAAACCAAGAAACAGACTCCTAACTATAGAGAACAAACTGATGGAGGTGAGTGGAGGGATGGATGAAATAGGTGAAGGAGATTAAGAGTATACTTAATCATGATGAGCACTGAGTGATGGATAGAACTGTTGAGTATTACAGAATGAAGGGGACTGCAGAGACATGGCAACTGTTAAGGCCATTTGACTGAAATGGCTTGGCTGTATTGCCATCATGGCCTTTGTAAGCAAATTAAAATCTAAGCCAGTACATGCCTAAGGTTATGAAATTGTAACTTAAAGACAACCAGTAATAGCCAATGGGCTGCCAACAGGCTTTCAGTTATAGCCAATCAAAAATATCCTATTCTGCTTTTCCCTTTTCTCTCTAAAAGTTCATCTTTGAGCTCCTGTTGGTGCAGTGTTCCTAACCACTTTCTGTTTGGTGCTGCCCAATTTGAATAGATTTTTCTTCCAATAAACTCTTTAAAAACTTGGGTGAAATATTTGAAAAGACACTTCATTGAAGAAGATATACAAGTTGACAGATAAGCACATAAAAATGCTCAGTATCATTAGTCATTAGGGAAATTCAAATGAAAATCACAATGAGATATCATTACACACCTTTTAGGATGGCTAAAATTAGAAGACTGACCATGTCAATGGTTAACAAGGATTTTGAGAACTGAACTTCCAGTCTCTTCTTGTAGGAATGTAAAATGAATGGTACAACCACTTGAGAAAACAATTTGACATTTTTTAAGAAGTTAAATATATAACCGTTATATACCTAGATTTTTACCTAAGATAAATGATAGCATATGACCCTACGATTGTATACGAATGTTCATAGCAACTTTATTTGTAATAGTCCAAAACTAAAACAAATGCCCATCAACAAGTGAATGAATACACAAACATGGTGTAGCCAAACAATGGAGTGCTACTTAGCAATGAGAAAAAATGTACTATTGGGGCACCTGGGTGGCATAGTTGGTTAAGCATCTGCCTTTGGCTTGGGTCATGATCCCAGGGTCCTGGGATCCAGCTCCGTGTTGAGTTGGGCTCCTTGTTCAGCAGGGAGTCTGCTTCTCCTTCTGCCCTTACCCCCCACACTCATGCTCTCTCTCTCTCTCAAATAAGTAAAATCTTTAAAAATGTTAAAAAATGAATTATTGATACATGCAACAACATAGATGAATCTCAAAGTAATAGAACTGAGTTAAAGAAGACAGAGGAAAGGGATCCCTGGGTGGTACAGCGGTTTGGCGCCTGCCTTTGGCCCAGGGCGCGATCCTGGAGACCCGGGATCAAGTCCCACATCGGGCTCCCGGTGCATGGAGCCTGCTTCTCCCTCTGCCTGTGTCTCTGCCTCTCTCTCTCTCTGTGACTATCATAAATAAATAAATAAAAAACAAAAAAAAAGAAGACAGAGGAAAAAACCTCACAAAAAAACTCCACCTTATATGATTATATTTATCAAACTCAAGGAAAGACAAACTCATCTATTGTGACAGAAAGTGAATTACAGGTTACCTAGAAATAGGGAGGTTGAGGGAGGGTAGGAATGGAAGGAAACTTTTGGGAGTGGTGGATGCATATGTTCATGTCTTGATTATGATGACAGTATCACAGGCGTAATATATACATACACTCACACTACACACAGATATATGCATTTATATATGTCATTTATAATATGAGCATTTTACATATGAGCATTTTATTATGAGCATTTATTATGTTGACTATACCTCATACAGCTATTAAGATATTAAATATATAACCACTATAAAATATACAAGCTGCAAAGTCACCACTATCAGGACACCATGTTGCTACCTATGTCAGAGCTTAAGTTTCTCAAAGACTGAATAAGACAAAGACTTAGTTTAGTAACTCTGATTTTGCTAACCATATTACATCAGTGAGTTCTGGTTGCAGGTATGCCCATTTTTCCTAATAAGTAAAGTAGAAGGATTCTAGGAGACAAGTTTTTCATGTTGCTCAGGATTTTCCTTTCAAAGGCAAAATGTTGTTTGGGAGGCAGTGAAATAGCATCGGGAGACCAAGGTTTTTGGTCTAGTGTCACCTGGATCTTTGCTTCCATTTGTTCCATGTGCCTAAGAAAGTCACTTAACATCTCTGCACCGCATATGGAAAACAAGGAGCTTAAATTTAATCCCCTAAAACTTCTTCCACAACTGTCATTTTGCCTCCAGATTGTAGCTGTGTTCAAGAGGGCTGAGGTGACTGGAAGTTCAACCACCAGATGATAGCACAAGGTAATGAGAGAAGAATTATATGGCTTTAAATAAAAATCAAATAAAGGCAATTCAAATTTAGAAACAGAATAATTATAGTGATATTCTTTGGTGACATAGTAAGAGTTGAATAAAAGATTTGCTAATCTCTCTATTTTTATAAAAAGAGTTTTAAAAGTACAATCTTCTCATCTAGGAATGGTGCCAGGTTTCTGTCTTAAGTGAATTTTTGTATTTTCTTTAACAACATTAAAAAGACGTTAATGCTATCAGAGTCCTACCTAGCTCTGGCAGAAGTGGTGTTTGTATAATTGATGACAACCTGCAATCCCACCATAGCTTTTTTGCTTCTATTGAAACATATTTCTTAACATAAAGCCCATTTGCCTTGGAATGTCAGGGGCAGCTCTAGAGTAACTGGTAAAAAATTTAAACCTAAATTAAAACCCAACTCAACATAGTTGGTATTTCTTCCAACAAATGGAGCCCTATTCATAGCCAGTGCTGAAAATTAAATGGAGCAGGCTCTTCTGACAGAAAGTAGCTATTTCCCTCCAAATAACAATTGAGAATATTGATCAGCATTTCTGCTCATTTCAGACTACAGCACTTGTTTCAATGACTTGCTAAGCATCTATAATCACTAGGTAGCTGGAATTCACTGGAGACATTTAAAATTTAAAAATCCACAGGTAATAATAAGTGTACAAGGTAGGAGTGTTTTGCTCCATATGTTTTCTTCTATAAACTCCGTGAGAATCTGCCCCTTCTTCCAGAAGGACCAACGCACACCAAACTGTAGAAGCTGTGGAGGAGGCATGGAATCTTTTCTGAGTCCTTTCACTTCCCTATCATCTCTTTTCCCCTCTCCAAATCTGTCTTGGGAAAACCAGAGGTCACACATTCCCTGTATTTCTCTAAAAAAAATTGGATCTATTACTCCTAATACATCACTAATATTTTAGTGTCAATGAACATGGTGTGTTACTTCCAAAAATTCAGCCATGTCTCCGTGGTAGAAATCAAAAGTCTTTGGCTATGAGCCAAAAATGTTGTGGGACAGGGGGGTTTGCTGATGTTCTTCCATCTTGCCGGGTAAATGTCTAGATATTCTGTTTTTTGGCAGTCCCATATCTTTACCCTTCTTTTCTTTCATTAAAATCTGGTTCTTTTGATATAGTTCTTTTGATGTAATCTTTCTAATCAAAATTTTTTCAAATTTTGCATCCTAAATAACATAGCCAGCACATGTTTAGGTATAAAGCTGGAAGAATATATAAATCACCATTTGTTTTTTTGCTCTTACTTTACTTCATTTAACACTTACTGCACACCATGAGCCCTAGAGCCAGGTTGCCTGGGTTTTAAATGAAACCTGTGTTAGTTACTAGAGTGTGACTTTGGAAAATTTATCTAATGTCTTTGTTTCTTTGTTTCCTCATCTGTAAACAGAGACATTGGTGCTTCATCATGGAGTTGTGAGGGTTAATGACTTACTATGTAAAAACTCTTAAAAAAAACCCTCTTAATATAGCACCATACGCATAAGAACTATATATACATAAACTGTCACTATTTCTACTACTGTCTCTTCCTAGAAGGGCACTAATCCTATTCACCACGGATCCACCCTCATGACCTAATCAACCCCAAAGACATGACTTCCAAATACATAGATTAGGATTTTCAACATTTGAATTTGGGGGATGGGGCAGAAACATTTAGTCCATAGCAATATGTTATCTTATTATATCTCAAAATAATCTTGTGCTCAAGATCATCCAACTGGTAAACTGCCTAAGTCAGTATTCAAAGCCAAGCCTCCTTAACCCAAGAGTATGACTTCAGGTACCCAGGCACCCACACATACACCCACACACACACATTGTTTTTTCTACTGTAGCATACCACCAGTAACTAATTCTATGGAAAGACTCATGGAAAGTCTTCTAGAGGGGTTGATATTTAGGTAAAATCTTAAGGAAGAGTGAATGCTATCAAGCAGACAATGGAAGAGGCATTTGTGGTGTGGGAAACAATAGGATTACAGAAATTAGAAACTTTAAGTGGCTGGCTTTTTTCTTAACCAAACAGCTGCTGCACCACCCTATAGATCTGCTCTTCAAGGATGTGAGATAGGGTTGTGGAGGAAAAGAATCAGGGCATCTAACCTGATTGAGCTCCATTCTTCCTGGCAATCTCAAAGCAGCAGATCCTGGGTGAAGGATCTCCATTTCTCTCCATTCTCTCCATGGTATAAACATTGTGGTTCAGTCCATAGTCATTTCTCTAGACCTGCTTTCTCCCCACACAGAAGGGAATTATATTCCTTAGGAACAATAATTCTAGGCACATTTGACAATTTTCTTCTAAAAAGCGGAAGGTACTTTCTGTGGATTTGATTGGATTTCCTTATCAGAGGATGTTATTTGAGATTTTGCAGGTGCAAGCTAACATCTCTATAAGGAAGAGGCACTTTTGTTTATTTGTTCACTCTTCATGACTCTACAGGGCATGTTGGTACATCTGGTTAAGCCCAGGGAAGAAGCATTTGCAGGATGAAGTCCCACCACCATATCATTGTGTGAAGATGTATTGAATATAAAGACATGGAAATATTATCCAGTGTTTCTGCTGCTCGAAGGGCCTTTTTCTGATTGTTTTAAAATGCAAATACTTTTTCATCGAAAATACTCTGTGTGGTTGTAGTATAAATAACGCCTTACAATGAATTTTAACTGCATTTAAGTAGGCATTGTACTACCAAAAGATGTAGGAGAGAAAGTAGAATTGAGATCATTTTAAAAAATATGGATCTAGAGATAAGGCCTAATATAAAAACAGATTTTGGTAACTGCCTGGAGTAAATTGAAATTTGGTCTCAATGCTAATGTTATTGGATACAATCTAGAATAAAATACTGGCCTGATCTTTATCATGGAGATAAACTCCTCATCCATGGAGGATGAAATAGCCCTTGAAGGTTTCATGCCATTACTGTGTAGTGCAGAAAACAACAACAACAACAAATTAACTAAGTGGGTCTATTATTGGAGAATGATTCGTGTAAGCTTCAGAGCAGTTTACTCATTTCAGAAGTTAGCATAATAAAAGAGCATTTTATTTTTCACAGTGCCTAGGAATATGTGTATGTTTGTGTGTATGTTTATATGTAATGAACACAGAAGCATGTTTTCATGATAACTTAGTCATATCCCTTTATCACAAATCAAGTTTCTAATTCAACTGATCATGATTAAAAGTCATAGAATCTCATAAGATAGATATCAAAAACAACAATGGGGGATTAGGAAGCTCTTAATAAAATAGTCCTTTATTGGAATATCTGATTTGGATTCCTACACCAGGTCAGTCACTAGAACAGAAACAACCAATCTCAGAGACTTACATACACCGGCTTTGTACTTTACATATAGTATCTACTAAATAAATGTTAAAATACTGAATTTCCAACAGTAAACTTGAACATAGGATCAAGCATTTGAATTATTATTGGAATTTTATGCTCAAGGCATTCTGTTAGAAAAGGCTCATTTTTACATGGTTTCTATGTTTCAAGTGACAGCAATAAACCACAGACCCTTCTGAGTCATTTATCTGTCTTTTCCCACCAGCTGTCTTCATCGATCGCCCTTCCACCCAAACACAACTTTCGGTATTTGCTTTTCTATATCACTTTCATAAAAAGGGGGAAGGAGGGAAGGGAAAAAGACAAAAATCTGTATATTTCCAATGCAAAACCTTTGTGTACTTTTATTATTAATAATGACAAAGCTTTATTTACATTTTTATTAAAATACCTGAATGATTGGACAAGTAATATTTTTAAAAAGAACTGTAGCTGTTTTAGTTACTGTTATTGAGCTAAGGACAGATGTGGCAAATCCAAACAATTGGACTTTAGCGTAAAATACAAATAAATGGGATCATAAATGGCTTCTTTATCTTAGCCCATCAGGCCATTTTTTTTAATATTTTATTTATTTATTTATGAGAGAGAGAGAGAGAGAGAGAGAGAGAGATTGAGGCAGAGACATAGGCAGAGGGAGAAGCAGGCTCCCCACAAGTAGCCCTATGTGGGACTCGATCCCAGGACCTCAGGATCACGACCTGAACCAAAGGCAAATGCTCAACCGCTGAACCACCCAGGCATCCCCAGGCCATTTTATTTATAAGGTTTTCTGTCCCAAGTAGGAGGTGGGACCGTATCACATCTATACTGTTTTGGGTTATGTATGATAATGTTCACTATCAAAACTCCTGAAGTGCTCTGCGTTTCCTACAGATACAACAGATTCTTTGTTGTATGGATATTGGTAGTACACTTTGACTTTTCTTTTCACATACCATTGCCCAGCTATCAAGCTGAGCAGCCTTTTACTCTCCTTGGAAACTTGATGCTTTCTTGATTCTGTCTCAGTGCATCCACTTCTCCCCACCCATTTATTTACATATATATTTGAGAGCGGGAGCACAGGGAGGAGGGGCAGAGGGAGAAGGAGAGACAGTCTTCTCCATGTGGGGCTCCATCTCACAACCCTGAGATCGTGCCCTGAGTCAAAACCAATTGGTGGCTTAACTGACTGCACCACCCAGGTGCCCCACTTCCCACCTATTTCCATGTGTTTATATCATATCTGCCCTTAAAGGTTCAACTCATGTCAAATTTTTTTGAATAATTTCCTGATTCTTAAGTTGGCCATGATTTCTCTCTATTTATAAAATCTCTCACATATTAAATCTCATTTTGTGATGCTTTCTTTTCTACTGTACCAATAATAATAATAATAATAATAATAATAATAACACATTAAATGCCATTCTATAATATGAAAAGCTCTTTATGTACATTAGTTCATATAATTCACAAACCAACTCCATAATGTAGATACTACTATTATTCCTAATTTACCTGAGAAGAACCCTGTAGAGAGGGCACAGCAATTATCCAAGATTAGGGATATGATTTCAGATCTGGAATTCTAATTCATAGACCTTGTCCTTAACCAGCAGAGCAGACCATGCCTCATACCTATACCTCCTTTTGCTTGTCATTTCTCACTTTGTACTTGTTGTGTAATTACCTATGACCTAAGTTAACTATAGCTGTTGTTCCTTGAGAGCTAAATTTATGTTTGATACTTCCTGGTATTTAAACATGACTTAACTCAGCGCCTCACACAAAAGTAAGGGTGGTCCAAAACAATTTGGTGAACAACTGGAAAATTTAGAACCTTTCATACATTCTTTTATAGCGCTGACATGGAAGATTTCTGAAAGAGGAAAGTACTATGTTTAACTGTCATCAAAATAAAATGGAAAATACAGCTTGACCAAAAGAAATGACATGTTCCAAAAGAACAAAATTAAAACAGGATTTTAAAATCCATTATCCAGTCAATCTGAAAATAAATAAGGACAGTCCCCTGATTAAAGGAGTAAATGTCTTTAAACCTCACTGTCACTGTATAGCAAACCTACATGTGGAAGCTGGAAATCTATTTCCCAATGAAATAAAAGATTATACTTGATTAAAAGAAAAATTAATATTGGTTAAGCAACAGATAATATTATTAATATTTTACTAATGAGTAGAAAAGTAAATAATGACACATTCTATTTCTTTATATTTTATAACATCCAGATGAATAATTGGCTGATTTTCATCAGCATGCTGTCTTTGAACTGACAGAGCCTCAGTATTAAAGTAGGA
Source organism: Nyctereutes procyonoides (assembly GCF_905146905.1). Classification (NCBI taxonomy): domain Eukaryota; kingdom Metazoa; phylum Chordata; class Mammalia; order Carnivora; family Canidae; genus Nyctereutes; species Nyctereutes procyonoides. The sequence continues at coordinate 27,005,468 of NW_026575040.1, read as the reverse complement.
GAAGGTGTTGAAGATAAGATGTCTTATCTGAAGACTAATAACCTTTTTATCTTTACCAAGCTATCTTATCTTCACTACTCTGCCTTAGAAGCTCAAGAGAGTGACAGTCTTGAATAAACATTGCTATTTCCATCATCATGTCCTGAGACTGATTCAGAGAGGAAATGTCCCATCAGAAGGATGGAATGTAGTTCAGGCTTATGAGGTGTCAGGTAGACCTGTAAGGAGCTCACCTTCTAAAAGTGAAAAGCCCTCTGTTTTTGGATCATTTATCTCAGTCATCCTAACTCCATCCACAGTTGTACAATGAATGCTAAAGAGAGTTAGTTAGACATCCTTCAGCCATGGTCACATAAGTCTGTAGCTCCTGATCATGAGCTATAAAGAGCTATAAAGAGAAATAAGGCTGAAGGATTAGTTGATTGACAGTTTTTGACCATATTTTCAAGGGTGCAGTTGAACTGTGTGTCCTGCAAAGCTTCTTGAATATTAAGCATATTGGATATATTGTCCTATAAAGATCCAGTCACCCAGGAGGATTTATTCTGATTACTTTTTGCCTATATATTGTTAACATCCTGTAGATAGACCCAGGCAGATAGAATTTTCATGAAATAGTTTCTGGATAAATACTGTTTGGATACTGGGTCATCAATATTTCTAACTAGTAATCTTCCATACAAAGGTTTATTTAGCTCTACACAGATGTCATGAAGATTCCTATTAGGGTCTTGATTTGCTGCTTTTATTTTCTACTGACAGTTTATTCATTATATATATATATATATATATATATATATATATATATATATATCCCCTACATTCAGTGAAATTCTATTCATAATGAAAATCATGATTAACCTTTTCAAGCTATCCCAAGGGCCTCACAAAAGATACTGAGTTTTAGGATTACAAATTACACTGATAGTTCCTAAAGAGTTGTGTGTTCTGTCTTTATAATTTCTTTAGACCTGCATCCAATTTAGGAGTCCCTGACCATACTGAACAAGTTCAAGGGTTTTCTAGAGTCAACCAAATAAAAACCAAATTCCTTTTCCTAGCATAAATAGTAGATAATGATTTTCCTTAGTCTTTTTCTGTATTGTATGCTTTTAACAAGGAGTCACACCTCCAGTACTTTATATCTTGGTATCTTTCTACTTTGATACCCTTCCTTATGCTATTCTCAATGGGAATGTGTCATGCTTGGGGCATATGTTATCTTCTCCAAGGAGAGTTCTTTGATTTTGTCCACCAGAATTGGTCTCTTAATTCTCTAAATTTATACCTCTCTTGTAGCCCATATCATATTATTTAAGTTTTATTACACATCTAGTTTTCTTAGTGTGAGACTAAATAATTTGAAGCTAGGCAATATATTAATCTCATTTTTTAATTCATCTTGGTTCCTAGAGCAGTGACTAAAAAAGGGTAGAGAGCAAACATTTGTCAGGAAAGAATGAGTGAATAATCCTTTTTCCTAAAGACAACAATTAAGCCAATTTTGTACATTTGTGTAAAATATTGGGTAAGGTTGTCAAGACTATTGTATACAGAATCTTTTCCTTTTTTATTGAACCATTAACATAAATACAAGGGATATGCAAACAATCATAAAGGATATATATTAAGATACATTGTTGAAAGTAGTTTCAAAATTTTGAAAAACATATTTCACAAAGAACCAGATTTAAAGTATTATTTAATTGTTTTCCTGTGGGATTCTTGAATCATCTCCATTGATAAGTGCTCTCTCTCTCTCTGTCTTTTTGTCTCTGTCTCTCTTTTTGTCTCTCTCTAACTTTTTCAGTTTCTGAGGTAACTTTTGAATCTTGGCATCATAATATGGTCTTTGGTGCTGGTACTGTTATCAATAAGACCTTTCTGGGGCTATACCTTTTAGTGATTTAAAAATAGAAGGAGAGATAAAGAAGTGTGCCTTCCCCTCTGAATGTCATAATGGCTTTCAGCAAAGAGAGGTGGGTTGCTCATGATTCTTGCTTTTCTAATTCTTACGTTTCCCAGGGCAGAAAGAATATAGAGCCACAGATACTTGTTCTTTAAGTTTAACCATACCATCTTATCATAATATTTTTCCACGGAATGCTTTCTGAATGATTTGATGCAGGTGTATGTGTTGAGGGGTGAGAGCAAAGGATGAGATGAACATGAGCTTCAGGGATGAATATGGAGCAATAATTGAGATTTTACAGTGATTGCACAGCATTTACCAATATCCAATCTTGTGGGTTCTCAGTCTTCGGAAAAAAATACTACTGTGCTTCACTGAACCCTTATCTTGATTCCTGCAAGACCTGAGTATAGCCTCAATCTTTTTCATGGTTTTCTATTTTACTTTGAACAACACACAGCAGAATGCATCATCAATAAAACAAGCTCCAATCCTAGTTGGGTATAACACATTTCCCCTCTCTGTATTACAGCTTCTCCTTGAACAAATTTAGCTGTACCATTTACAGGAAACAGAGGTTAACCAAAATCCTCAAGCACTTCTGGTTATAGGAGAAATTTTCACTGCAATGCATAAGAGTAATACTTTCAGGCATTCTGTATAGTGAGAATAAAATTTGAGAAATGTATATTCAAATAGTATGCCCAAATTGTGTCCACATATTACCTAAGCACCTCATCAATTTATGATATGCATAACTAGTCGAAAGATGTCTAGGTAAATAATAATAGGATGTTATGGGAGCTGGAAGGACTGTAGAGTAAAGCACATCTATGTATCTCATTTTGAAGATGAGAAAAATGAAGTCGAAGTGCATTAATTTATGTTTCTCAATATCATTTAGCCAGTAAGTGACAAAGCAAGGACTTCTGACTCCTGGTCCAGTGTTCCTCCCATCATACCATTAGATCCACATAAGGAAGACTTAGCTTCAGTAACTGAATCTCTCCTTCCACCAAGATGTCCCATTCCATCATTGGGTAGGTCTGATTCTTATGAACTGCTATCTAATATTCTTAACATTCTCAAAATCCATTCTCCTATACCTTCCATCCATTGGACTTTGTTCTCCTTAGGGTCACGTATGTCAAACTTGTCCCTTCTTTCCAGTGCAGTACTTCAACCATTCAAAGACAGTTGTCCCCACATCCAATATCCCATGCCTCCCTATAATTTTATTCTTCAGAATAAGTATTCTCAGTTCCCTTAGTCTTTCACATGAAGAAAATAGGAAAAACAAAAGAATTTTTGCTACCAGTTAATTGACTGGTTGACATTTTTCTCCTGTTTTTAATTTTATACTTTGGGTTTAATTTTTACAAATCACAAGTAACCGTTCTCATGGCTCAGTTCTTCCTCCGCCTCCCACCAGTCTCTCCCTGATCTATTTTGAGGTTGAAATTTAAGATTAGGAGTCCACTGTTATTTGGCAGAGGAAAGGCAACTTGGGAGTTACCATTGAACCAGAATATGTTCTTTTCCCTACACATTTTCAGTTAACGCATCACCCCTCCAGTGAAGGGACTAAGAGTGAATCAGCTAGATGATGCCAGCAATGATACAGGCACATAACAGTTATGGTTAGAAGTGGCTGCTTGCCATTCTGCAGGGAGGAGACATGTGGTCAGCAAGAGGCCTTGCAGTCCACTTCGTTTCTCTATTGCTGGCAGCTTAAGTACAGGAAGAAAAAAAGTGACAAAGTCAGTTTATTTAACAGCTTTAAACTGCCTAAAATGTGTGTAGGTTCCAGCCCTAAAGGACAGAATCATTCAAGAATTTGTGAAATTGCTACAATGAATTCATGAGATATTTTGCATATTATTTGAAACTAGTTAGAAGATTTAAGAGTCCAGAAAGGAATATTTTAATTCCTGCGATTAAAAACGGCAGAATTTAGGGTTTTCCATCTGGGGCATCGAACTGTAACCTTGTGTACCAAACTTCCGTGTTTTCAGACTTTATTCTCTTCAGATGTCTTACTTACTGTTCAGGTTAGGGAATGAATAGTTAAGGACAGACAGGAGGCTGGAGAGGGAAATGGGGGTGGAAGGGAGGGACCACGTAGTTGTAGATGGCAAGTAAGGAATGAAGGATTCCAAAAAAATTGCCAGTTAAATACAGATAAGAGGACTAAGATTCTAAAGTATTGAAATAAAAATCAAATTACAAAGAAAATAGATGATAACTTTACCTCCTCAAAAATTTATTGTTGAAGTGATTTTCCTTTTGTTTCGATATAAAATTGAAAAGCTTTATGCTTTGTTTGCAACGGATGTTGCCTAAGAAAGATATTCAGGACTCAGAGATCAGAGGTGGAAAATTATTCAAATCAGAGACTGTTAGAAGAAAGGCTGTGTATGTGTATGTGTGTGTGCAAGGGAAAGTATTGAAAATGCATTTCCCATTGTAGTCTTTTTACAGCTGACGTCTGGCTCCTTAGTTCTGCTGTATCTTGCAACCCTCCTTTCCATTTGCTTGGCCTTTCAGGACTGTGCTCACCTGCTTAAATAGCTTTTAAACTGATTCTGGGAAGGAAAAAAGAAAAAAAAAAAAAAGGACTCAGTGCACTTGACTGCAGAGTTGGAGAACCGCTGTCTTAAATCTAGTTGTGATTGGTTCTTCATGATTTACATTGCAGATCAGCATGCATCAGGCCTTCACACTAGGAGGGCATGTAAATGAGAAGGCCATGTTTTCCCAACGCAAAGATTATAATTACAAAAACAATTTCAGGGGCAAGATTTTGCTGTTTTGAATTGCTCTTCCAAGTCTCTGTTTACGGTATTTCTAGTTAAACACGACATTCTACTCTGGACACCATTGTGAGAGCAAGGAAACCTCAGAATTTCAGAGCTCCAAATGAGGACAGTCTAACCCAGAGGGAGATTCTGAGCAACAGTGGAAATTGGAAGCCTCTTCAATCCTTGGTCTATTTGAGTATTCCCATTTGCACTGACAGTTCACCTCTTTTGATCTCTCTCTCTCTCTCTCTCTCTCTCTCTCAGTATTCCTTTTTTCCCCCCACCCTTTCTAACATTCATTTGAGAGACAGAGAAGGGAAAAAGCTGAAAACAAAAAGTAAAGCTAAATCGTTTGGGGAAGATGATCCTTAAAATACTTCTATTCTAACATTGATCCCCAGGAAATGCCAGTAACTACCATGTTTCTACTTAGTCCCACGTAAGTTAGACTAGGCCTATTCTCCTCCCAGAGAAGAACAGAAGAACTCTTTAGTGGAGAACACTAGCTAATGAATATTTTAAAATAGGAGAATAGGGTCAAGTCTCCATTGTTAAAAGTTATATAAGAGGAAGGAGATGTTGATTACACCAAATAGGCAGATAATCTTCAAATCCTTTCTATCAGGATATGAACAAATTCTTTTTTTTTTAAGATTTTATTTATTCATGATAGAGAGAGAGGCAGAGGCACAGGCAGAGGGAGAAGCAGGCTCCATGCCGGGAGCCCGACGCGGGACTCGATCCTGGGACCCCAGGATCGTGCCCTGGGCCAAAGGCAGGCGCCGAACCGCTGAGCCACCAGGGATCCCGATATGAACAAATTCTAATGCTTATATAAAATGGGGGCTGAGCATGACATTTTGGCAAAACATCCCAAAAAAAACATTCCCAAATCTCCAAAACACCAAGAGGAAGAAGACCGGAGGAACATAAGAAATGCTCAAATTTATTTACAGAGCCATCGGCTATGTTTACCTGGTGATATCAGAGGCTGGCAGCTCTTCATCCTTTGAAGCTATTAGCAACACCATCAGCTGATCGAACAAGAAGGTGATTTGAGTGGGTATTGTTTCCACAATTATCCTAATAGGAAAGCATATCATAAAAAGGTTTACTAATATATTATGAACTAAATACATTTAAACTCAGTTTAGAAAAAGCTCCAACTTTCTATAGACTTTGGAAATTTTTAGAAACTATTTTTTTCAGAGTCCCACAATTGATTCTAGGGCAAGGCTCTGAGTTTTCTTTGTAGGTGGATGATAGTATTCTCTAAACTCTTCACTTGCCTGTCCAAAGATTATTTGAACACTATGTGTGAAAGGGAGCCTCCCCATGTCTTTGAATAAGATGATGTTTTACCTTGGATGATTAGTAGTTGCTTTCCTATGAAGAATGATCACCATGACCCTGCCATCATAATCACTATTTATTTCTTGGCCTTTTTTGGTTCATAATTTATCCTTCTATGTACAGTAATTTTTATCTCTGGCCCCCCTCCATTTTATTTATAGACAAATATTTTTAAAGTAATAATAAAAACAACGGAGTATAGGTTTAGCTTTTTACTGTAATTGCTTCTTAGCAATGATCCCCATATAAACATTGGAGCTTATCATGGTCTGTTGGGGAGGAGGGAAAGAAATGGACTGAGATGATAGGAAATATGGCTCCTATTTTTTATTCTCCAAAGCTTTCTGAAACATCTGGTGAAAGGACTGTCTTTATATATTTCACTTTCCTGGTTTCTGAAATGGGTAGGAGACCACCTGGTTGTAATTTATTTCCTGGGGGCAGAAGTGGTAATGTGTGAATGAAGCGCCTTCAACAGCCCCATGGGCAGATCTGGATTTCATCAGTTTCAGAGGAAAGTACTGTGTGTTCTCCATGACTCAGGGCTCTGATTGGGCATGATGGCTATAGCTATTTTATGCCTAAGAGCAGTAGAGTAGTCTATGAGATTATTTTCATATTTTAAACATAAATTTAGGCTGTTCACCTGGGGAGGAGAGCCTTAGCTCTGACGAGTATGACTCTCAGAAGACAAAAGAGAAGAGAGACTTTTCACTCTTATAGAAAGAATAGTTTTAGTTCTGACCACACTTGTCCTGCCGTGTTACCTTTTATGGAATTTATCATGTCACCTTGAATTTTAGATAGCCAGATGCATATCTTCTGTCCTTCCTGGACTGGAAATTTCTTAAGGGTACGAACTATATCTCTGTGGCACCTAGCACAGTGCCGGGTATGTGTATATCTGGCACCTAATTGATAATTTGTTGAATAATCAAGCTCCTTAGCCTCTCTGTACTTTACTCTCATCATCTATAGTGGTGATTTCGTAAGGATTGCCATGAGGATTAAGTGAGTTAATCCATTTATAATTCTTAGAGCAGTTGACAATTGATATTTACCTGGAATATGGAAAGTATGAGAGAGGTGGGAGGGATTCCTCTTTTCTCTGTTCCGTGGGAATAAGCAGAATAAGCAAGAGGATGTAAGATTCTGAGAGGAAGGTGCTATGGTAAGTAGAAGAAATATTTTTTTATGTATTTCAATCACTTAGAGTTACTATGAAAATTCAAGTACTTTATACCAACTCAAAATCTTTCTAGGGATTAATATCTACTGGGTAGAATGAACATACAAAAGAGAAAAAGGAAAAAAATGATAATCATGATTCTTTTTTAAAAATTTTAAAAGATTTATTTATTTATTTGTGAGAAAGAAAGACAGAGAGCAGGGGGGAGGGGCAGAGGAAGAGAGAAAATCATGAAGCACTGAGCCTGACATGGGGCTCCATCCCAAGACCCATCATGACCTGAGGTGAAATCAGGAGTCAGACAGTTAACCAACTGAGCCACCTAGGTGTTCCAATAATCATGGTTCTAATTAGGTTATAATAGTATTTCATTCAGAGATTCTTTTTCAAAATATACCTCAGTTTTATGACAAACTTGCTAGGAACACTGTGAAACTTAGCATAGTTTTGAGGGGATCAAATAGAGCTGGGGAAGAAGAAACAAAAGCCCTAAAGCAGTTTATAATGTGGTTGAGTAAAAGGCCTGGACCAATGCTGGATTGTGTTCACATCCACAGGCAAAGCTAATCTGGGCCCAATGGAGATTTTGAAAGTGCTTTGTACTTGACGTAGTCAAAGCCTGAAAGTTTTATTTTGTTTTTTTCCTAGGCTTTTAAACAAGGACATAAATTTTCTAGAATGTTCATTTCGTCGGTAAACTAATGTGACACAGCTAGCCATATCAGACAAGTCCATCCTGCTCATCAGTGAAGGGATTCTAAAACTTAATGAATCCTTAGGTCCACTAATGATGTCTGGATGTTACTAAAGCTATTATGCCAGATTGCTTCTGACATTTGTGTCTTTATATCAGAGTGCCACCATTCTTTAGTTTCCCCCAGGATATGCTGAACTTTCTTAGCAGGAAAGCATAGGTCTGTGTATGCAACATACATTTATAGAACCTTTTAAATATGGGTTGTTCAATATGTTAGCCATTAGCCATGATGTGGCTATTTTAAATTAAAATTAAACAAAATTTAAAATTCAGTTCTTCCATCATCTTCGCCGCATTTGAAGTGCTCAGTAGTCACATGTGTCTAGTGATGATATTGGATATCACGAATTTGAAACATATCTATTATTGTAGAAAGTTCTATGGGATGGTGCTACACTAGACTATGGGGCAAGACAGGAAAATTTACCAATTGTCAATATAAAGCTAGTGTCCTATTTCAAGAGAACCCAATCTTTGAAACTGCAGGCTTACAAAGAGAATAATTTAGGAAGCAGTCATTCTCCGCATATGGCAATTCAGAATACGTTCTAATCAGCTACTTCCACTGATTTTTAAATGTTTAAAGATTCTTAATTGTATTTAGAGAGCAGTCAAAAAATAAACGTAAAATAAAATAGAATAAAATGTAAGGCTATAATGAAACACTAAGTCACAGGAAATTGTGCAGCTGGGAAATTTTATGAGGGAGGGTAGAGTGGCTGTTTGAAATAGACATATTTATTTAAAACCAGCCAACCTAATTTGGGTCCTACCTTTGCCTCTTGAAAATGGTGGGTGGCTCCACCCCGTTCCGTCAGAAATGGACAAAACTTACCCTGTGAGATTGTCCTGAGGATTTACTATAGAAGCAATATACATGGTTATTAATGACTAGGTCCTTTCCCAGTTCCTCTTTCCTTCCTCATCTCCTTCTCAGGGCCTGCTTTTGCCTTTTTCATGTCTTGCATCCTGGAGCCTGGAGCCTGGCCACTCTGGGTTTTAGGATTCAGCTGTACTGGTGACATAAACTCCTCCTTTTCTTTAACATCTCCCCAACCACCCCTTCAGATAACATCCTGCTTCCATTCAGTCAAAATGTGCATGTCCCCTAGGGAAGGACCACAGGCCTTGAGAAGCTCATGCCCCATGGCAGGCCACTGATGGAGAAATTTTAGGCCACTTTTTATTATTCCTTGAGTCACATCAAAGGGGGATAAAACAGCATTAAAATAGAAATCAGGAGATCTAGGTATAAGTCTCAGTACTGACAATGATATCTGTAAATCCTATACTTCACAGCCCATGTCTTCATTTGTAAAATGGAAAGGTTGTACTAGAGAGTCTATTATTGCCCCTTTCCGTTTGAACTTCTGTAAAAACCACTAATGGCCTCCCAGCTCCACTGGCAATTCTGTGGGGGCAGGGCCTTGAGCTATCTGCTTGCTCCTGTATCTTTCTCTCTCTCAAGGTCCAGCACAGTGCCGGTCACCCCATAGCTGCCCAGTGCATATTTACGGAATGATAAATAGATGGAGCCAATCTGTCTCCCTTTATGTCCTTTCCTGCTGGACCCAATGCCCATATCACCTACTATCTTCACTCCACTCAGCTCTTGTGTGCCACAACTTCTGGTATTACCACTGCTGTATCTGCTCTTTTTAGAAAGTCCCAGAAGCTCTGCTGCATTACACCACTACTTCTGATTTCTCCATAAAGCTGGGTCTGGAAAACAAACTGTACTGTGTAATTATCCTTGCAACATTCTTCTCAAAGACTTCCAATTTAATAGAATTACCAAGATTTAAAAACATTAAAACAAAAATGAGCTTGTTAGAGTAAATTAGGCTTCATAAATGTGTTCCCCTTTTATTACAAAACATTGATTTCTGTGGTCACCTTCTCTAAATTGTTGGAAGCTGAGTGGACTGCCTTAATTGGCAAGGAGAAATGTCATCAAGCAACAACCACGGAAACGAGGCAGGGGGCGCGGGGGGGGGGGGGTGAGTGAGGATGAAGAAAGGAAAAAAGGAATGGGGGCAGAGATGGCTACATAGTGAAGTGGAAATCATAATGGGGAAAGAGAAGACTTCTGCCTTGGTGAAGCTGTAGTGACATAGTAAGACTAGCTTAGGAGAGGAGTATCAGATAGATGGGATGCTGAGGGATGAGGTATAAATACAGAGCCTCATGATTTCTTTTTCTTTCTTTCTTTCTTTCTTTCTTTCTTTCTTTCTTTCTTTCTTTCTTTCTTTTCTTTCTTTCTTCTTTCTTTCTTTCTTTCTTTCTTTCTTTCTTTCTTTCTTTCTTTCTTTCTTTCTTTCTTCTTTCTTCTTTCTTCTTTCTTTTTTAATTTTGAAGCTCATGATTTCACAGCAAGAATGGGATTTCTGTTTCCCAAGCAGGAAAGTCTTTGTTCATGATCCTAGAACTTGGTCTAACACAGACTGACCAGCAGAACTTCCTGGGCTCCCAGTCCTGCCCCTTGCCATGATGACTTTAACCTCTGGGCTCTCAGGGTCCCTGCCTCACACAGTCAATGATGCCAGCTGACCCCACTCCTCACGGGGCTCTTGTGTGGGCTTATGAGCCCCTAAACAATCTGCTTCAGGCCCTGAGCTTCTTGAAGATCATAGTAATCAGTGTGGAGAAAGCAGAGTGGCCCTCTTTGGAGCCTTCTAACTACCAGTTTGGAGAGGAGAACAGTGGCTGTGGCCAACCATAATGAAGCCTTCACAGGGACTAGTCACAGGAAGGGTGGGGGGAGAGGCAGCTGCAAGCCTTTGAGTTGCTGCTGCCAATACACAATCATTTTCTCTGCTTGGGGATGAGCTTCACTTGATACTAGAAGAGTGACTGGGAGAGAGAGGCTGAGTTTCTTGAATTAGGGCCAGTGGGAATTCTAGATAGAGGTGATGACTTCATGCTGCTCATTTGTTCTTGGGGAAAAAAATGCAGGCACTCCTAGGCCAGTGACCAAATCCTTGAGGGCTTGCTAAAACAGTCTGACTTCTTGGGAAACCTTCTGAACACTGTTTTCCTTCCATACCTGGATCAAATTTAGTTAGAAAGAAAAAGATCTCCACATAACAACAACAAAACCACTAATAATAGTGGCTAATAAACAACGTTTACTTACTACATGCCAGAAACTGTTGTATGAACTTTCTGTGTTCACTCTGTTCATCCTCACAAAAACATTGTGAAATAGGTACTATTATCATTTCTTTATAGAGGAAGAATGTAAGATACAAAACAATAACCTAAGATCACAAAGCTAGTAGGTGGTGGAATCTGAAATTTGAGCCTAAGGATTGGGCTTCAGACTCTGGACTCTGAATCACAGACTTAAGAACACCTTCCTAAAATTGAACATTCATTCAATACCTATTATGGTCCTAGCACAAAGTAGGCCATATGGGGGTATGTGAATCTGAGTTCACTTTCTGAGGTGGGATAGGGTTGGGGGAGTGCATGCTCCATTCAGGACTGAGTAAATAACTTGCAGGATTCCTTTTCCAAAACTTATGATGACATTGATGGTGTCATTAAACCACATTAAGTCAAAGACAGGGTCCTTCTGAAGAGCAGCACAGCCGGTATGCCCATACAGCTGGCTCCGCACCCCCATAACTCAGAAAAACAAAACAAAGCAAGACCTAGAGTACAAAGCAAGTAGCAGGATGTTTGTAAAAAGATGGTGGAATGAAAGTCCTGAAAAGGGAGTGATTTAGCCATTGTGAAGGCTAAGGAACAGGTTAAATCAGTTTTAAAAAAGCGGAGGACATGCCAATTTAGGAAGGAAGTTTACAAAATTAAGACATTCCAGTTGGGAGCCTAGTGCAGTTGAGCTGAGTAAGATGGGACATGCGTGCCTTGTTGATCTGAGGGTCACTCAACTACACTTTTTCCGAAATAAAAATTTCTTAAGAAGTTCTGGCAGGATAGGTGTGGAACTGTCTTCATACCTTTGGAGCTGCAGATCAGAATCAGCTGTGACTGATTCTGTGGGCAGCAGGAGCCCAGATGGCTTATATTATCATGGCTTCAAAACGACCATAGCCTACACGACAGTTTGTCTCTTAATCAGTCACTCCAAAGCTGCGAGAGACCAAAGAAGAACAGGTCTAGAGGGGTTCAAATCAGCTAGCTCCAGGGGTCTGCTCAGGGTCACCAGCAAGATGCTGAGGAAGGAGCAGCATAATTACCATTATTTATATCCCTGCACTGCAAATGTGGAATTTTATATAGTCGCAGTAATTTGTTTTCTCTGTAACCAACATAGAATGAATTCCACCCCCTGAAATGTATGACTTAACACTGAAAGTAGAGCAAGCAGCAGGCCATCTCCCCACCCCAAGACCTTCTCCACCACCCCTCTTCCAGCCTTCCCTGCCTAAATCCTCCCACCTACTTCCTGTCCCTCACCGTCCCTCCCTTCCCTCCCTCCTCTTGTTCCCTGGGCCCAGGACACAAATGATTCTGGCCATCTCAGAACTGCCTTGCTGTGGTTTGTATGCTCTGGGCTGAATCTCAATAGGATCCGGGCACATCTGGCTGCACAGTAGGAGTGCCATACTCCAAAGTGCAAAAATAAAACCACAAAAGATCAAAAGAAAAGCATCGTAGGCAAGAAATTACCCTTATCTTTATCTCCACAGAATCCATCAAGTACAAGCATCTGAGAGATGGCAAGCAGTAAGATAACAAAAGAGAAGCCCGGAGGAAATTAAAAGCAGCCTCCAATCATTAGCCCTTCAGCTGGCCTGGTAGGGCCTAAAAGGCTCTGCGAGGGTATCCCACAGACAGAACCTTCATTAGGAATGGACTGGAGCAAAATAGACAACCTGCTGATCATCAGACCTTAAGTTGACAGCCTGGCTAAGCAATGTTAAAACAGGACAGCCAGTTTTATTTTATACATTGTAGAGTGTTGCAATTGTTTTCTCCCTTGTTTAGCATATGCACTCTAGCCTCTTCTTGGGGTTTGATATTTTGCTTGGTGAAGGGTGGATAATCATTATCTCCCTATACCTACAGCTGTGCTCAGGAACTCCTGCAGGTGGATAACCCCACTGAAGCCCAAGGATCTCCACCATGGCCATATAACAGCTGTGAATATCTCTTCCTCTTATAGCAATTTGTTTCTGACATCTGCATCCAATCTCTTAAGTGGGTCAAGTTTCTGTATATTTATGATGAAGTTACATTGTCCATGCTTGAGCAAATTTAGATATAGTATCAGAAACAATCCACCAAGTTTTTTTCAGAGTGTATTTTGTTTAGGAGACGTTTAGATTATGATCTGGGTTAGTTAGGAGCTGATTATACTCTTTATGGTGTCAGTGTTTTATTCAAACTGGGATATAACTGATCACAAATGAGAAGGTTTAGACTGACTGAAAGACAAAATTCTGTTACTTTGATTTCAGTTAATTATGCATATATACCATATTGCTCTTAATCCATATGTACCATATGCATTCACAAATTTTATTTTTTTATTTTTATTTTTTAGAGTTTTATTTATTCATGAGAGAGAGAGAGGGAAGGAGAGAGAGGCAGAGACACAGGCAGAGGGAGAAGCAGGCTCCATGCAGGAAGTCCGATGCGGGACTCAATACCAGGACTCTAGGATCATACCCTGGGCCAAAGGCAGGAGCTAAACCGCTGAGCCACCCAGGGATCCCCCACAAATTTTAATATCTTATTGTTGATACCAGACTGTTATGGTCAGTTGTGCAGGGAATGTTATGGCATGACTCCAGAGGAGCCTTTCAAACTTTTGTAACGTTTGTGGATAGTGCCCTGGAGTTGTGCATTTAAAATCTGAATGGGCATATATGGCAGTTCTGGTATTGTCCACTTTCCTACAAGGACAAAGGCAGGAATCTATTTAATAACATAGAATAAGAATATAGAATATGACGGTGAAGCCCCTGCCCATAAGAAAGAACTATGACAAAAGAACTATGACAAATATGTAAAGACAGAAAAAAAACTGCACAAAATGCCCTAAGCCTATACTCGTAGTATATACCAGAATGCTGCTGGGAAACAGAGAAGAAAGTTATTAACTCTGCTTGAGGGAATCTGAGAGATTTCACAGAGGAGATGACATTAGACCCTGGTCCTGTGGGATGAGTAGATATTACATAGAGTGAATAAAGAATTTCAGGCAGACGAATCCTTGTGTAAAAAGACTTAAGATAACAAAGAGCACAGCTTGTAGAGGCAAAAAATTCCTTAGTGGTAGAAAACGCTGGAGACAGTGGGTACAGGCAACAAGTGGTGTAATGAAAGATAGAGTTCGAAAAGTGGGGTAGGGCCAGATCACAAAGGAGCCTTATTCAACTCTTTGGACATCTAAAATAAAATTTTATCAAGAAATAGATTCAGTACTTAACTGCTTGGCTAGTGAAGCTCCAGCCAGAAAAATGGCAGCCAGCGAGGCTCTGTCTTCCCTGGAGAGGCATCAAAGTAGTGTGAGTGCAGGCTCTGGAATGGGAATGTACGGGCCACCCCTCACCGTAATTTAAACCTCTGTATACTTTGGTTTCATTGGCCCTTAAAGGGGATTACTAACAGTACCGGCCTCATAGAGCTGAACTAATTCATGATGTAATTCATTTGCCAGAGTGTCTGATATTTAATAATTGCACAATAACTATTGGTGGATCTTCTTACACTGCTTCTGCCCCTGCCCTCCCCATCCTCTTCTAATTAGTTGTTATTGCAAACATCACGAAGCCCGTAGAACAGATTTTCTTCCCGATCCTGCTCTGGCTATATTATAAATAACAAATCTAGTTTGAGTGGACAGCAAACCTCAGGTCATCTGCATATCTACTTAGTATTAGCAGCACTGAAAATAGAAGAAAATCCCAAGTCTTTTGCCTTTTTACATTAGATAACATAACCCACTTTTTAAAGCTCTGCTGCCTTCTGGCATACTCACCTGTGGGGTGTCTGAACTGTTTAAGTATTGGACAATACTTTATCAGAGTTGTCTTTTATTCCTAAACTATAGCAAAAGTAATTTCAAGCTATTTTAAAAGGAATTGCTGGGAAGCAGAACTGTTAATCTGGGATTTTGTAATTGTGACTACTCTCCTCGTCCTTTTTTTTTTCTTAAAGATTTTGTATTTATTTATTCATGACAGACACAGAGAGAGAGGCAGAGACATAGGCAGAGGGAGAAGTAGGCTCCATGCAGGAAGCCCCATGTGGGACTTGATCCCAGAACTCCGGGATCATGACCTGAGCAGAAGGCAGATGCTCAACCACTGAGCCACCCAGATGTCCCTCTCCTTGTCCTTATACACACACACACACACACACACACACACACACACAGAGAGAGAGCAGGACACAGAGAGATTAATACAATTGGTTTCTTCTTTAAGTAATACTGCAATCCATGTATTTAAGCTGACAACGCAGGCATCTCTTTAACATTTTAATTAAATAATGTTGGAGCAAGCTTTTCTGCCTTTCTAATGACAAGCCTTGGCTCATACTCAAAAACTTCCAGTTTAGCTTTGACAAGATGAGGACACTTCTGAGAGACCAAGGGCCCCCTGAAGCTTATGCTCCCTTTTTCTTTTCATAAGCACATTTGGTGTGTGACTAGAACATAATGTTTGGGCCCAACATAAAATAGCAATAGGACAAGCTTTTCACGAGGCTTTCAGATCTCTTTCCAGCAGTGTGCTCAGCATTTCATCTTTCTATTTAGGTACCAGTGCCCATAACAGTAATACCATTGCAAGGGCTACCTCTAAGATACGACAAACCAACAGCATCTTGCCAGGCTCCCCAGCTTTGAGGGACCCAGCCATGTCAGTGATTCAGGGAGGCAGACAGAGGAGAGGAGGAAGCTCTATCAGCTGTGTGATCCGAAAGCCTTGAGTTTCCTAACCGTGAAGTCATTCCACAAGTTTCACTCTCTGACACCTTCACTAAGGCAAAAAATAAGTGTGCCTGACTTCTTTTCTACTTTCCTCCCTTAGCCACTTCACATACCTGGACGACCCCTCCATGTATCATTTTTCCTCTGTAACAAGGAAACAGAAGCCAACCTTTATTGAACCACGTGACAAGCACTGAGTAGGGGTTCCATAAATGCTACCATGATTCCTGCATTAATTGCCAGACCTTTCCATTTCCATTTATGCATATGGAAGCTTGAAGTTCCTAGTAGAGTAACAGAGCAAGAGTTAGAGCCCAGATTTTCTGATCAAAAGTCTTTTACCTTCTGCTATATTTCAGCACTTAATAATTCTTAAAATTACCCCTGGAGGGAAATGCAGTCTTCCTTAGAAATGCATTGTGGTCACTCTAGACTCTCAGAGATCATCCTGAACATTCCAGTCTGTGGGTTTTCTACAAGAAAGCTACGTCATTGCTTTAATCTATAAGTATCTTGAGGGCCATGTGATACAGGTTAATGTCACAAGCCAGGTGGAACAAAATAAGCCAGATGACTACTCTGTGGTTCGATTTATAAAAGTCCAGAAGGAGGTAAAACTAATTGATAGTGTCAGAAATCAAGGTAGTAGTTATTTTCAGAGGATAGGAAATGAAAGGGGCCCAAGTTGTTCCTGGGTTCTCGTCATGTTCTGTTTCATGATCTGGAACTGGTAACATGGGAGTGTTTAGTCTGTGAAAATTAACCAAACAACATACCTATGATTTGTGCACTTTTCTGTAGATATGTACTAATTCGGTAACAACATTTTTAAAAGTTGCATCAGGCTTGAAGCTCAGAGGGTTTTGAAGCAACTTCTTTGAATTATCTGACACCTTTACAATGTATTGAAGTTTTCAGGAGAAAAAAAGACAATAATAGTTTTTAAAAGAAAAAACATCTGAGAAAATTGCCCTCCATATCTTTCCATTATTGCTGATGTTTCATCTACTATGTTAGGCTAAGTGTGAAAATTTGAATCCCAATCTGTTATCATGGTTTTAAATCCTCCCATTGAAATTCAAAAGTAACAATTCCCCTTTTTTCCTTCTACTATAAGATACCGATTATGATGAAATGTGGTTCATTTTTGAAACTTACTGATCATTATAGTAATCACTGATATATTTTACCATATACAAAAAGGTTAGTACATTAGAATTGTGTTGGATTACCAGCCCCTGCTAAAGTATATGTTATTGCCATAAGAATAAAGGAAGTTCCTACCCAACAGGAAGATTTTCAAATAGTGTGACACCATGATTCTGACTAGAAAATCTATATTCAATGCAGTTAAGCATTCGTATCCTTTTTGGAGGCATATGCTACAAAATAAGTATGAAAATAGCCTGTATTAACTGAATGCTTATTACACACCAGACACTGTTTTAAGCAATATTGCATTGGATTGGGTCATTTATTTGCCCTATGAGAAAGGTCTCTTATTATTCCCATTTTTCAGATGAGGAAATTAAGGCTCATGTATGTTATGTAACTTAATTGAGATTATAGAGCCAATAAAAGATAAAGCTGAGGCCTGAACTTATTCAAATTGACTTCTGTCTTCTGGCTAAAGGGCAAGTGGGTCATTCTCAAGGTGTCACTCCTTCTCTCTCCAATGCTTATAAAAAGTCTTTTGGTATTTCAGAAATAGTTTAAATGGGAAAATGGTGAGGGCTTGGCAGCCTTGAGGTAAGAAAAAAGGAAGACAATATCATAAATTAAAGGGTAGTGCTCATTATATGAAGCGCAAGTACTGTGTTCATTTGAAGGAGAGGGGGAATAATGCAGGAGGCAGCCAAGGGAATGATGTAACCAGGGTAACTTGGTAAAGGACTTTGATGCAGAAGGTGGGACTTTGGATACAACTTGCTGCCAGTGAGTGCACAGCTGCTGGGTGGAATCTGTTCACCCGGTCCAGTGCCAAACGAAACAATGGATGGCCAGATATTGCAGTTGGCCTGGGGTTCCCTAATTTGTATGGACTCCTGTGTCCTCTTCCTTTGGGGCCACTGTTCATGAGAAGCCAGTATCCATGAACTTTGTTCAACCAAATTCTTTGCCTAGGATGGCAATATGGAGACCTCTTTTTCTCTCTCATAATGTTTATTCATCACAAAAGTGACCTCAAAATCCAGTTTTCTGCCAGGTGCTGATGGTAGATGCTTAATTTCCATCTCCATAGTTTCCACAGGGGCAGAAAAGTCTGTTGAAAAAAATAAATGAACTATTATGTGATAGATTAATCAAATGAATCAAGCTTATGCTTGAGAAATCTTACATGTGTTTGCTACTTAGTTCCTTCAATAAGGATCCTACCCCCAAGATCAGTGAAGTCATATGCCTTCTTAAGAACATTCTTAAAGTAATATGAGTACCAGAAACTTCAGGAAGAATGGAAGGAAGACAATCTTCATGTATAGGAGCCTTAGGTACTACTCAGTGTTACTGTGGAGGCACCATTCTTCCCTGTCCCTGTGATGCAGAGCAACCTGTTTGTGCCATGATTCTCAGGGTGAACTAGTCACTGTACAACTGCTGAGCCATTAAAAAACATATTCAGACATCCTAAGCATTTGGAAGATATTGCTCAAGGCCCTCCTACATCAAGTTCACTTTTTCAGCTTCTTGCTCTATTTTGTGTTTGATGATGATCACCATATCTGATATTTACTGAGTCCTTAATTGCTTGTCAGGCACTGTGTGGAGTGCTTTACAAACATTTTCTCAATAATGAAAACGGTCCTATGAGTATTACTTTCCCCCATTTATGGATGAGGAAATGGAAGCTTAATGAGATCCAGTAATGTGCTCAGGACCACACAAGTGTTAAGTGTCTGAATCAGTATTGAAGTCCAAGTGCTCCCAATCTCCAAGCTGGCACCTGCTGTGATATACTGTATCTGCCTATAACAACCCCATGTCTTTTGGTTTCATCTCCAGTTCTCAGCTCTTCACACATTGATTGGACTAGATTAAAGCTTTGGCTTCAGTGACTTTTGACTTTAACGTTCTTTTTCTGTTGGCACTCAGTGTCTGGCTTTGTGACTATACGACCTGATCAAACTCAGGCCTAGTACCTCAAATCGTTTGGTTGGCACCATGCCCAGGCCTCCCCTGGTCTTCAGGCAAGGAGGAGATCAGACATAGCTGGCCTAGAATATAACCTTTAATAGGAAATTCTAAAATTTCTCATGCTTGAACTGGTGGATGGAATAACATGGAAATTGCTTCTTTCTTTTTATTTGCAAAGACAGAGCCGGACTTGAAGAGATAGATGCAAAGCAAAAACCAACTCCATATTTAGTTAGCCTCAAAATACACACGACCTGAGAGCTCCCTATTTAGCTTACCTCCCTGCTTCTGCTGCAAATGTTTGCTGATGCTACAGCTTACAAAGCATAAATCTGCAGGGGCCTCAGAGCCCCTTTGGTACACTCTTTCCCATGATTAGGTAAATGTCAGTGGAAAATCACCATGTATTTAGTGTTTTAATAAAACCACAGTATTGTTTATTTTGTGGCCTCAGGTTTCAAAAGGGAAAGAAACAGCTACATTAAACTTTGCCCCTAAAACTCCAGCAACTCCCCCTAGGATACTTATAAATGTTATCCTCCTGCCACTGAACTATGTTTTCACTAGAACATCCTCCATTGCTAATTCTAGTCGATAATCATAGGACTGGCCAGGGTCATTTTCAGGCTTGAGGAAAGAAATAGAATCCAGATTGTGTGTCACCAGAAACATAACTTTAATTCCTAACTTCCAGCTCCTTGATGACAAGGTCACCAAATGCCAAACTTAGATCATGGAACAGTAATTCTACCAAGAATATACAGGCATGAAACCTATCTCAGCTTCTATTTCCCTGTCTAGCTCTCAAAAGCCTTCATCACCACCTCCAACCTTAGTGCTAAGCACTAGTTTTGTGCATTACACTGTTAAGGACACTGGCAAGTAGCTGGGGGTGAATAAGCCATCTGTACCTGACTTCACAGTGCCCATCAGATCCAGGTAGCTTGGAGGTGTCATCTCAGGTGTTGTTGATGCTGTCATCCACTTGTGTTTGAACTAGTGGTCACCTGGACAGTGGGATTTGCATGAGCCAGGGAGGCTCCACTCCCACTCTTCCTCCATCTTTTTTTAAAATGCTTATGTATTTTTAAAAGAAACATGGACAGAAATTACAGATATCTTAAAATGTAAATATACCCTATATTTGAAGCAACACAATGACATACATTAACTTTCCTACATCAGAGGCTTTTCAGAAAATTCAATTTTTTAAGAGGCTTGAAGAGAGAACTCAATGGTCTTAGATACTGGAGTCCTGGTGTGGGAAGAAATGTCTCTTGCAGCGGACAAAAAAAGCATAAGACAGTGTTGTTGTACCTCACTCCACTAACATACAGACTGACTTGTATTTGGTACAGGTGTTAGGAACATTATGAGGCTTCTATACATTTGATAAATAAGTTGGAGATTTCCCAGCCTTGTGACTAAGTGTTATTATTTGTCAGTTATTGGACTGTTATTATTCATGTTGCTTCCTGTAAGTTCCAGCCTCCATTTCATACAATTGTGTTTGCTTTTACCATTTTTACCAAAACCTGTGTTTTACTGACTGTAAAACTTTCCCGGGCTTTTGAACAAAAGGTCTAAATGGAAGAGCTAACCTTTTGTTGGGTAAAGGTAAATAATTGGTTTCTAGCATTTCATTGGGGTTCTTAGGCATGGCCGTGAGCAGAGGTCAGAGCACAAACCCATCTAGTAGTAAATAACTCATCCATGGTTGGCTCAAGACTGAACTGAAACAGATGTGAGGATTAGCTGGCAGAAATCAACCTTATTTTGGACATGAACTAGGACAAAGAATGCTGAATGCTTGCAAATAAAAAGGAAAACATCTACCGGAGCTCTAAACATTGACTGTCTTCCTGTGTTAAGAACATATAACCATTTCCCCCCTATTTATCCAGAATAAATGGGAAGAATATTCATGTAAGGAACTAGAACATTCATTTGGAAGGGAAGAAATGGGATCAGAAGTTGGAAATTGGCTCATGGAAGAAATCTCACAGAAGGAGTGACAGTGGAGGTGGTAAAAAGATATCCTTTAGGGATCCCTGGGTGGCGCAGCGGTTTGGTGCCTGCCTTTGGCCCAGGGCGCGATCCTGGAGACCCGGGATCGAATCCCACATCGGGCTCCCGGTGCATGGAGCCTGCTTCTCCCTCTGCCTGTGTCTCTGCCTCTCTCTCTCTTTCTGTGACTATCATAAATAAATAAATAAAAATTAAAAAAAAAGATATCCTTTAATCTGTTTGCCCTTCCTTACAACTGTGAGAGAGGAGAGAACCACACAGTAAGTGGTAGAGCTCATTCTTGGGGTGAGGACTGAATCTTCTTTCAGAGGGGCCTTTTTTCATCAGCAAAAATGGCAATGTACCTGTTTTCTGTGTGCAAGCCACATGTAAACTGGCATCAGTACTTCCTCAACTCTCTCTTCCTTCCTAATCAGCTGTCCAAAGCAGAGATCTCTCTTTCTTCTCTGTCTAGGTGGTCCCTACAAAGGTCAGTTGTCATAGCTATTAAAGGTTGATTTGCCTGCTTCCGCTGCATGAAAGGCACACTTCATTGGACATAAGTGTTTTTTTATGTGATTGGGGAGACCTTTTAGCACCTGTCCCAGGCCAAGGGTCACTGTGCTGAAAGGAGAGAGCAGGAGAAGCAGGGACAAATTTCCCAACACCTCTGTCCTTGGGGCCCCCTGCCCTGCTGATCCTGCCTTCACGGTACTCCAGGAACCTAGGTGTGGGAACATTGACCAGGTCTGGGAGATGAAGCTATGGGAGAAAGGCAGGAGGATGACCACTGCAATGTCTTCTCTCCTCCTCATCAGACTCTGGCTCTGGGGTGCACCTGCCATGGGGGCTCCTCCAGCAGGGGGTGGGGTGGGGTGGGGGGTTAGCAGCAGCTATTTCCTGAGCTCTTTCCCCACAGAGCACTTTGTGACTTCTCACCTCTGAACTTATTTATCCTCTGTAGTCTGTGGCATTCTGCTTCTTCCTTAGCTATCTTTTGTCTGTATTGCTCCTTGAGAGGTGTCTGAAAAAGCTGACTCACTATACTAGGAGTCCAGAATTTGGGAGAGTAGAAGTCTCCAGGTGGTATAGATGCTGTAAAAGCAAAAAAATACCTGGCCCCTAAAAAGGTGGGTCAGGAGGAGGCTAGGAGCAGCATGAGGATGTCCAGGAAATGCAGGAATGGTGTTGGTGTATAACGAGTCTAAAATCTTGAGTGGCAAATTTTCCGGCTGCCCCTTCGTCTCCCGTGGAGCCCATTGCCTACTTTCCCCTTTCCCTCCCTCTGCTCCTCTTCCTTCCCTTTCTTCTCTTCTACCCTCAGTGTTCCCAGTTTTCTCTAAGTCTCCATCTCCCCCTCTCTAGTACTCTTATTTTTTCAAAGAAAATTATTTATCTTAATTTTTTTTTGTCCACGCGCCTGATGAACTATAATACCAGTGCATATGTCAGTTACTTTAACCTTCTGGTGAGCAGAGCACATGACTTCACACCAGACCGGAGAAGATAAAAAAAGTCAAATTCAGTTTCCCAGCATTTCAGCAAAGAATCAGTCAATTGACCCAGTTACAATTCTAATTCTTGGAAGACAAAAAGGAGGATGTGGATTTACTTAACAGAAGTCTGTTAAAAATTAAATGACCAGGGATGCGTGGCAAATATAATTCTATTTCACTAATAAATTGTGTGGATTATGATTTATAATGCACTGAAAATAATTTAAAGGACAATAAGAAATTACATATACTCCATTTATGCTCCATTGTATTAATTGGAAAAAAAATTAATAAGAGCCAGATGCTGGTCTTTTATATATAGGAAAAAGGAAAACTCTGTGCCTTTCTAGGCTGAGTTTGGATCCACTCACATTACCTGTTCCCAGCCTGCAGTTGTGTGTTGTTTGTATTAATAACTTCCAGGATGTGATCTACGTAAAGGAGAATTGTTTAAGATGGAGCTAGCTGTGTGTCCTCAAAGAGTGCACACCATTAAAATGAACTTACAGGTTTTATAAACACCTTTTAGAAGCAAACACTTCCTGAGCACCAGGTCAGTTATTTTCAGGGATAAGGATTTCCAAGAGGCAATGGGAAGGGTGAGTGGTGCTGCCCTGGCCAGTTTGTGCCCGCTTTGCTGCAGTTCTCTCATTTGGATCTCCATCTGTCCTTCTTTTGACAAAGCTGTCTTTTGGGGTGGGGGTACTCCTTTTAACTTCTTTTCTTTATCCCAACCTGTATTCGAATACAACAGATTCAGCTTGCTGCTCGATGCTGAGCGCAGCAAGAAATCCACATCAGCGCCCCCAGCACAGACTGCCTTCTACTTTTGCAAAACCAAATGCCAAACTGGTTTCACAGTGGAGATGTTGAACATAAAAGTTGGCTCCGTCATAATGTCCACCCGGTGGTTATGTGAATGGTTGTTTATAACTTGTGTTCAGCTTTCTAGCCAAGCACTAGTGTCGCCTAAAATTGCTACTGTGAGAAAACCAAAATGCTATTTTGTAAGCCCAGACTGTTCATCTAAGTTTTGGAAAACTGCTCTTCTTTCTGTACAGCTTGCTAAAGAAAGATAAACAACTCTACCCAGACAATGGGTAGCTAGGGAGCAGTGGTTCTTTATTAGGTTACATATTACTGTGGGATGGGCAGATATATGTGCTTTAAAGGCGGCTGCCTTCTTGTGGGTAAAATATGTTAAATAGCAGCAGCCTCCACAGATGCCTGAGTTGACCTTTTGTGGATTTGTTACTGAGAAATTGATCAGCTCTTTGTTTTTCCCATGCTCACATCGGAAGCATAATTTGGACATTTTCTTCTATGGTTCCTATGCAATGATGATTTAAATAACTAATTTGACTTAAAATAATCAATAATTGGTGCCTGATAGCTGATCATATTTTCCCCCCGTCATTATTCACCAGACATCATCTTGACTTCTGAAGAAGCTGCATATGATGAGTAATTGAATGCCTGAAGATATGTTGGCTTTGTATCTGAGGGCAAAATACAATCTTAAATAATTTATTTGACCTCTCTAGAATTATTAAATTTCAAATGAATAAATTAATAATAAAATCTGTGCCGGATGATAGTAATAATCTGATTTTTCCATTTAGCCTGAATTTTGAATCAAATGTATAATTTATTCAGTGATAATAAATTTGTGTCTTAATAACATGAAATGATTTCAGGAATGGCTGTCATCTTTGTAACCATCAGGAAATAGGTACAAGTGGCCTGATGGGGAAATTCAGTAATTCCTAGCAATGCAATCAGATAGAAATAGTAACTTATGTCTGTCACTGTTGCTGAGTGCCTCTTGGGTGGCAGAGATGAGAAATGGAGAGTAATTCTTTGGGGGGGGGAGCTGTTTTGTGAAGACCTAAGGATCAGAGACTATAAGTCCTTGTAGGGAAGTAGCAAGGAGTATGTGGAAAATAAGGTCTCATAAAATGAAAAAGCACTCCTGAATAAGTGGGAGGATCAGAAGTTGTCAGAAGATGTCCTATCATCCTATCTTGTACAGAGTCAATCCCAAAGTAAGGCAAGGGAGGAGTGAGAGCAGGAAGTGGGAAGGTGCCTGGCAATAGAACTAAGAAAGTTACCTGGAATCTAGGAAGTAAGTGCAGTCTTACAGGTGACCTCTAATTGTTTCTCTGAGTCTGCAGAGAATATTAAGGTGTTTATGCCTGCTGAGGGGAGTAGAGGCAAGTCATAAAGCTCCTGGTTCTTAATTTCCTTTTGGCAGGAAGGTGTCCTTCCAGGCTGATGTTTGAAAACCTACTTGTTTTCCGAAGCTCCCAAATGTTTATAATAAAGTGTTTAGAGGAAGCTTTATTTTGCCTGGTCACTCAGTTGAATATATTAACTGGTAAAATCCTTAATGAGAGAAATGCTTAAAAACACATACTTCAGCCTTGAAAAGAGTTTTAAAGCAGCAGGTTAGGGTAGTAATAAAAGCACAGTTCTCTCCTTTCTAGAGGCAGAACGTCCTCAGCAAAGGTAATTACCAAAAAAAAAATCTTATTTAAAATAAATGCTGTTTTTCATCTGCATCCTTTTTTAAGATCAGACCAATGCTAACAATGTTAAAGATTGAAGGATCTTCCTGAGCAAATGTTTGGTATATTATCATTGGGAAGTGTGCTTTGCACATCTTTTAGAACTTAGGTGAATCTAGTCTTTCCTCCCAACCTAAGAATTTTCATAATAATTGTAAAACTCCCTGAATAGTTTGTGTACCTCAAAATCAGTACCCACTTCCACAGACTTCTCACTGCCGTGCTTGCTTCAGTTAGGACAATGTCTTGCATAACACTGGCCTAAATACATTATTTTCCACCAGATGTTGTCATTCACTCCTTAATATATTATGGCTAAGAAAGATAAGATTCTGCTAAATGAATCCAGACTTGACTTAATCAGTTCTATAATCTGTAAAATGGGATTACCAGAAATGGTAAAGAGCTCTATTAGTATGATACTCTGTTCTGACATCACAGAATGTAATGAGCTGCTTAATGGGCCAGTTACAGAAAATATGACTTCCAGACATACCCTGGACCTTGTGGAAGCCACATGAGCTCCCACAGTTGAGGTAAGCAGTTTGTAGTCATCTGGCAGGGTGTCCATCAGAAGATATACACAGCATAATCTCATGTAATTCTTCCCCTCCTCTTTCAACCAGATACTTTGTCTAAAACAGACGCAGAAAGGATAAAATTATGCTGGAGAATTCTTTCTGGCTCTATAACTTCTGTAGCCTGGGATATAATTTGTAACCCCACTACAAACCTTTGAACACTAAAGTCTTTGTTGACAGCTGTGATTAAGACCTCTTTCATTTTATCTCACTAATAAATTAATTCAAATCTTTTACATTTCCCTGACCAAATCTCCATAGCTCTGAGTGTAGAAATACTGCGCTTGAGGGAACTGCTTATGACTTTCTCAAAACTGGCATTTTCAGGGAAGAAAATGTATCTGTGTGGAAACCATTTATTTAATCCATTCAATTAAATGTCTAAAATAATAGGTCAGTTGATAGACTGAGTAAACTTACTCTATAGAGAGTGCTATTGAAGGAAGGCACTGAAGGAAATTTGAAAACAGAGAAGAAGCAGTCTTTGCCTTGGAAAAATTTGTAACCTATTGAGGGAAATCAGCCTAACAGATTAAAAAAAAAAAAAGAAAACACTTAATACTTGGTAGTGTAAGAAAAAGCAGCAATTGAGATGGGGTAGATTGAGCCCATATGTGATAAAGGGATAAAAAGTAAAGATAATTAAAACACAGGTAGAATTAATCAGAGAAGACTTCCTGGAAGAGAGGAGCTTTGAATAGGATTTTGAGAACAGATTAGTGGAGAGAAATATTTAACGATATAAATAGCCTTACAACCATGAAATGGAAAGTTCTGAGCACAGAACAAGATTTTCTTAGCCTGAGTAAATACCACATCTAGAAATATAGTAGAAGCCCTTTCATCTGACATATGTTGGTTGGTTAATCAAAAAATAACATTACGGAAGGGAATCATAAATATGGAGCACACAAACCTTAAACATTTTATTTTAATGTAAAGCCTATAAATGTACACTCGATCACAGCTTTTTTCAACATAACACCAGGGTGTATTCCTTGAGTGGGATCTGTTGATTCTTTCTTCTTTCTAATGACTATCTTGCAATAACCACAGACACATGTACTATTATTCTCAATTTCCAGGTTCAGTTCCTTGAACATGAGATCAGAATTCTGAGACATTTGCTAACCAGCATGAATAACGTCTCTTTTGCTGTGGCTCTCATTTTTTCCCCACAAGTGTTTATAATTATCCCATCTCCACACACCTTTAGAAAAATCTTCCTACAACATCAGTGTAATTTCCCTTATGACAACAATTCTCTTTATTTTCTGATTCATATTTAATTGGTTAATTTAATTATAATAAGAGCAACCATATTACTGAGTTTAGGAACACATATAAGTGACCACTGGAAAGCAGTCATATCATTTCTTGGGAGTAGAAGTGTGTGGGTCTACTAAGGACAGCATGCAGAATGAGAGAATTTGGCAGTGTGGAGAGGGTCTGGTCTTACTTCATATATTTTACAGATGAATGATATAAGTTTGTTAAATAAGGATCAGTCTGTAGAGAGATACTTTATTGAAATAGCTATGGTAACAAAATTATGAAGGCAGGCTCAAAGATGAGCCTAGATTTAGGAGTCAATTAAAAGTGACTCTAGAACTTGCAGTCAAAATAGCTGGAGGTCATCATATATCACCCACCACTGTCTTCCCTAGTGATGATAAATAAAATGCTAAAAAGAGAAAGTTAAAACAGCTGCAGTCAGAAAAACAAGTTAAACATCTCTGTGGCCCAGAAACATAATAGAAATGCAAAACTGTGAATTAAGCCAGGCTGAAGCTACCAGCCTGCTGGGCTCAGGGCCAAGCATTCTTTTAGGGGATTTTACACTTTGAACATCTGGTTCAACAGTATTGCAGCAGAGGACTTAGACTATGTCTACATGGTAAAAATTACAATGGATTATGGTATATTTACAGTCTCAAAAATACACCATGTCAGAGCAAATCCACAGGTTGCACCAAAAACTTGGGGAATAAAATTAGTGGCATCATGTTTGTAGCTTTAGCCCATTACTGGAAACAGCCAATAAGTGTAATTTCTATTTTTGAGCTAACGCTCATCCACAGATAGCCCTTATCGACTGACCAGAAGGCCTAATTCCATGGAGTCTTGTTTACCCAAATTAGTCTTTGGAGTAACAACTACAGGATAATTTCCTGAAATCAATCTAATCTATGCCCCAAATTCAGGGGCAAACTAGCACACCTGTGGCCTTGGGATGCCTCAGTAAAAGTCAATGGGAAGGTGACCTTCTCTAATAAAGGTGACTTGAGGGCTTTCTTCAAGATTTCAAAGTGTTCCATCAAAGGAGATACAAAATTTTGTATAAATGGAAATGCTTTCTAGCAGTGGAAAGACAAATAAAATAACAGGTGGCCACACTTAAAAAGAAAAATCATAGAAATGTATGCAAATGCACAAAAATGTGGTATTAATATAAAATTGTGGGAAAAATGAGTTCTAAGCCTCAACATTTTACAATGAACTTGTAGCTGCTGTGAACAAATCTTTTGAGGAGTGACTAATGAGGCAGTGGAGAACATATGGGCCAACTCTCATGCATGGTTATAAATGATCTTTGTCCTATTTGCCCCTCTCCGTTCATTCATTCAATGAAGATGTGTTGTATGTTTACAATGAGCCAGAGACTGTATTTGGGTTTGGAGGAGACAAAGGTGAATGAGATCTAGTAAATGCCCTGAGAATGTTTTTGCATTGCTTTGCTCTTTGGTAAGGAAATATTTGATGAAATAAAGAGAAGAGATGACAAATCATTGCTGCTTGCTTTCAGTAGAACGTTACCAGATTAACATAGCAAGAGAGACACAGGAATAGTATCAAATAAACAATTTTTACATGATGAATCAAGCTGTTTAAGATGGGATTACTGAGACATTTTTATGCCAAAGGAGATTTCCTTAAAAAGTACAAACCAAATCAACAAACATTTATAAAAGCTGTTATGAGACCATTCCAGTGCTGCTCAGGTGCCTAAGTAGACTACAGATGTGGCTAAGACATGGTTTACATCTTCACAAAGCCCACAGTTTACTAGATGGGACAAGAGAAAAGCATGATTTCAGAGGAGCAGCTCTCTGTGCTTAACTATTGCTCCCTAATCTTGTAGAGCCATTTGGTGAAAACAGGTGACATTTGCATGGATCTAATTTTTATCTCTCAAAATGATCCAGGGGACTTCCCACTGTGCCTCCTGAGAATGATGGAGAATTTCTTCTCAGCCCCCTGTTATTCCACAACTTTGATGCAAATAAGTGGTCTTGGCTGATCCCCTATTTCCAAGGATATGGAGAGGGTCATGATGCCTAGAATCAAAGAAGCAAGATCCTAGTCTCTTCACTTATGCTGCAGCTCATCTGGGAAGAGTTGTGGGCAAAGGTTTCCAGCAGAGTTTGATTGACCTTGGCAATTCATTTGCTCAAAGAGACACAGGGAAGGTATGGGAGGGTGCCACATCATAGTGCCTCCCTAGCAGAGGGGAATGGGCATCAGCACTGTATGTAATTGGTCCTTAATTGTCCTTAATTCCTATCTCCTGGCTACCTACTGGTTGATTTTTAAAACTTTCCACTCTTCGCAATACAAGCATCCCTCAAAAAATTGGAAAAAACTCAAATACACAACCTAACCTTGCACCTAAAGGAACTGAAGAAAGAACAGCAAATAAAACCTACACCCAGCAGACAAAGAGAGTTAATAAAGATCTGAGCAGAGCTCAATGAAATAGAGACCAGAAGAACTGTAGAACAGATCAACAAAACCAGGAGTTGGTTCTTTGAAAGAATTAATAAGATAGATAAACCATTAGCCAACCTTATTAAAAACAGAAGAGAAAAAATTCTAATTAATAAAATCACAAATGAAAAAGGAGAGATCACAACCAATACCAAGGAAATACAAACGATTTTAAAAACATATTATGAGCAACTATACGCCTATAAATTAGGTAATCTAGAAGAAATGGACGCATTTCTGGAAAACCACAAACTACCAAAACTGGAACAGGAAGAAATAGAAACCTGAACAGGCCAATAAGCAGGGAGGAAATTGAAGCAGTCATAAAAAACCTCCCAAAATACAAAAGTCCGGGGCCAGATGACTTCCCAGGGGAATTCTATCAAACGTTTAAAGAAGAAACAATACCTGTTCTACTAAAGCTGTTCCAAAAGATAGAAATGGATGGACTACTTCCAAACTCATTCTATGAGGCCAGCATCACCTTAATTCCAAAACCAAAGACCCCCCCCAAAAAAAGGAGAACTATAGACCAGTATCCCTGATGAACACAGATGCAAAAATTCTCAACAAGATACTAGCCAATAGGATCCAATAGTACAATAAGAAGATTATTCACCATGACCAAGTGGGATTTATACCCGGGATGCAAGGCTGGTTCAACACTCATAAAGCAATCAACGTGATAGATCACATCAACAAGAGAAAAAACAAGAACCACATGATCCTCTCAATAGATGCAGAGAAAGCATTTGACAAAATACAGCATCCATTCCTGATCAAAACTCTTCAGAGTGTACAGATTGAGGGAACATTCCTCAGCATCTTAAAAGCCATCTATGAAAAGCCCACAGCAAATATCATTCTCAATGGGGAAACACTGGGAGCCTTTCCCCTAAGATCAGGAACAAGACAGGGATGTGCACTCTCACCACTGCTATTCAACATAGTACTAGAAGTCCTAGCCTCAGCAATCAGGCAACAAAAAGAAATAAAAGACATTCAAATTGGCAAAGAAGAAGTCAAATTCTCCCTCTTTGCAGATGACATGATAATATACATTGAAAACCCAAAAGATTCCACCCCCAGATTGCTAGAACTCATACAGCAGTCCAGCAGTGTGGCAGGATACAAAATCAATGCCCAGAAATCAGTGGCATTTCTATACACTAACAATGAGACTGAAGAAAGAGAAATTAAGGAGTCAATCCCATTTACAATTGCACCTAAAAGCGTAAGATACCTAGGAATAAACCTAACCAAAGAGGTAAAGGATCTATACCCCAAAAATTACAGAACACTTCTGAAAGAAATTGAGGAAGACACAAAAAGATGGAAAACTATTCCATGCTCATGGATTGGAAGAATTAATATTGTGAAAATGTCAAAGCTACCCAGGGCAATTTACACATTTAATGCAATCCCTATCAAAATACCATGGACTTTCTTCAGAGAGTTGGAACAAATAATCTTAAGATTTGTGTGGAATCAGAAAAGTCCCCGAATAGCCAGGGGAATATTAAAAAACAAAACCAGAGCTGGGGGCATCACAGTGCCAGATTTCAGGTTGTACTACAAGCTGTGATCGTTAAGACAGTGTGGTACTGGTACAAAAACAGACACATAGATCAATGCAACAGAATAAAGAACCCAGAAATGGGCCCTCACCTCTATGGTCAACTAATATTCGACAAAGCAGGAAAGACTATCCACTGGAAACAGGACAGTCTCTTCAATAAATGAGGTTGGGAAATTGGATAGCCACATGCAGAAGAATGAAACTAGACCATTCTCTTACCCCATACACAAAGATAAACTCAAAATGGATGAAAGATCAAAATGTGAGACAAGAATCCATTAAAATCCTAGAGGAGAACACAGGCAACACCCTTTTTGAACTTGGCCACAGCAACTTCTTGCAAGATACATCTATGAAGGCAAGGGAAACAAAAGCAAAAATGAACTATTGGGACTTACTCAAGATAAAAAGCTTCTGCACAGCAGAAGAAACAGTCAACTAAACTAAAAGACAACCTACAGAATGGGAGAAGATAGTTGCAAATGACATCAGATAAAGGGCTAGTTTCCAAGATCTATAAAGAACTTATTAAACTCAACAGCAAAGAAACAAACAATCCAATCATGAAATGGGCAAAAGACATGAACAGAAATCTCACAGAGGAAGACAGACATGGCCAACACGCACATGAGAAAATGCTCTGCATCACTTGCCATCAGGGAAATACAAATCAAAACCACAATGAGATACCACCTCACACCAGTGAGAATGGGGAAAATTAACAAGACAGGAAACAAGGAATGTTGGAGAGGATGTGGAGAAAGGGGAACCCTCTTGTTCTGTTGGTGGGAATGTGAACTGGTAGGTACATCCACTCTGGAAAATTGTGTGGAGGTTCCTGAAAGAGTTAAAAATAGACCTGCCCTACGACCCAGCAATTGCACTGCTCGGGATTTACTCCAAAGATACAGATGCAGTGAAACGCTGGAACACCTGCACCCCAATGTTCATAGCAGCAATGTCCACAATAGCCAAACTGGAAGAAGTCTCGGTGTCCATCAAAAGATGGACGGATAGAAAGCTGTGGTCTATGTATACAATGGAATATTACTCAGCCATTAGAAACGACAAATACCCACCATTTGCTACAACGTGGATGGAACTGGAGGGTATTATACTGAGTGAAGTAAGTCAATTGGAGAAGGACAAACATTATATGGTCTCATTCATTTGGGGAATATAAAAATAGTGGTAGGTAATAAAGGGGAAAGGAGAGAAAATGAGTGGGAAATATCAGAGAGGGAGACAGAACATGAGAGACTTCTGACTCTGGGAAACAAACAAGGGGTAGTGGAAGGAGAGGTGGGCAGGGGGATGGGTGACTGGGTGACGGGCACTGAGGGAGGCACATGATGGGATGAGCACTGGATGTATGCTATATGTTGGTAAATTGAACTCCAATAAAAAATAATAAATAAAATAATAAATAAAATAATAAAATAAAATAAAATAAAGTAAAATAAAATAAATAAAAATAAAACTGTCCGCCCCGATGTTCCTGAAGATGGCACACTATTCTTTGAGATTGGGCTTCCTTTATTTTCACATTTGGCACTGGCAGAGGCTTAGTACTTACCACACTTTAATAATTTATTGAATCTTTCCTTGTCTCAGACGATGAAGTAAATGCTTTACTTGCTTTATGTCATGAGAACCCTATGAGTTAAATAGTATAATCATCTCCACCTTATAAGATAATGGAAAGTGAAGCTAAGTGAGGGTAACGAAGTGCCCATGTTTACACATCTAGGGGTTAAGACTGTACTAGAACTTTACCTTTTCTGATTCCACGACTCAGAGCTCTTAGCCACCAGACCACTGAACGGTCCCAGGATGCTAAGAAATTTTAGCACACATTGAGTTTCTTTTTTTTTTAAAGATTTTTATTTATTTATTCATGAGAAAACAGAGAGGAGAGAGAGGGGGGCAGAGACAGAAGCAGGCTCCATGCAGGGAGCCCTGGGACTCCAGGATCACGCCCTGAGCTGAAGGCAGTGCTAAACCGCTGAGCCACCTGGGCTGCCCATACATTGAGTTTCTTACAACAATTTGCCTTCGTTCTCAGAAGCATCTCTATGTGTCTCCTGGTCGAAGTTCAAGCTCCTTATTCCACAAAGCACATGTGCATACACTCACACTTATACACACACACACACACACACACACACACACACACACACGAAGTCTATTTTCACTGTCTCATTTTTAATGGGTTCAGTAATTGCTCATACCCAAAGTCATTTTTGGCTGCTTTTTAATGTTAAGAATTTCAGGGAGCTCCACAGAAAGGTTTAAGACCAATGTGACAGGATTTGTTGTGGGTTTTGTGGTGTGTGTGTGTGTGTGTGTGTGTGTGTTTTACCAATCAAAATAGGCAACTGCCAGCCTGCACCTCCCATTCCACCTTCTCCCAACCTTACCCTTCAATGACAGCAGTTCTATCAAAAGAGTAGAAAAGCCAAAATATTATATGCATGTTTAGCAATGCATAAAAAGTGTTTTAAACAGATCTCGATAAAAGAGCAAATTCAGAATATTTGCTGCCTTTCTAGTGCCTATTCATTAAGTGTTCTCTTGTTCTTCAGAGCTGGGAAGCTTCCCCCCCCCCCATTTCACCTTTCCCATTCCCCTGAAACATCTTTATCAGCTTCCCACTCTTCCATCTGTCGGAAGTTCCTATTTCCCTTTGAAATGATTTCTCAGCAAGCTGACCTCTGCAGATTCCGTCAACCCCACTTGCTTGCACACGCTGTGACTCATTTTCACTAATTTGTGCAATGAGCAGTGAGCAGAGGCCAACAGAGACACTGCTGCCTGCGAAGGGACTAATAGCTACCAACTGTGGCATATGAAGGTGTCTGTGTGGGGAACTCCAACTGCCTCTATTCCTCCTGCCCAGAAGCTTTTCCCTCTGGGTCTCTACCCTGAGGTTTTGATTTTGAGTAAGTGGTGTGAAAGCAAACATCTCTAGCCCTGAGTCAGGCTCACACTGCCAAAAACATATACAGCAGTGTGTAGTTATTTTCCCATTTATCTCTTTCAATATTAACATTTGATCACTAAAGTTTTTTTTTGTTTTGTTTTGTTTTTTTTTTTTTTTTGAGTAAAGAAAAAGAAATATGTTTCCTCTAGTCCTGGCAGATCATTTGTTGTTTTTTTCTCACCCCTCCTGTTTCTCTCAAGTGTATTTGTGAAATGAACGAAGGCTGATTTCTAGCAGAGAATATTTCATGGCTTAGTTTCTCATCAAGATGATAAATCAGACTAGGTGGCTGAATAATTACATTCATGGAGCTGGACTGTAATTTTTTTACCACAGAATTCATGAGGCACTGTTCCGACTCATTATATACAACAGTTTTCATAACTCATGCAAATATTGCATCCAACTTTTGGATAGATAGAGGTGTATTTTTAGGAATTTTCATCAATACTTAATAATGCAATTTGCACTACAAACAGAACATTGCAATAAAGAATTCAAGAATGAGTAAGTGCCATTAAGTCAAGTAAGGGACTTCATAGACCTGGTTTCCACTTACAAAATACCTTGTCTCAAAACAAATGAATATACATTTTGGCATAGTCACAGTAGACATTATGCTATTCATTTCTGCTATGGAGGCAACTTGGTCTTTGCTCTGGGAACTGGGAGTAGTGAGTTCCATTCTAATTTCCATAACCAAATTGCTATATGAATTTGTAAAAATTAATTTCTTTTTGTTTTAACAGAGAAAAGCACCACTTGGCTTCTACTTTCTCTGAGATTATTTTTTACACCTTACTTTGGTTTTGTCAGAGAAATCTATCTCTGTGTTTCTATGCATCTGAACTCCAAGGTACAGAAGTTCTCGCTTGCTTTTTATAACTGCCCACTCTCTCAAAAGATTGACATACATCACAACTATAACAATAGAATGGAAAAAATACATTAAGGTTGAGGCTACAAACAATAACTGAACCCCAAGGCAAAGGACATCTGCTCCAACAGGGCATGGAATTTAGCCCTCTGCTCCCTAGGACTTAAGAAAGATAAAGAGCTATCTAGTACTTATATCATCAAGAGCTTTTTACAGAGGTTGAATTATAATTTGAGCACAGGATTTAGTCTAAAAGTCTGAATTCAAATTAAGGTCTACTACTACCTGTGCAGCATTGGGCAAGTCATTTCATTTCTCTGGGCTTCAATTCTCTTCTCTGTAAAATGGAATTAATAAGGTATACCTAGCAGAGTGTTGATGAGGATTAAATAGGCATCTACTATATGTAAAATTCTACACAATGCCTGGCATAGACTGATAGAATGTATCAATGAGTTTTGATGCATACATTCAAGGGGCTCAACATCTGGTAGAGAAGATAAAATATCTACATAGACAACCATAACTTATGGTAAAAATTACTTGGGTATCCTAAAAGAAGTAAAGATAAGAGGCAACAGGAAAAGCTTCCAGCTGGAACTTAGGACTTAGGGAATCAATTATTGCTCCATGGGAAAAGTTTGAAGGGTATTATTAAGAGAAACTGAAGCACCAGGAAACATAAAATGTGTGAGTTCTGGATCCTTTGAGCAGCATTGGCCAATGTAGGATAAAATGTATGAGGATTTTATGAGGGTGAATGCCAATGAATGACAGTAAGGAGATAGAGGTAGAGTCTGGGTGGAATGTCAGTCCTTGATTCAACACTGGCCCCAGTAAAGGAGAAAAGGAGGGGGAAGTCCCAGACTGTTGTGCAGTCACATCAAAGTTTAAGGGCCATCAGTGAATCCTGCACCCAAAGTTGGCTGTTCGAGGAGTCTGTCTCCCAGGCTCTGCCCTGCTCACCCATTGACTGGCAGTAGCCTGTGGGAAGCATGACCTCTGGGTGGGCCTGGTGCTGGATTTCAGAGGGCAGCAGTTGGGCCTTTGACTAGTTACATTCTCAGCAGTTGGGGTCTGTCAGGCATGTTTTAATGGCTACCACATAAGTATGGTGCAGAGGCTAGACATCATGGGTTGATTTATCTGGAATTAAACTATCCTGCATACTCTCTGAACTTGGGTGCAGAGGCAGGAACATTTATCTGTTTTTTGCTTACTTATAAATGCTGTAGGGGTTAGGTAATGGCAAAGAAGAAAGAGGGAGCAGCAGCACTGCCCCTGCAGACGTGGTCATTATGAAGGCATATATGCTTTCAGGCCCTGCTGTTTGGGTGGTTCCGTCATGTTTCTTGTTGCTTCTCTTTATCAGACAAATTTAGGCAGCTTAGACATGTGACTACATTCCCAGGAATAAGAAGTCTTCTAGGACACAAAAAAAAAATCCTTTATTACTAATAGCCCTGGAAAGTAATTTTCCCCATCTGATTGTTAAGTGTGGTCATCTTGAGCACACTATCTAGGAAATTTAGGACAAGATTCCATTTTCCTGATGAAAAGGTGGAGGAACATTAAAGTTGTAATTTCCCAAAATCATGCTTGTACTCTATTAATGGAAAAAATAAAGAAACATGGATTTGGAGTCATTTGGATTCAGTCTTAACTCATTTTGTGATTTTGGATTAGTAACAAACCTTTAGAGTCCCAATATATTCCAGTTTCAATGGGAACTTGAAATTGTTATAAGAGTTAAAGGAATAATATCACACCTACCATGTAGGAGGCATTCAATGAATGCTCATTTCTTTCCTCTGACTAATTGGTTGACAGATTGATTCAGATGAATGTTACATTAGGGCAGACAATGTTAAAAAGAAAAAATCAATAATAATTTTGAAGAAAGTTGGGAGCTCATTATCCCAGGAATATATTTAAATATCATGTGATTAATAACATGAGTTTGGGTGCTGAAGAAACCTCAGTTTAATCCCCAAATGCCATGTGGGAGTTCTGTAAAATTGGGCAAATTACTTAACCCCTGAAATCTGTTTTCCCATCTGTAGCATGTGTATATGACAGTAAGGCCCTCATGGGATTGGTGTAAGAATTAAATAAGATAATTTGCTATAAAATACTTAGTGTCTACCTAAGTTCTGCCACTTGGAAGAGTAGTAAGCACTCAATAAATGTCATTATTATGATTTTAATTTTTTTTAAATTTTTTAAAAAAGATTTTATTTATTTATTCATGAGGGATACACAGAGAGAGGCACAGATATAGGCAGAGACATAGGAAGAGAGAGAAGCAGGCTCCCTAGGGGGAACTTGATATGGGATTTGATCCCAGGACCCCGGGACCACACCCTGAGCTGAAGGCAGACAGATGCTCAACTGTCCAGGCATCCCTATATTACTGTTTTGAGAATTGTTATTATTATTGTTTGGTTGCACTAGAGCCTTCTGGGTTGGAAAGGGGGGCTCTTTCAGGTACCATTTCCTGATTGATTCTTTCCAATATACAGCTTAAAAAACTTGGAAGTGCTAGAGACCATTGTTAAAGCAAATAAATATGTATCAAATATAGTTCCTATAGAATATATAGACATTGAGTTCTCTTTATATTAATATTCTTTTTTTTTAACACTTGCCTGAATCTGTTTGGTTTTTATTTATGTAATCTTTCTTTGTTTCAGAAAGGATTTAAGGAAGCTTATAGGATACATAAAATTCTTCATGGTATAAATTAAAATTAGAAATAAATGACAAAATAATATAGAAAGCATAACAGGGACCAGGAATGAGGATTAACATGCATAAAGAGCTAAACATATGCCCACGTAAGCTAGACATTTGGCTACAGATTTTCTAGGTAGACTCTAATCAGTTACAAAGTTTTTCCAATAAAAATCTACTATTTGTTTAGGAAAAAAGAGTAATTATTTGGTACAAAACTCATCAGATAAAAATCTGTTTCCTTAGAATAAACAGAAGGATTATTTGATACAAAAGTGAGAGCAATTTCTTTACAAGTCCAGATAAGTTACCTGTCGTGAACTAAATGTTTCAGGATCATCCTTACTACAATCACGGTGAATTCTACACAACTCTTTAAGTTCTTTGAGACGAGTTATTTAGCACCTCAGCCTCAGATTCCTTAAAATGGGAATAATATTAGAATCTATGTCATAGCATTGTTGCAAGGATTAGATCAGCTAATGTATACATAAAGAGCATAAAACAGTATGTGATACATATAAAATATTTTATAAGAGTGTGCTATTAGTATTGTTAGGAACCTCGAGGAGGCTGTGACATTTCACTAAAGCAAAATGTATTGTTCTTTGTCAATGTGCATCTCCATATGCCATACTTCACTTCCTGCCTATGGGAAGGAATGGACTTTCTGGAGGAGAAAGGAATAGACATTACTGAAATGCATTGACTCAGTTTTCCCATTTCTAGAAATCTACATCCTCCTATCTAAAATGTATGAATATTAAATATATTTAGAGGTTAACTGTTGAGTTTTTGGTAAAAGAATAAAACAGTAAACAAGCCAACGTCCAACATAAAGGACAATTAAGTAATTTATGCTGTGCCGACTGTAGGGCTATTTAAATTATTATGAGAAAAATAGCAAAGTGGGAAATCCAAAGTGTTCTACTCTCTATTCAGTTGTTCAGGCTGGAATCCTGGGAGTCACTCTTTAGTTCTTCACTTTCCTTTCTCTCTGTATATAACTCACTAGTAAGTGTTATTGTTCTATCTCCAAGATTCATGTTAAATATATTCACTTCCTTTTTGTTGCATTGCTACTGTTCTCTCCAGATGGACCATTCTAACTGCTTCCTCCTTGCTGGCCTCTAATAGCAGAGAGAGCTTCAATAACCCTGATTCACATCATTCCCTACTTAAAACTCTTCAACTATTTTCCCATAACCTCTGTAAGATGATCCTTATATACTCTGTCAGCTATTTCTGTAATAACACTGTATAACTAGCCATTCCAAAACTTGGTGGTGGCTTAACACAACTATTTAATCTTACTCAAGCATCTTCAGGCCAGCTGGAGGTTGGCTGCTCTAGGTAGGACTCAGCTGGACTTGACTCCAAGCTGCGTGTTGGATTCATTGTCTGCGGCTCATGTCTCTCATCCTCTTGTCACCAGTGGATTACCCAGGGCATGTTCTTTCCTCACAGTGACAGCAGTGCCATAGG
The DNA here is from genome assembly GCF_905146905.1 of Nyctereutes procyonoides. Taxonomy (NCBI): domain Eukaryota; kingdom Metazoa; phylum Chordata; class Mammalia; order Carnivora; family Canidae; genus Nyctereutes; species Nyctereutes procyonoides. The sequence continues at coordinate 26,966,339 of NW_026575040.1, read as the reverse complement.
GTGAGCTCAATAGTGCAAGTACATTTTAAGCATGTTCTTGTCTCCATATTTGCTAATGCCCCCTTCTCCAGGGAAGTAACATGGCTGAGACCAAAGTTAAGGGTGAGCAAAGTTCACTCAGCCACCGGGAAGCCAAAGCAAGTTACATGGCTAAGTCCAACAACAGTGAAGTGGAAAAGTATATTCATCCGTGGAACGGTAGGAGAATGGAAGTGAAGATTTGCTTGGAGTAATCTACCACATACACCTTTCTGACTCTACCTTAATTGTTCACCTTGATCTAGCCTTGTTGTTTTTTTTCCCCGTGTTCTTCACACAGGACAAGTTTTTTCCTGCCTCAAGAAACATTTGAATATGTAATTCCATCAAGATCTAAGGCTTCCTAGGGTTCTTTCTAATTTTAGCTTATATATAAATTCCTCAGAGAAGTCTCTTCTGGAGACATTAGTAGGGGGTCACCTCCTGTGATTCTCTCAGTGGCCTTCTTCCTTCATAGCATTTATGTTAGTTTGCCACCTTTGTTTTCTCTTTACCAGCTTGGGGATCTGTCTTTCCTACTACACTGATTTTCCCCCCCTCCATTCTGTATTGTCTGAAATGTTAGCCTCCCTTTGTAATTAATAATCAAGAGATGGGGGTGGGGATGTGAGTCAGAAGCAGAGTCTGCAATATGTGCAGCTCAAAGTCTGTTAGCCCAATTCTTACTCTCTTCATGCTCAGGAAGACTCGTGGCTCTGCTTTGAGCTTTCCTTCCTAAATTTGGCACTTGCTTCCTGAGTTTACCAGTCTGACAAGTTAACCCCTTTTACTCTGCTTTCTTTTCTGAAAGTATTTCCACTTAAGTTCAGAGACACTGTAAGACTTCTGGACAGCAGCTCCTGTTTCTTCTTCTAAATGCTTAACCTAAATAAGCTGTCAGTAACCCCCTCAACCAACTGGCTCCTCTGCTATCTGAATTGCTCCCCAGACTCAAACACACCGGATACTGGCAGAGCCACAACTGCAACTAGGCCTCTTGTCTACCACTACAGAACTCTTTCTTATGATAGAAAACATTCTAATGCCAAATTGGGTAGCCTAAATTTTATACCAAAGGTTTCATTCAGTTCTAAATAAGTAGTGACAGTAAAAAATCTCCTAGCCTTCTTGCTGGACATTATGTGATCATTGTAAGAATCAATCCATCAGACAGTGGCTCCTATAGCTAGTTAAAAGACAATGTTAAGCATATTACAGAGAGGTGACTCTAACTAGAATGCTTTGGTTTCCAGTTGGCTGGAAATTAATACTGAATTGTATATAAACTCACACTGACTGGAATGACCTATCAACACTAAATTGAACTGCACATTTCAGAAAGAGGCCCAAGATGAAATTTGGGGACAGAAACAACTATTGATTTTTTTTTTTGCAAGAGTAGTGAAACTGGCTATTAAAAAAAAAAAGAAGAAACTGGCTATTGTATGGTTTTACACACATGCATTTTTTTGCTAAATATTTCTTGTTGGAGTATCCACTGAAGTATGCAAGGGTCATTAGAATAAAGGCTAGATTTTTTTAAAATAAAGACAACTTTGATAACTGGTACATTTTTAGAAAAGATGGAATTTAGGGGCACCAGTTATACACGTTTATATTCTCTCCCATTCCTGTTACCCCAATCTCTCTTTCTCTTAATAGTTATATTGACACCTAGCAGTGCCTCTTAAAATCACTACTATATGCTATCTGGGCTCACACTTAATTTTCATGGCCCACCTCCTTTACCTACTTTCTCTGTCCAATTTTTTTTTTTTTTAAGATTTTTCTTTTTTTTTATTTTTTTTTTATTTATTTACGATAGTCATACAGAGAGAGAGAGAGAGGCAGAGACACAGGCAGAGGGAGAAGCAGGCTCCATGCACCGGGAGCCCGACGTGGGATTCGATCCCGGGTCTCCAGGATCGCGCCCTGGGCCAAAGGCAGGCGCCAAACCGCTGTGCCACCCAGGGATCCCTCTGTCCAATTTTTCAAAGAATTTATAAAACTATCATCATTAAGAATGTTTCATTTCCTGTTTTGTTTAAGGCGCTGTTTTCACCAAGCACTCTTTGCTTTCACAACTGAAATTCCTTATCCAATTTATAGGACACCAAAAATGATTTGAGTGACAGTTGTCTCAATTATTCTGGTGATGGTACATAAGTAGCAGCACCATTGTGTTTACACAAGAGAGAAGTTAATTTATTATAAACAAAGGATACCAGAGTAATGGCCCCACACAAAAACATACTCATTTCCTAATCGCCAGAACCTGTGAGTCTGTTATGGTACATGGCAAAAGAGACTTTGTAGTGGTGGTTCAGTTGAGGATCTTGAGGTGGGAAGATTATCCTAGATTGCTTGGGTAAGTGTGATGTAATCACCAGAGTCCCTGTGAGTCACAGAAGGAGACAGAAAGGTCAGAATCAGAGACAGATGGGAAGATTCTGTGCTACTGGCTTTGAAGATGGAGGAAAGGACCACAAACGAGGAAATGTAGGCAGCTTGTAGATGTTGGAAAATACAAGAAAATAGATCCCCTCAACCCCCAGAGCTTCCAGAAGGAACACAGCACTGTTGACACCTTGATTTTTAGCATAGTGAGATGCATTACAGACCTCTGGTTTCCAGAGCTGTGGGATAATAAAATTGTGTTGTTTTAAACCACTGATTCTGTGGTAATTTGTTATAGCAACCACAAAAAACGAATATATGTGCTTTGGGTATTAGGGCTTAATTCTTTCCAGGAACCCCAGGTTGCCACCAGGGTGAGCAAAGTCTTCTAATGAAAATGAGGGATTTCTCTGGTTTTCATTCCTATTCAGAGGACTACTGAAGAGGTCTCTGGAGGGAAACTCCTTTCTACCAGGTCTGGGCTTTACTTCCGTTTGGCTACCTTCATGTGACACAGTGAGAAGATTACATTTGTGAATTGATTCTAATCAAGAAGTCTTTGGCCTCCACAAATGGCTTCATTAGTCCTTAAGAATCATCAATAGCAGAAATATCTCCCTCAAGAAAATGCGGAAATACATATAAGTGGGGGAAATTGTTGGTATGCCATAAGTATTCATAGTTGATCCAAAACCTATATTATCCTAATGTCATCATACTCTTAGTTTTTAAGCATATGCATTGGTGACCAAAAAAATAAATTGAAACATTCTGCTATATCTACAGAGTGTTTCCATGGACTTAGTGAAGCATTCAGACCCACAAGATTACCATAGAAGATATTGGACAGCATATTTATTTAGATGAACCTGGATAGGAAACCTAGGACAACCTGAGGCATTTCTCTTCCGTGGGAGTCTTCACAGAATTTTGTGGAGTGCAGGCGAGCTGCAAGGAGAGAGGGTCAACATTGGGCAACTGCTTCAAAGCTGCATGCTCCGAGAGCCAATAATAATAGTAATATAGGCATAATTTCTAGGGTCCTTAGGAGGGACATGTCAGTGACAAATTCAGCACACTCGGGGAAGTTCCACGTGCTCTCCTACCAGGTATTTATAGTTTGTGTATGTGCCTTCCAAACCAGATGCAATTTATGAATCACATTTCATCATAAACGACATTCATTAGCAACATAACCAACATATGATTCTTAATGGATTAACCCAGATTTGATTTGAAAGATCAAATGAAGGTCAAGTTCTCATGGAGAATGGAAAACGTTTCATTTACTGTTTACCCATAAGTATGTTGGAAACTGCCCATTTCCTGGGTATAACACTGCTGGTATATCATCATCATTTTTGTTATTATTCATAGCTGCTATTTTTTGAAGATGAACATTTATGTAAAGCTTTGTGCTTTATATGCATTGGCTTATTAAGTCATCATCTGAATCTTATGAAGAATGTATAATTAATGCTATCTTTTCATAAGAACAATGAGGTTCAGAGAGGCTAAGGAAGTTTCTTAAAGATTTTTTAGCAAGTGAATGGCAAGATGGGTATTTGCACCCAGTTCTCTCTGGTTCTTAAGCCCACTCTCTTAATCAGTTTGCTATGCTTGCATCCTCCTTGTTGCCAAATCCAAGTTGTGGTCATTGTCACAGACACCTGTGTTTGCATCAAGGAGGAAGTGTACCTTTCTTGGTCTATCAGAGACCCATATAGCCAGTTTCGTTAGCTGGGATTCACTATAACAAATGTGCCATAAGACAAAGAATGAATTTGTATATGCTTAGTTTCTCAAACTGAAATGGAGTATCTTTTATGGTTAAAAAAAAAAAAAGAAAAGAAAAGAAAGGAGCTGGGGACACATGAACACTTCAGCGGTTCACAATGGTCTTTTCTCCCTTACATTCAGCACTTGGTACAACTATGCAACTAGAATGCAGGCAGATTCTGAAGAGGGTTGGATTTGTATCAAAAGAGAGTGGTGAATTAGTTGGGGAGAACAGCCTTTAACTTCATGTGTAAAGGAAGGCTTGAATATAGAGGTAGTGAGGGTCAACAGTATTCACTAATCACTTCCCTCACAAAAGAGGCTGCCTTCAGTTCTTGCTGACATCAATAGGAATACTAAATCCTACCATAGCATTTCAGCTGATTCCTTTCACAGCGGGATCACCACTGTTTCACCTCACTTTTCAAATCCTGCAGTCTTTGCTAGCCGTTTGGTGGAGTTATAAATGATTGTCTGTCTAAATCAACAAGTGGTAAATCTCTCTTAGTTATAATTTGATTTAAATTAGCTTACCTTGGGAAGCAGATCTCCACATGTGCAAATTACCAAAAACAGCAGCCTTCTTTGATGATTTACATAATTAAATGAGAGAATATTAAGACATTACTGTGAAGTGGCAACCTATGATCTCTATTTTTTTAAGTGAAGAAAAAGGTAATCTTTCACTTCTTTCCTGTTGCCATTTTTGACCAAAGCAAACCTCATTAAGATTGCTGTGGTCTTACCGAGAATGTTTTTTCTGAGATGCCATGCCCCCAAAATGTGTAGGTTTCCTTAACATTTTTTAAACAACTGAGACGAGGTGAAATTCCCAAATACATATAGATAGGACATTACAGTACACCTGATTTATAAATATATGTATGTATAAGTACATACATAATATGTATTTTGAAATGTAGAAAACTAAGAAAGACAAAGTGCTTCAATTAGTTGTACTTTGGAAAATATGTTATATGACATTGTTCTACTAAGCACTGTGAGGGGGAAGAGCTTTTCTTCAGAGAGTACTCTCTTGGGATTTCAAAAACATTTCTGCTTTTGGGGAGTGAGTTTTAAAATGTCATTGGAAAGTGTTGAAATTTAAGATGCAAATCTTCATTGGCTTTGTCAATGGAGAAGGCAAATGAAACAGTCAAATCCTGTGGAGCAAACCCTGGTTTTCAAAGCAGAAAGCTGTGATAAGAGGTTCACTGTGCCTCTTTATTTTTTAGACATTCCATAGATTGTCAGAAAGATATTTTGTTAACTGTTACCTGTTACAAAAAGAGCACATCCTTTTGAAAGAATAAGAAACCATTTGAGTATCATTCCCTGTTCCTCTGGAGAGTTGGTATAGGCTAGAGAAGGCCTATCCAGGGGCCAAGTGCTATCATGTGGGGAAATGCTGTGATGCAGTGGTAGCTCCAAGTCCATTGCTAGGCAAGCTATCCTAGAGGCCTTGAAACAGAGACACCAAATGCTGATGCTCAGACCAATTAAAAACCTACAGCAAGAAGCAAGAGGGAAAGAAATGGGGCAGGTTAGCACACTTAGGATAGAGTGAAAATATGGGGTATGTACCACACATCCTGAATCTAATTTGTGTGATAGTCATACACAGGATCAGCTACTCAATTTACAGGCTTCAGTGCAAAATAAAAACGTGGGGGCTTTTGTTAAAAAAAAAAAAAAACAGGAAAAAAAGTCAGTAAAGATACTAAAATATCCAGGTTTTCTTTTCATCTGGGTTTCTTCTATCCATATACACATGCTCTGTTGCCTCATTGAACTTCTCATACAAAACTCAAATCGAAAGATAAAATTATTAAGAATCTCAGGACAGTGACAGTAGAGCACTATAAACTAAGTATGAGGCCCTTCAGGGTCTGTTCCTACATCCTATTTCTCTCTACATCTTTTTTTTTTTTTTTTTTAGGCTAATGGCCTTGAACCACTAATAAAAGCTGGTGGAGGACTGAGGAAGGAATGGGATTTCTGATTTGGACACACTTGTTTGGAGAGCCCTCAGAGACTTCTGTGTAGACAACCAGCAGGCCTGCTTAGGCTACTTGGGTCACAGAGCATGCTCATAGCATAGGTCAGCTAGGGATATCATTCAGATATTAGTCTGTTTGGAGAACCTATTCAAAACTATAAACCAAATGAAATCACAAATGGAGACACAGAGAGAAGAGAGGATATAGATGAGAAAAAATATTGGCTTTTCTGCCAAGATTTTAAACTTCATGAGGGCAGATCATGTATTTCAATTTGTTTTTGCAATTCATGAGCAATGTGTCTTACTCATAATAGGTATTAGATAAATGTTCAAAGAATGAATGAAGATGTAATCAGCAAGCCATTCAGAAGTATTATTTTTCTCACAAACTTTTTCTTAACTCCCTCTAATCTGGAAAGGGTTTGCTTTCCCAGCAGAAATTATACATTGATATATGCATGCCTGTTAGAGGTGATTTTATTGTTTTATTTCTGTAAGTAATTAACCTGTTTCCCATGCCTTCTGTGATACCAATGAAAAATATTTAGTGTGGAATAACTCACTCATATGTAACTTCAGCATTTTCTTGTTCTTCACCACTTGTCACTGAAGATGTTGTAACATAACTATGATATCATATATCCATTATCTCTGGGAGCTTCATAAGCAGTTTCCAGTGGCTATTTGCTTCACTGTTTGTTGAGATTTTATTCCTCTGGAAAAATTTCCATTGCTGTTTTTCATTTCCTTTGGAAAGAGAAAAAAGGCAAAAATAGAACAACAGTATCTTTCAAAATGTGCTTTATGAACAAATATGCTTATAAAAACCTAGTTTCTCAAATCACTACACAAATTGAAAGGCCTTCAGCACTCATGCTATCCCCCAGCCCCCAATACTTTCCCTAGCAAAAATCCAGAACAGTGTCTGCCTTATGAAAAATCTTCTAATCCCAGCCATGGCATTTGTGACTTGGCTAATTATGAAGTACAATTAAAAGATGATTAAGAATTGTTCCCTTCTTAGCCAGAACTCAGGAAGTGTTCTCTTTGTTCTCACCTATTTAATCACCTTTGCAGTCATTTTCAATCTAGCTTTACTCCTTTTGACATATCCCAAAATAGCCTTTTTAATTCTGGCCAGAGATGTTCTTTCTTCTTATCTGATCTGGCACTGTCTCCTGCTTTATTGGCTGCTATCAAATAAGATACCCTTTCAAACGATCTAAAGTCACAGATGCCTCACTTTTCAGGCTATAAATTCCTGAACTTCAGCCTGTTTTTGGTGAGTCTTCATAGTAGGACCAAGGGTCCCAGAGCCTGTGTGGCTATGCCAATAAAATGAACAAGAGATTTGTTGTTGTTTTGCTTCTTAAATATCCTGAAAGGCTGATGAAAACCATTCTAATCCCTGCTCCCCATGACCCTGATGAGGCTTCCAGCTGAGAGTTTTAAAGAAATGAAGAGATATGGCTTGACGCAGAAGAGGAAAGACATTATAATTTTAGACACAGGGAAGGGTAAGTGTGAAGACTTGGAAGTGAGAGCAAGAGAGAAGTATTGGGTGGTGCCATGGCCATTGCTGGGGGAATCCTGAAGTCAGCTGTCATCTGTCTCTCAGGAACCAACATGATGCTTTTGCCTTGGCAACTCCGATAAGCTATGGTGACCGTAGGGCCCTTATCCAGAGTGTGTTTAGGGCCCCTGTTACAAGAGCCATACTGCCTGGATAAACTTACCACCAGCAAAACCTTGGTCAAGATACTTACCCTCTTTGTACCTTAAAAATAATCATTAGAATGCACCACTGAAAGATTGGTGTGATTATGCTTTAGTTAACATTTGGGGGCCACTAGTCTTGCCAGGTGCTTTCACAGAGATTTATTACATGAGAGTATTTTGTAAATTTATAGGCACTTGTAAAAATATAAACTATTATATATTTTCTCAGTTAAAAATGGAAATCTTTTTGCTGCTTTTATTTTTTTTTCTATTATTATCTGCATTTTAGTGAAGAAAAAAAAAAACAGCAGAGAATAGAAGAGGTTAAGTGATTTGCTCAAGGTCACATAGCTGGTAATTCTAGGCCACAAACCCACAGTGAGCTTTCTAGTCCAGTGAGATTCCCATGACAACTCAGTTTACAACAATCTGCTTTTAATCAAGTGCCAGAGCAACATTCAGCTTACTTATTTCCTACCAGCCACCATCCTGCTGAATCTCCCTAAGAATTTCTCTTAACTCAGGGCCTGGGAACTATATATACATATCAGCTACCTAAACCTCTTTTCTTCCCAAATCCTGGCCTCCTAGACTTCAACTCCTCTGGCTTCCTGGCTGATACCCTAGATCTTCTTTTTGATTCTACCAAATTTGTAAGGCCAAAAATAGGGTATTTGTGGTTTGAAGATCTGTGCTTCCATGATTATTACTTGCCATCATCAGCAGTAATGAACATGCCCCCTTGGCCAGGACTAAGACCCAGGCTAGTGCCTTATGCTGGGGAAAGCATGGTCATGCTAGCCAAGGCCCCATGGGGAGTGCTACTCTAAAGGCGTGGAACAAATTTGAAGGATAATTATGTTATTTCACTCATTAAAGTAGAATTACCTGAAGATGAACATCAATCTAAAGGACAGAATATCAGAAGAAAAGACATTTGGAAGAATTTCCTTGAGAGATGAGGCCTTTGGTGAGGTCGGTCAATAAAAATATCAATGTGTTAGGCTCATCTGGGCCCAGATTTAGGTAAAAACAGGGACATGTTTTTTGAAATTGAATCAGAAAAAGTCTTAAATAAGGAGATTTGGAATTTAGGTCATAGACTGGGATGTGTTTGTTTTGAAGAATTTCATTTCCATGATACCCTCCTATCCAGTCCTTAATATGTTTAAGAGAGTTCCAGTGAATCCTAAGAAAGGATTTTTAAGACTCAGCAGACCTTGTATTGGACAATGATGTTTTAATTAAAAGAGGAAAATTGTAGCCACAAAAGATACTTCTCACTGAACACCTTCTATGGGCTACACACCATGCATAATGCTTTCTATCCATTCTCTTTTTTAATATTTCTTACAAACCTATGAGGCACACATTAGCCCCGTTTTCATGGAGAAGAAGCTGACTTTTATGAGAGGTTGTTATAGGCTGCTATTGTTGAGGAATCTCTGGAATTACAATCATGTCTGGATTATCCAAGGAGGCTTTGAACCTACTTTTTTAATGATACACAATTTATCAAGCATTTGTCCATTTCTATCCTGATGACCTTCTGTGGAATGGTTCTGTAGCACACATACTGGCTTACTGGCTTTTATGGTGTAAGAATGCTGTTTTGAAGATCTGTACTTACATAAAATTATTTTGAAGCCATGCTGAGGTGGGAAATAATCCAATATAAAATCAGGCCGACTTCTGACAAAGAATTTCTGACAGAGGCAGAACAGCCTGGGGGCCAAGGATAGAGATTCAGGAAATGTATGGATATCTGGGTTTGAATCCCATTCTGTCATTTATTAGTAGTGAGACAAATTACTTATTTATGCCTTCATTTCCTCATCTGTAAAAGGGAGATAGTAATGGTAGCCTACCTCATAGGGTTGTTGAGAGGATTAAATGATTAGCTTACTTAAAGCTCTTGGAATCATGCCTGATACATAGTAAATAATCTGTAAATATTAGCTATTGTTTTATTATTATTTTTGATATAGGTAATTGTCTTGTGTCTTATTTCTCTATATAATATAATCATCTTATTCTGCTCAAATCCTTTCATAACTCACATTCCTTTTATAATTTACAATAACTTTCATTTTTGATTATTTAACATGTGCTATGCATTGTGACAAGCACATGGTCTCATTTAACCTACACACAAATTGTAAAAGGTTATCAGGGTTATTAACACCATTTTACAGATGAGAAAAATGGGATTCAGTGAGATTTTAAAACTTGCCAAAATACTAAAGCTCACAGAAGCAAATTTTGAGCAGAAACCTCGTTTTGGATAACGTCAAGGCTATTACTCGCTGTGTTATAATTTGTGACCTCCCTTCCTCTCACCTCCTGATCACCCAGTACCCTGCAGCACACTGTGTCATCCACTTTGCCAGACTGGTTTCACCCAATCTCTTCCCAGAAGTTTACACTCCAGGAATACTAAATGCCTGGCAGGGCTCTAAGCTCTTCCATGTCCTGCAATTGTGTATATACTGATCTCACCACCTCTAGTGCCCTTTCCACTGGTAAATTAGGAAAGTAATTGCCTACTCTTCAATAATCATGCTGTCTCACCTCTTTGAGGTCTTCTCTTAACTTTTTATGGCATAATAGGTTGTTTTATTTCCATGCATCCATACCATCCATTACTCAATGTCCAGTTCTTTTCCCCACCAGACTGTGGGCCCTTCAAAAATAGATAACTTTTACTTTTAATCTCTACCTCCCCTAGAACCCAGAACTGAGTCTTTTACAAAGTAAGAAAGTCATAAAATTATAAAATGATGAACCAATGAATACAAATTTCAGATTATTATCTAGAGCATCATTGTCTAATAGACCTTTTTTTTTGATAATGAAAATGTTCAACACCTGTCCAGTTGAAATCATGAAATGTGGCTGCTGCAGGTGTAGAACCGTAATTGTATTTAGTTGCAAGTAATCTATATTTCAGTAACTACTTGTGGCCAGTGGCTAATGTACTGGGCAGCACAGTTGTTGAGTGAGAGCTGGAGCAGGGTTTTATTGAAGGTTCTTCTCAAACCTTATCTGTATTTCCTTCTGTTATGTACTGTATCCTAAACTTGATCAAAGTCAGAGTGTTACATATGTTGGAGAACAGAGGTTTTAAGATGCTGTGGTGAGGCAGAACACTATCCTATTAGCACACTACAGATCCTCTGCTGATGGACTTCTCAGAGGGGAAATTTGGGCTCTTGGAGCCACTTAAGTAACTATAGCAATGATTTTTGTGATAGGGTTAGCAATTTTCTCCACTGTCGTTGGGTTCATGGGAGATATTTTGGACCTGAGTAAGATGTCTACGTTGGGTGCTTTTAGGTTTCCTGTAGAGCCAACATGTGGGAAAAGATACTAGCCTCGCTTTATCTGCTTTCCCTGGGCCCCTCTGACATTAGCATTCGTATCTGTTTTCCACTTGTCTTGCTATAGTGCCATTATTTGTTTATGTTCTGTCTTCTCCCCATCCTGGGTTACTTCATTGAGCACCAAAGCCTTTTTCTTATGCATTTTTTATTCCCCTAGGACTTACCATAGCACTCAGTGTAAGGAAAGAGGGTCAATAAATGATGAATGAATGAATGAACATTGAGTTCAGGAATAAGCCAACAACTCCTGGGACTCCAAGAGGCCTAATATATTCATCACAGAAGAATGAATAAACCAGAGTGCTACCAGGTGCAGCAATGTCACCCTCTGAAGAGAGAGACATGTGGGCACATAAATCTGTCCTGTTCACTGGACAATCACAAAGAGAAGCAGTTGTGCATTCTAGGCCAGTCCAGGCAGTTAGATTGGGTGGAGTCTCAGTCAAGTTGGCAATACCACCTTGCAGTCCACCTGAGGGAGTTTGGATTTAATTAATAGGAAGCAGCAAGGTGTTTTAACAAAAGCTGTTCTTCACAATCTGAGTTGGCTGGAGAGCTTGCCCAGCTTCCCTGGAGTCTGAAATGAACTGGACTAGTAAATGTGCAAATCTTCTTTCTTGCCACAGTCTTTGGTAGGGGCCTGTAGAAAAATGTGAAAGTTATTAGAGAACCCCAGAAATGCAAACTACATGTACACACATACAACCATCTTAGGAGGAGGCAGTAGCAAGTTAAATGCTTAAATGGACTGTGAACAAGGATTTATCTCACTTCAATCTAATTCAATTCAATAAAAATTTAGTGAGTATGTACTTTTTTGGGGGTATACATGAATAATTAAGACAGTTCTACCTTTAAAGAATTCACAACCTCATACAGCAGAAAAACTGGCAAACTAATAACTTGTAATAGAATGTGATGAACACAATAATAGAGATGAGCTGGGTCCACTGGTGGCCCAATGGAAGAAATGATTAGCTCTACCTGAGTTTCTCTTGAACCATGTGAGAAATTCTTTGACTTCATGGGTTGGGCTGAGGTAGAGACTAGAAGGGGAGGGAAAGACTCTCCAGTTAGAAGCAAGAGCATAGGCTAAGGGACAAGGGTATGGAAGAGCATACAGAGGGTATTGGGGGAAAAGTGGCTGGTTCTCCCAGTGGGGACTACAGTGTTCATTTCATCAAAATATCGTTCTGCATTTATGGAGTTTGAGAGATGATTCCTGCTATAATATATAGGATAGATTGACAATTAGAAAACTTCTAAATAGGACAGTCAGGTGGGAAGCTATTATCACAATTTTATGGTGAGAGGTTTAGGGTCCCAGTTAGAACTATGGCTCTGAAAACAAAGAGCAAGACTTTTCCAAGGTAATTCTAGAGAAGTGATTCTCAATCTCCTATCTATAAGATAACTTCTGGGAAATAAAATATATACTGCTCTACAACAGTCATAGTACACAAGTGTTTCTAGAAAGGAATGTGGGGGTATAACATGGAAAATCACCCTAGATGATTCTGGCTTATAAACCATCTTCTAACTATCCCACCAAGGATAATCCCTATTCTATAAGAAAAACAGAACTTTGTGAGGGCTCAGAAGTGGAGGGATTGTGGCTGAAGATATAAAAAATAAATGTTACAGTTTACTGTGAACCTATAATGAGCAACGTTCTGGGCAGCCATAATTTAATTTGATCTTGATCATAGCATTATAGGGTAAGTATTTATCTTTATTTTACCAAGGATGGACCTAAAATTCAGCTAGATTCTGAAACTTGGTCTAGCTCCCATTGCTACCCGAAGCTACACCTGGATTTGAGCCAAGGACCATCTAATTACAAAACCCAAGCTCTTTGCAGCATGCAACACTACTTCTCTCCTGGGAGCTTTAATCCTGTGACCTGAGAAAGCCCTAGCATTATAGCAGAGGGCTGTCCTTTATAATAAAGAAGAAATTGGCAAAAAGGATAGGTTTTAGGACAAAGATGCCAAGCCCGTACTCTGATCTGTCGCCTTCTAGAGATAGCTTTTTTTCTCCAATATCATCACTACAGTATATCAAAGAATGATGAAGAATTACATTCTAATTTTCTAAAAGCACATGGGAAGGAAATAAGGGAATTATTCATTCATCTTTTTTAATCAACATGTATTTATTAAGCTAATATATCTTGGGCATTTTGCTTAGTATAGAGGATAAAAAGGTATATTTATAGGCATTGCCCTTGCCCTCCAGAAATTCATAGTTTTGTGCAGGCTAAAACGTGTAAATTACAATTCCAGTAGTGCTAAGTGGTCAAGTAGAGATGTGTGCAGTGTTATGAGAACATAGGAAAGGGAATGACTAGTGCCTTCCTAGAGTTTGAGCAAGTCTTCACCTAGCTGCTTATGTGGCAGCTGTTTCTTAAAAGGATGAGTAGAAATTTGCTCAGTGGAGAAGTGAAAAAGGAAAAGGGGACAAGCAGAGCAAAGGCACAGTAAACTTAAAGTGTTTTAGGAGATGTCAGAAGTTCCATGCAGTGAGAAGTGAAAAGTCCGTTCCATGCAGTGAGAAGTGAAAAGTCCAGGAAGGATTATAAAAGATTTTGGATTCCCATCTAAGAACAGGAATCTCATCCCTGAGTGAGGTGTTGTTGGTGAAGAGGAGGTGTGAAGGAGTTGAGAGAGATGGAATGAACTTGGTGTCTCAGAAAACATTTTGAGAGTTAACAGGGAAGGATTTGCTTGGACAAGGATGGTACCAGAAGAAGATCAGACCCTAAAGTCCCATCTCAGGCAGAGTCTCAATCCATCCTAAGGACTTACCGCCAGTCTTCATACACTTCCCCAGAGGGTTAAGTACTTTTAGAGGTCAGGTGTGAAAGGAGGAGGAGTTTTGCCTAGCTCTTCCTAGGGGGAGAGTATAAGGTTGAAGGCTGCATACCTGCCCGTACTATGAATCAGTGCCATGGGGCCTTTCCCATAACAAAAAAAAAATTAGTCCTTGACACTAGACATTCTTACTTCCTTTGTTTTTGCTTCTCATGTTGCCTAAAGGCCCGTCTTTTGACTTGCATAATTCCCTCATCTACCCAGAATGCCTCATATAAACTCTACAGCTGCTAATATTTCATTGTCATTTTCAGCTCTATTACATCTTTCTCTCAATTGTTCTTTAGAGCAGGAGATGTCATCTAGAGGGGTTCTGCGGCTTGCATAAATGAGTTATGAATCCTCAGGATTTCAAGCGGGTTACCAAACCCCTTCCAGCAGAACCAGGCATCTGGTAACTCCAAAGTGTGAAAAGGACATTATGCATATGTATGCAGAGACACATGCCCTACAGCACTTCCCAAGTACACACCACATTTTCATTCACACAGGCGCCATATGCAAGAGGACCTGAGAACTGCTCTTTGAAAGAAAAAGAGCTTTAACATATCCTTTCTTCACTCTCCTCTCTTTACAGTTCTTCAGTGTTCTTTTTCTGAGCCCATGAAAGAAGTATGGAAAAGGTTTGTTTGAGCATACACATTTTGTGTTATATACAGCTTTGCACGTAAGTAGGCAGGTAAGCATCAGTAGTTACAGGAGAAAGTGAGAAAAGCAACAAAGCTCAGTCTACACAAACACAACAAGCTACATTACTTGACATGCATAATTTTGCCTGAACTGCCTGACTATGGAGAGTGGTACTAACAAACTTTGATGGGAGGTATCCAATAACTTGAACTTTTCTCTATTTCAGAGTGTAATACAAAGGCCTCAGAATATCACAAAAGGCAAGGCATGGCAGGCCAAGGAGTCTGGATGCTCAGGCAATGAGGACATCTCAGGAAACCATTACTTTATTTAGACTCTGTCAGATTTTGGTTGAGACTGTGGGCTTTGATTTATACCCGGATTTGAATCATGCTCTGGTACTAATTTGCTTTATGACCTTAAGCAAGTCATTTTACCCACTTTAGTCCTTGGATTATTTATTCGTATGAAGAGGATAACACCTACTTCATGCAGTGGTTATACAGATTAAGTATGCACACTTACATAACCTTTGCAGTGCTGTGCAGCCCATAGCAAGACCTCAATAAGTTCAACTGTTACTGTTTTTACATTGTTACACATTATCTTAGACACTTCACTTAGTTTCAGTTTCCTTTTTTTAAAAATTGGACTAAGACATAAATAAATAAAAATTGGACTAATAGTAACTATCCTATTCACTTTATATGGTTTTGTGAATATTAACTGTATATATAAAGATACTCTGAAGTAAAGTGAAAAATTCTAAATATGCAGAAGGTGTGGTTATTGTCATTATTTTAGTGGTCCTAAGGCTGTTCTAGTTTCAGAATATTTAGGAAAGGTCCACTTGAAGTAGATACAGAATGTTACTGTTTGTTCCTCAGAGGAACAACTGCATTTTTCCATCAAACCCAATTCCTGTCTAAAATGTCGTATGTGTATAAGATGGATAATACTTGGAAATAAGGATCGGGAGATCCTCTGTTCCCTCTGAGAGTGGTGTATACACAGTGGAAACCTTCAGTTTTTACATTTTACAACTGCTTGGCTATTATCATTCCTGGAGCTTAGAGTTTTAATGTGATTATCAATGCCCATCTGATTGATAAGTAACCAGAAGCTCAGATACTTGCAAATCCTGCCAGTCTTTATTGCTTTCTTTCCCACAAAGATGGTGCTCTCATGCCTTTCTTCATCCTCTTAGCCCCTCATAGTGGAGGGCACCTTGGTCTCAGAAGAAAGCCCTTGACCAAGCTGTTGGGGACCTGTGATTTATTGCCAGGGCTGCCCAAATCCCTTTTCTAGGTGAATTTCAGTGCTTTCACTTCTCACCTCTGTGACCACCATGTGGAAGTAGAGGGGACTGGTGGATGAGCAGGGCATGGTCTGGCATTCTCAGGCAGAGCTGTGTTTGAACCTCACCTCTGCCAAATACTACTTGCAGTTGTTTGGTCTGGTTTAGGTTATCTATTCACTCTCATACTTGTTTACTGCATCTGTACATGGGGATAATAGTATATATACTGAGCAAGATTTTTTCTGAGAATTAGTTGAAATAATGTACTTAAAATATCTTCCAAAGAATATAGTGCAAAGCAAATGCTTTTTTGCTCTCCTGTTCTTTCCCTTTGATTTGTAATAATTCATTAACAGTTATTCTGCAACTTTGGCTTTGTAGACCACTCTTTCCTATGTATAAAATGAAGTTAAACTCAATGACTTAGAATTCCTGTACACTAGTGAAGCTCTAAAATCCCCACAGTTCAAGTGCTGTGTCCTAGGAATAAATGAGGCTGCTCTGTACATTCTTAGGTAGGTGAGGTCAAGTCATCCTGCGAGATTGAACAGAGAGAATTTGGCCTAGGTGTTACTGAATAAGTAGGATTATGATAAGCAAATGGGTATTGACAGAATGAGGAAAGACATACAGTGTCCAATGCTTCATTAGTTTCAACGAAAGCTGTTTGGGTAAACTGATTCACACTATAGTAATAGAGATTCTCCTGAGCTATATTTGTAAATTTGAAAAAGGGCAACTTAAAAAGGAAGCATGACCCTTTTCCTGGAAAGGTGGTACCTCTCCCTGGCCCTTAGTACACACTGGCAGGAGTGTAGCAGACCTTCCAGGAGACATGATTCCTTGCTGGACAATAATCTGCATTGGTTTGTTGTTTCCAGGCATACTTGCTGATTGTTGAACTTTGGATGAACAAATGAGTATCACTGATGTACCTAAAATATAAATGTGGAGTAGGATCCAGAAGAAGAGAACCTAGTGATCATTTTATAATAGCAGTTCTCCTGGAACACTTCCTGAAGATACCCCAGAGCACTTTTGCAAATGCTGATTTTTTTTTTTAAGCTTGTAGACAGCTTTTTCTTGTCTGTTGTACAGCTGTGAGTGTAGGAACACAATTCTCTGGGGACCTGAGCATATGTTCTCTCCCTGTGAAAATCTGGGAGAGAACCCCAAAGGACACATTGTACCCCTCTTCCAGCCAACAAAGGAAAAATCCTGCTTGAAATGCTGCCTTGGACAATGAGTAAAACTGTGACCTGGGAATACAGCTTTATAAACTTTTCTTGTATTAGAATAAAAGAGTGAATTGATCTATGAGTCTGAAATTTGGGTTCAATCCTTGATCTCTTACTGTGAAGTATTGTATGAAAAGCTCTCTGGGCTTTATTTTCTCTCCTACAAATAAGGAGATTAGGCCAATGGACATGGCAATATACCTTCCATGTCACTCCTCCTAGTTGTTGCCATTTTATTGGCATTTCCTAGAACTGAGGAGCCAAAATAATACTTAGATTTTTTTGGTTCAGCTTTATCATTTCACAGGTGAGAAAATTGAGGTGTAGAGAGGTGGAGGCATTTGCCACAAAGGCCACAAAATGAGTTAGAAGCAGAGCTGGATTAGAACCAACATCCTTAGACTGCCAATCCAAATGTAAGAGAAAGTGTGCCTTTGATTCTTTTTGGTTTAATAACTTTATTTGTGCAGAAAGCATTTCAACACAACTGAAACAGGTTTGGGTTTATATCTCTCTCCAAATAAGTCTTACCTGTTCTGTTGTTGGCAGTGTCTGATTTTTTAAAAAGCCAGTTCCCTTTTTAAACATCACAGCTGTTGTTCCTCTTACATATACTTCTGCTAAATTCAGTGCTCAACTTATCTCAACTGGAGCCAGAAAACACAAGAAGGAACTGGCTAGGAGAGAAAAGTTTTTCTCATTAACTGGGTCTGAAATTGGTTTCTGATTAGTTCTCAAATTCAGTCTTTGGGTTAGGTGTGTTAGGGTATCTGTTTTCCTTAAAAATATATAGTCCTGGATCCTATCCTAAATCTCTTGATTCAGAATCTTTTTTTTTTGTAAAGATTTTACTTATTTATTTATGAGATACACACAGAAAGGCAGAGACATAGACAGAGGGAGAAACAGGCTCCATGCGGGGAGCCCGATGTGGAACTTGATTCCAGGACTCCAGAATCATGCCCTGAACTGAAGGCAGATGCTCAACTGCTGAACATCTGTCCCTTGATTCAGAATCTTTAGGAAGTAGGGCCGAAGAATCTTTATTTTTACATACCCTCCAAGTACTTCTTATGCACACTTACATTCAAGAATTGCCTTCCTCAGTACTTGCTCAAATATTATCAGTCTTTAATAATACTAATCTAATGATTATTCTATCCTTAATGACTCTTTGGCCTTTAAAATGTTAAGGAATACAGAATTCAGAAAGCATATTTGAAAAACATAAATATATTATGCTAAAGTTTGTAATCTCGCATTTTTCCAATAAAATACTTTTTTCCCTCAATTGAAATACAAGATGAAGGCTGTGGTATGGTTAATGCCATGATAGGTACTGTGCAGAGTATACAGATTTCTCTGTAGCCCCCATATGAAGGGAGCTTCCTTAGTATGTGTGTGTTTATTTATTTATTTATTTATTTATTTATTTATTTATTTATTTTTATCTTCACAATTGCATGTATTCTTGCCATTGAAGAATTATTCCCATAGTTCTGCTCTGTTTTTTTTTAATATAAAAACATCAGATGCATAATTACTTTACTTTACTTTAGCAAATGGTGAATATAAAATGTTATGTTTCCTCTTAGCATTAAATAAACTAACACACACACTCATACCCTGATAGAATAAAAACCCATATAAGAATTACTACAAAAAAAAAAAAAAAAGAATTACTACATCGGGGCAGCCCGGGTGGCTCAGCAGTTTAGCGCCACCTTCAGTCCAGGGCATGATCCTGGAGACCTGGGATCGAATCTCTCGTCAGGCTCCCTGCATGGAGTCTGCTTCTCCCTCTGCCTGTGTCTCTGCCTCTCTCTGTGTGTGTCTCTCATGAACAAATAAATAAAATCTTTTAAAAAAAATTACTACATCTGACATTTTCTAACTTTAAAACCCTTAGATTGAAAGTAAAAGGAAAAAATCTGTGGCATACAAGTGAATGAGTATCATTACTTTAGATCAAGCTCCTGAGTTACTCAGATACATTTGAAATCCATGTCTCGGGTGCCTGCCACCAGCAAAAGACCTAGAACCCCAGAGTATGTCTGAAAGATCTCTAGTCCATTGAGTGTCACAGGCTTTGAGTGAAGCCCAATGGAGCATCCATTCCTGACCAAAGGCTTCTCTGGTTTTTCAAGCAGTTTCAGGGATCTCCTGAAGATAAATGTCCATTAATCTACTTTTCACCCTCTTGTATTCAAGTTTTGGATTCTCAAGTTTCCACTGAGCTCATTTCCCTTCTGTTTCTATATAGCCACTACTGGGTTCAAATCCCTCTATTTTGTAGTGTAGTCAGATCTGTCCATTCTTACCTTCAAAGCTTCTATTCTAAGGGCAATAGGGAGAACTTGGAAGCCATCCTGGAATAGGAGTATAAGATGTCCTTGGGGTTCTCTAGTCACTTTGATGTGACACTCAGTCAAAACCCTGATGCTTGGCCCATCGAATGCCCACAGACTTTTCAGTCATGTAAGCACATACTTCATTAAGATTGGGTTGGTTCCTTTTTTTCCCCCACAGAAACTGTGTCAGTCTTGCAGTTTATTAAAACTACTCATGCAGTGTGCACCATTATTCTTTTTGCTTGTATTCATGAATGGCTTGTTCTCAATAGGAACATCCAGGTGGAGATCAATAATCAGTCTCCTAGTTAGGGAAGAAAAAAAAAAAGAAGAAAATCCATTGGTGCACTGCATTCAGCTGTGTTTAAGAGGTCTTATCATTAAAACCGCAGCAGGCATTCATAAACCAAGCTTGCTGGCAGTGCTGGACATGCAGGATTAAAATAATTGTCCATCAGGCTCTGTCTCATAAACATTTTCCTTTGACTTTTGGCAGGATCATCAACCTGAGCATATGCCAGTTGACATGGGAACACTGAGGCCAGCAATTTAAGGATTTTCACATTTGCCTGCAGTGGTAAGATTTAAAGATATAACAATAAAAGACATTAAATATTACTGGGTTCTGGGTTTTTGCACTATATATGAAAGTGAAGTTGTTTACATGTAATGTTTTTTTTTTGTCCTATATGGGTTTCTATTTAATTACCTTGTATAAAATCACAGTAAACACAAAATAAATCTCTAATCCACAAATGTTGAATTTAGTATTGTTTAGGTTAGGGGAAGTAGGAAAACTAAGTAATATCAAGATTTTAAAATTTCTATACAATTGGACCAAATGGGAGAAATGGTTTCCATTTTGAACATATCTATTAAGAAGAGATATGATTATCAGTGCACAGAAGGAAACAAAGTTTAAGATCAATGAGGAAAAAAAGGGGGCAGTGATTCTGTTCTTAATACCTTAGGGAGGCAGTAATGGCCTCAGTATGGATCCAAAGATCGGGTTTCTAAAAGAATCAGATCTGTAATAATTGGGTGATTGCATAAAAATGAAGAATTCCTGATGATGGTGTGGTGACATACTGGATGCTTGTTGATATCAGAGGCACAACCATATGATGATTCTTAAAAAGAGAATCATAATGATGAAGATGTTGGCAGATGGTTAAAAGGTTGTTTTAAAAAAGAAGAAGAGAAGCCTTCCATTCTGTGTGTGTATTTCCATTTACATTTACACACACACACATTCTTAGATATGAGGCAAAAATATAATATTGAATAAAGCATTATTTAAACGTTCCATATTTTATGAAATAGAACAAAGTATCTAGATACATTTTGAATATAAAGTAAAAAATGTACCATGATGTAGTTAACTGGAGCCAAACAACATTGTCTATGCCCCAGGTAGATTCTTGGGACTCTGAACTGTTGAACTTAAAAAGTTAAATTTAGTAATAATATCCATTCCATTATCAACTTCAAGGTGAGTCAGATCTTCATAGGGTGAGACAATATTTGGTATTTTTAGTTCTCGGATGGCTGCCATTTTAGTATATTTTCCATGTATGTTTGGGTCTCCATCTTCATGGGGCCTTGTAGCAGGTCCATGATACATTGAACAACATGTGATTTAACCAACTTATTTGTCCATTTTTGTATACCACAGATGGCCTTATATCTGTGAATTTTCAAAGGACATATTTTGGCAATTCAGTATTCAAATTTAGTCTTCTGAGTATATTCCTCTCAAATTGCCCTGCTGTTTTATTCAGTTATATTATTGCGGTAACTTTTAGTTTAACAGCTTGTATTCACGTAATCTATTTATGGAACAATGGAAGAATGATTATTAAATAGCCTGGAAGAGGAATTACTTAAAACTGATACCTGAAAATGATGGTACAACTTCACACTTTCATACATATAAAAGTAAATGAATGTATTATTATGGTTTCTTTTATCTGAATACCACACTCCTTTTAAAAATTAAATTACTTTGCATTTGAGTTTAATGTTTTATTTCATGATTTAGATATGCTTTCTAGAACTACCACCACGCTAATTCCCATACATAAATCATGGTTTCTTATATATACATGGAATTCAAAATAACATCCTAATGAAAGTCATTAAATCTCAGATATCAGAAGGGCAAGAATTAAACTGAACAGGGCTTTTTAAAATCCCCGAGGTTGGGCAGTTTGAGGAGAAAACAAAAGTAGGAGAAAAATGCATGTGATTGGCCTTAATGAAACAGAATAAAGTTTCAGGGAAGTAGTCTAGTAAGTCACTTCTGGACCACAGAAGTCATAGTTTCATCTGAATTTCTGTATATCAAATTATGTTTTTTGTTATCAAGAGTGAAAGCCTACCAGAGAAACCCAATAGATCATGCTAAACTGATTTATGTCCTTTGGGGTTTGGGAAGTTTTTCTTGAAACTAGCCTTTGAGCTCCTAATCTCTGTAGAGAACCAGGCAGTATTGAATACTGTGCCATTCTTATAATGTGAGAACACTTTGTTGACCAGACAGACTTGTTTGAGAAAGAATATGTTGATGCAGAGTGTCATAATAGAAAGAGCAGTGATGTTAAGAATCAATGGACCTAAATCCTAATCCTGACATTATAGTTGATTTAGCTAGAGAAGTATTTTTTTTCCCTTCTTTTGTCTTTGAGATCTTAAATAGTCACTTAACCCTTGGGCCTTAGATTTTTGGTTTGTAAAATAAGGTTAATACTCATTGTACTCCTCTGTAGAATTATACAAAGATAAAATAAATGGGCAACACTTTGAGAAACTTAAAATCATTACACAGAACTTAGTATTGCTTGAAAGTTGATTCCTGATTAATAGCACTTGTCTGATTTAAAAATTATGTCAAAAAGGATCTTAATTGATCATCATGGATGCCTTCATATCTTGAACAAAGGCTTAACAGTTGTTCAGAGCTCTAATATATTTGGTTTCTCTCTGAATTGTGTTCACTACAAAAGTCAGTTGTTATAACTGCCTCTGACTTGTGTCTGAACTGGTATCTAGTGTTTATGATGCATTGACCCCAAATTTCAGTGTCCAAGAATTACTCCAGAAGGAGAGCATGGGTGAGAATGAAGAAATATTTATGATACATCACTGTCAGTACGATGGGGAGGAAGGGGTCTCTAGGGTTGATTCTTGAAATGAATCATTCTTTTTCAGACCCTTTTCTTCTAATTTTTTTCAGATACATACTTTTTACTAAAGCAAGATACATGCTTATCTTCCTGCCCTTATCTTCCTCTCCATCCCCTCCTAGTCTCCTTTCTCCTCTTCTTCACACCTCAGAAAGTCCTTTACTTGTTTACAATCCAATATTTTGTTTTGTTTGGATATTGACCCACAGCCTTCTGTGTTCATAAATCCTTCTTTGAGTGTTTGATATCTAAAACAAATATACCCCTATAGCCCTGAATTTACTTTCTGACTCCATTTCATTACAAACATAGACAGTAATATGAATTGAGTTGGGGGCAGTCTCTGTTTTTGGGTTAAAAAATTTTTTGGGT
This sequence comes from Nyctereutes procyonoides, assembly GCF_905146905.1. Classification (NCBI taxonomy): domain Eukaryota; kingdom Metazoa; phylum Chordata; class Mammalia; order Carnivora; family Canidae; genus Nyctereutes; species Nyctereutes procyonoides. Next base: position 26,943,092 of record NW_026575040.1, on the reverse strand, counting down.
TAAAAAATACAATTTGCTTTAACACACCATAGTCTTTGCCCTTGCAAAGAACTGTTGATCATATATCCTTTAAGACTAAAGCCATAATTTATCAGGGAAATACAAATCAAAACCATAATGAGATACCACTTCTTGCTGGCCAGAATGACTAAGATTAACGACTCGGGAAACAACAGATGCTGGCGAGGATGTGGAGAAAGGGAGCCCTCTTACACTGTTGGTGGGACTGCAAACTTGTGCAGCCACTCTGGAAGACAGGAAGGAGGTTCCTCAAAAAAGTAAAAATAGAGCTATCCTATAACCCAGCAATTGCAGTATTAGGTATTTATCCAAAGGATAGACAGTGATCTGAATGGGCACATGCTCCCCAATATTTATAGCAGCAATGTCCACAATAACCAAAATATGGAAAGAGCCCAGATCTCCATTGACAGATGAATGGAAGATGTGGTATATATACACAATGGAATATCACTCAGCCATCACAAAAACTGAAATCTTGCCATTTGCAACAACATGGATGAAACTAGAGTGTATTAGGCTAAGCTAATTAAGTCAGTCAGAGAAAGATAAATGTATGATTTTGCTCATGTGGAATTTTTTTAAAGGATTATTTATTTATTCATGAGAGGCACAGAGAGAGAGAGAGAGAGAAGCAGAGACATAGGCAGAGGGGGAGAAGCAGGCTCTATGCAGGAAGCCTGATGTGGGACTTGATCCCTGGACTCCAGGATCATGCCCTGAACCAAAGGCAGATGCTTAACTGCTGAGCCACCCAGGTGTCCCTCACTCATGTGGAATTTAAAAAACAAAAGACAAGCATAGAGGAAGGGAAGGAAAAATAAGATGAAAACAGAGAGAGAAAGAAACCATAAGAGACTCTTAACTATAGGAAACAAACTGAAGGTTGCTAGAGGGAAGGGGGGGCATGGGGTAACTAGGTAATGGGCAGGAAGGAGGGCACTTGATGTCATGAGCACTAGGTGTTATATGCAACTGATAAATCACTAAATTACCACTGAAACTAACAATATACCATATGTTAATTATATTGAATTTAGATTAAAAACAGAATAAAACTATAGTTATTAGAAAGCATTGCCTAGATAATAAACAGGAAATTCCAACAATTACATGTTACAGAAAATCTACCAGAGTTCTCAGTTTATGTACTAATGTTAGAAGCAATCAAAGACTATTAATAATGGATGAAGTTAAACATAGTAGTCAAATTTTTATTCAGAGTGCCAGAGAAGAATGTTCACTTAATGGATGTGGATCAGAGAAATTGGCTGACATATGAAATACCAAACAAGGATATCATCTATTTAGTTTTTTCAGGGATAAAATTTAAACACCATCCAAAGTTCACCATCATGGAGATTTTACTTACATGCACTATCATCCTCTTCCCTGTCCCAAGATCTTCACCTACATGGTAGTATCGTTTTTACCTCCTCTGACTGTTAAATCTGCTCTCATTCCTACCAATTTATTCTACCAAGAGAACAAAAGTAACTAACAATCTTTCAAACTTGGGTATGGTTCATTCCATTCTTATGTTAGAACAAGGTTTAAATTTTCTTTGGGTTACAAAATTCTGCAACTAATCTGGAAGAGTAACCAAAGAGAATTAAGATAGGAAGAAAATCAAATATGGAAAATATTATTTCAGGATACTCCATGCAGATTTCTGTGTGTTTATGACTGACCTAATTAGCCTGAAACGTGTAGTTTTTAATCATCACTGCAGACCATACTACTAAAAACTCAGTGAAACAATTTTCTTGGGATCTGACTGATCTGAATACTATTATTTTCAGTATTCCCAACTCAAAAGATAATTTCTTTTTCAGTCATTGACCTCTGCTTCTCCCTAAAGAAAAAATGGAGATGAGATATATAATTAGCAAAGAGGAATCCTTACGACCCTTCCCAGTAATGGAATCATGAAATGATGAAAATTGATAGAAATTCAAGTAGGGTCTCTAAAATCTCAGCTACTTTGATTAGCATTTCACTGAAGCTCCAGAAAACGACAAGTATTTTCTATTCCAGTCACCCACTATTACTTTGCAGCTGATCAAAATAACCCATGACTAACAATAGGAACTAAACAACCACCATATCTGCAATGGTTCCATCTATCACTCAGACATTTTTGGTGTAATAAAGTTAAAAGTGAATTTTCTCCTTTTATTTTTGTTTTGCATCTGACGAAATGTCATTAGAGCACAGTGCCTTACGGAAAATTGGGATAGATTGAGAGCCTCTGATAAAAGACAATCTTTATATATCCCTGGAGGATTCTACAGAGTAGAGGAGGAAGGCAAAGAATAGTTTCAATAATATGTTCTCTGGTGTCTTAATCAACCATCTGCAAAAAATTCTAATTAACTATCTAACGATACATTATAAAATTATATTGTAAGGATACAATTATATATTATAAAAATATATTGTAAGGGCACAAGTATGATACTGGAAAACATTTTAAAAGACTAAAAATATAAATTCTGTTTGGAGAGTGGAGGGCAAGGGGAGCTGAGAAATACAAATTGTATAAGCACACTGTGATTACATCCTAATATTAGACAAAAAGATATGTTCAGACATCCCACTCCTAGGTCATATATGCCAGCTTTTAGACTCTATCTGCTTGTATAGGGGTGTGTGTGTGTGTGTGTGTGTGTGTATGAGAGAGAGAGAGAGAGAGAGAGAGAGAGAGAAAGGATGTCTGAGAAAGTAGGAAATAGACATCATCAAAAGTGAAATTTTTGCAGGTTAAACTGAAAGGGCAAGATCTACCAAGTATCTCTTTCCTCAAGGAGTGACAGTTACTGCTAAGATTAAGCATGGTAATTTTAGAATTGTTCAAGGATTTACTTCAATCTTGGTGTTTTTGTATTGCTCAATGAACTGTATCGTTATATTGTCACTGCACCACCGTGACAGCTGTTGTATCCTAGGTCCCACTGAAAATCCCAACTTCATACACAGGAGGTTTCGTAGTAAAAATAGACATCTCTAAATATTAATTTTCCCTGTGAAAAACATTATCAATTTCTCTTTTCTCCTTCCCTAGTCATTCATACACTCATTTGTTGGTTCATTCATTGAACAAATATTTATAGATCACTAACTAGGCCTTGCGAGTCATTGTACTGGGGATACTGAAGTAAACCCAAAAGATAAGAATCCTTTCTTCCATTGATTACCTTCTAGTGGAAAAGATGAGCAGTGAGCAAGTATATTTATATATTTTATATAATATAAAAGATCTAGCATTTATATTTTATATACTCATATGTATTTTATATATAGATGGGTGTTGGAGAAAAAATAGAGGTGTGGTGGGCAGAGTGGGGTAGGTTTTGAATTATAGTTATCTAGTAAAGATTTTCTAGGTAGAACTTTGAGTTCTTTTTTTTTTTTTGCAAAAACAACTTTGTTTACATTATTATTAATTTTACTATATGGTACTGTTTAAAGGTAATAAATCTTATTTATAATAAGCAAAATAACTTGGGATGCCTGAGTGATTCTGTGGTTGAGCATCTGCCTTTGTTTGGCTCAGTTCATGATCCCAGGGTCCTGGGATTGACTTCTGCATCAGGCACCCCTCCCATCAGGGAGCCTGCTTCTCCCTCTGCCTGTGTCTCTGCCTCTCTCTCTCTCTCTCTCTCTCTCTGTCTCTCATGAATAAATAAATATTAAAAAAATAACTTGAGAATAAAACCTAGTTAGTTCTCCCTCACATTTATACATCTTGTAAGAAATGAGTTTCTGATACTTGTACCATTTTTTAAAATAATAAATTTATTTTTTTGGAGTTCAATTTGCCAACATACAGAATAACACCCAGTGCTCATCCCGTCAAGTGCCCCCCTCAGTGCCCGCCACCCATTCACCCCCATCCCCCGCCCTCCTCCCCTTCCACCACCCCTAGTTCATTTCCCAGAGTTAGGAGTCTTTATGTTCTGTCTCCCTTTCTGATATTTCCCACACATTTCTTCTCCCTTCCCTTCTATTCCCTTTCTTTATTTTTTTAAAGATTTTATTTATTTATTCATGAGAAACACGGAAACAGAGAGAGAGGCAGAGACACAGGCAGAGGGAGAAGCAGGCTCCATGCAGGGAGCCCGATGTGGGACTCGATCCTGGGTCTCCAGGATCACACCCTGGGCTAAAGGCAGCGCTAAACCGCTCAGCCACAGGGGCTGCCCTATTCCCTTTCACTATTATTTATATTCCCCAAATGAATGAGAACATATAATGTTTGTCCTTCTCCAATTGACTCATTTCACTCAACGTAATACCCTCCGGTTCCATCCACGTCGAAGCAAATGGTGGGTATTTGTCGTTTCTAATGGCTGAGTAATATTCCATTGTATACATAGACCACATCTTCTTATCCATTCATCTTTCGATGGACACCGAGGCTCCTTCCACAGTTTGACTATTGTGGACATGGCTGCTAGAAACATTGGGGTGCAGGTGTCCCGGCGTTTCATTGCATCTGCTTTGAGATCTTTTGAAACAAGATTGAAGGAAAGAGGAAGCAAGCCATGCTGATATTTAGAGTTTCCTAGGCAGTGGGAACAGTGAGTGCAAAGGCTCTGAGACGGAAGGGTGCCTGACATATTTGTAAAACAGCAAGGAAACCATGGAGGCTGGATCAGAGTAAAGAGGAAGGGATAGTAAGAGATAAAGTCTGAGAGACAACGTGAAACCAGATCATCTAGGGCACTGGAGCCACGGACGACTTGGCTCGTACTCAGTGAGATGGGAAGCCTTTGGAGGTTTTGAGTGGAGGAGTGGCATGATTGATCTGACTTATACTTTTACAGGGATCTGGCTGCCATGTTGAGAGTGGACAACAGAAAGGGACACATAGAGTGGGCGGGCAAGGTATAAGTGGGGACATCACTTAGGAGCATGCTGCAGTAACTCTAAGATAAGTTTCTGTGCCTAAGTGGAGAGGCTGACCTTGATTAAGCACATGGGGAATTTACCCACAGTAATTGGAGAGGGAAGAGTGGGCACAGCTGTGATAGTGAGGGTGTGTGGAAGTTCTCCTTTGTCTACCAAACATCAGGTATATCAGACTTCATGAATGTAGGCCCTGAATGGTTGCCTAATTGACTTTAGTAAGGGTTAAGATTTCACCCAGGAAACTTCATCAAAGCAAAACAAACAAAAAAAAACAAAAAAAAAAAAAAACAAAAAAGGAGTTTAGGATGTGATTATAATGATGATCTATCTCCTTGGTAAGGAGAGAGGAGAAGATATCATGGGAGAGAAAACCCAGGAACACTAAGAGAGGAATTTTAGGTCCTCGTAGGGTTATGGAATTATAGGATTTGAGATGTTAAAGGGAGTGAGTAGGAAAGATAAGTGGTCATGATCAGAGAAAGGAATATTTGAAATGGAGGTTTTTTAGGGGCTACAGTTACTGGTAACAACAAAGTCAAAGGTGAGACTGTGTTGTGTAAATGGGTCTGGAAGGATGGCTGATGATACCTTTGGAAGAGAGAGAATCCAGGAACTGAGAGTATTAAGATAGGAGAAGGATCATCCCATTCATTATGGAAATGTCCAAAAATTAAATAGTAGTGTTAGAGAGTACTCATGAGCCAGGCACTAAAACTTCCAGTTAATGGAGGAGGAATCAACGGGGAAATAGTAGAAGAAGCACCATCAGAGGGTGGGTATAGCCTGATGATGTGGAAGTGAAAGCTGGAATTTTATAGATGAAGAAGAGAGAAAGTTTTGGGTGCAGTAATAAGGATGAAGAAGGACACGTAACATAGTCTTCTTGGTAATAGAGATCTATAAGAGGAAAAACTACGTCTCGGAACAGCTTTAGTGGAATCAGTGTTATCAAGGACAGCCAGATTTCAACTAGTGCAAGAAGTGAAAGGGAAGTTTCCAAAGGAATTTGAGAATAAGTGGACTTACCAGTGGACTTACCAGTGATTTATCCAAAGTCCCAGAGGGTCCCGGGAAAGGGTTTCAAGAGGTATGGGGCCAAGGTAAGAAGAAATAGTGAACAAAGTCCTGTGGGTGTTAGAGAAGAAAGGACAAGAGAAGACAGTGACTGACATGCAGAGGCCTGATTATAGCTGTCCTGCTGCTCTCACAGATCATGGTGATCCCATAAGTGTTCAGGGTAAGGAGAGAATTGTGTGCAAGTTTCCAGGGTGGTAAGTCAGACCTTTCCAAGAGCATGAAGAGTTGTAAGGTTCTAACTTTGTTGCTGAGGAGACAGTTGTCCTTCAGAAGAGTGGTATGTCAGGATATACAGATACTCTCTTGTCTTAATCCAAATGGTGGTCTTCAGTGAAGTGGTCTTACACTGAATGGGCTGGCTCTCTTTAATTTCATCATTGTAGAACCCAGTGGCTCATCTTTAATCAGAATACCCCCCCTAAATTCCTTTACCAGCAGAACATTTCACTATTTGGCACATCAGATGTGCCAACTGACTCAACTGTAGAATTCACTGTTAAACTTGACTGTCCTTCTGTGACTTTTTCCCACCCACCTATTTATAAACCCTTCTTTCCCTCTCCATTTTTCTCCCCAGGTCTGTTCCATTCCTTGATTCAATGGGTGAATGAGTGACTGTCAACATGACTGTGTTCTCCACTTTACTTTAGAAGTGCTGCATTCCCTCATTCTGTGCATTCTCTAAAATCCCAGTTACCCGACAGTTCCTCTCATCTTCAATGTCATGTGCTCTGAACTGAGTGAAGGTATGCGTTTTGCAAGTTCTAATGACCTTTTCCCCTGTCGTGGCTTTCTGTCTTTGTAGAATGGACATGCAAACCTCAGCAGAATCATAAATGACTCTTAACTTCTCCTCTTGCCATCTAAGACACTTCTAAAATCAACATTTTTTGGGAGAAAAGGGATAGTCAAAGTTTTTGGAGGCACTATAGCTGGCTAGTCACTCAATGGTACTAAAATACAAGTTATAATCTAGATCTAATGCTTCAGGCCCAATATCTCTGAAAAGTAAAGCTGTTTTCTGTTTGTAGCCTTAGGAGCATGTATTCAGTTCTCTAAAAAAAAAATAGAATATATACATATGAAATAGATTACAAATAGATGGGATCACAGTGACACAGACCATCAGTACCATTGGGGTTATTATAAATTATTATAAATTATAAAATTGCCATTTCTCTTCTCTTCCTACAATGTAGAGATACTGCAGAAATTTTAAAGTGTAATATTTTTGTACTTTTTATGGGAAGCAGATGCTATGAGACAGGGAAGAACACATGATTTAGATGAATGAACTTTTCTTAACAGTTAAAATTATTCATTATTCATTCTCACCTATACCACTGGTTATTTCTCTATCCCTACTGCAAGATAAGATTCAATCTTCTTGTTATACTCCTCAATCTCCCTTAATATGAGTTCCCAGCAGCTGCAGTGTCTGAGGCAGTGTGATAGAGGTAAGAGTATGGGAAGTGGCATCAAAGGGCTGCCGTTATTTGAATTCTGGCTTTGCTACTTACCAGCTGTCCATTGTGGAGGAAGTTATGTAAGTGTTATTATTCTCTGTCTTCTTATCACAGGGCTGCTGTGTGAACTGCTCCACTGTATTTGAAAGTGTTCAGCACACTGTTATAAATAGTATGTGCTCAATAAATATGCATTCATCATGTGCTCCTTAGTTTCAGCCTCAAGGATTTGGTTAGCTTGCCTGTTTTATGTATTTCTGGCCTCTTCCACTGTTTGCTCCTTTTTTCTGCTTAAGCATTTTTTGCTTTTGCTTTCTACTTGACCAATGAGTGTGTGCCATATTAGATGAGCTTTCTGGTTGGAAGGAGAGGTGTTAGGAGTCTCATTTAGTTAAGGAGGATCTGAAGGAAATATGCTAATGACATGTATGAGAAAACTAAATATTTACGGAAAAGAAGAGAAAGATGAAATGATGGGAATCTGAGCATCAGCTGAAGGTGTGAAGTTTTCATAAACCAAGCTTCTAGCAATGTCCATCATATGTAGAACCACCGCGGAGCAAAAACCTGCCAAATAACGTTTGCTGTCTTTTCTAGAATCTGTCAGTCAATTTAGTAAAATAAAATGTTATTTTTTCATATAACTACAGATACATAATTCTATGATATATTATTCTATTTCTTAACATGTCTCCCTCAGCACCTAGGCATAGCATAGAACTAAGAAGACTGTTTAAGAATGTTCAAGAACTGGGCCTCCTGGGAGGCACAGTGGTTGGGCATCTGTCTTTGGCTCAGGTCATGATCCTGGGGTCCTGGGATTGAGTCTTGCATCAGGCTTCCTGCAGGGAGCCTGCTTCTCCTTCTGCCTGTGTCTCTGCCTCTCTCTCTCTCTCTCTCTCTCTGTGTGTCTCTCAGGAATAAATAAAATCTTAAAAAAATGTTTAAGAACTAGGAAGACAGAAACTAATCAAAATTAGTAAGAATTCAGTACCATAGTATTAAAGGGGGTCAATATTTTGATGATGATGATGATTTTTTTCTTTTTTTTTATTTCAAGCTTTTATTTAAATTCTAGTTAAATAACATATATGATAAAACTGTTTCAGGAGTAGAATTTAGTGATTCATCACTTCCATACAACACCCAGTGCTCATCACAAGTCCCCTCCTTAATACCCATCACCCATTTAGTTTCCCCACACACACTTCCCTCCATCAAGTCTCAATTTGTTCTCTATGGTTAAGAGTGTCTTATTATAGTCTGCTCCCATCTCTCTTTTTTCCCCCTTTCCCTTCTGCTATGTTCATTTGTTTTGTTAATATTATTGTTTTAGAAAACTAAATGGGCAGGTGATTTGAAATTAACACTTTCCTATTTGGTGTTTTATGTTTGCTGCATATTGTTAGAGTTTTCAATAAAGCATCATTGAATTAAAAACCAAACCTAGGGGATCCCTGGGCGGCGCAGCGGTTTGGTGCCTGCCTTTGGCCCAGGGCGCGATCCTGGAGACCCGGGATCGAATCCCACGTCGGGCTCCTGGTGCATGGAGCCTGCTTCTCCCTCTGCCTATGTCTCTGCCTCTCTGCCTCTCTCTCTCTCTCTCTCTCTCTCTCTCTCTCTGTGACTATCATAAATAAAAAAAAACAAAAAACAAAAACCTAGCAATTGCCATCCTTAAGTGACGAAATATGTAGAGTGAAACTCTAAACAGAAGAGATGGTTGAAACAGATAAGTTTTCAAGCTCAGTTTCTTGATTGATACTATCTTTTCAAAACAATTGGGTATTCCATGTCATTAACATAGCAGAGAGAGAAAGAGACTATATTCTGTTTGATTGCCTGTCTTTGGTCATCTTTTCACACTCCATTAGAGGCTTTATCCAACTTTTGTATTCAGACCATTGTATTTTTCTGGTGCTAGAAGAAACTTCAATGAGGACATGATGAATGTCCATATTAAATTGGATCCCCCTCCTCTTTTTAATTAAGTTCATTTAAATTTAATTTTGTAATTTTACTTCGGTAAACCATCTGACTCCAGATGTTGGATGCACTTTTTCTTATTTCTGTTCCCACATAATTGTACCTGTAAAAGATTTATAGCTGCAGGAGACATTTTGGAACCTTTAAGAGCATTTTTGGCATATGTTTCATGGATGACTGGTAACATGAGCAATTAACATCCTAAAATGTTGTTCTGCTCCCCAGAATATTTTTAGTGGGTTAAGTTCCTTTTATTAGTTTGAACTTTAAACAAATAATCATCTTAAAGGAAACATTATCATCAAAATAACTCAGTTGAAACGGAAGGCCAACACTCAAAGGAAATTGGTAAGAGAGAGAAGAAAAGACCCTTGGGCTAAAAGAGCCTTTAAGAAAGACATATAAATGAAAGGTGAGGATTGGCCTTTTGCTAAAATAAGTGCTATAAATGGAGTTCCTGTTCCTTCTGATTGACTCTGAGTCACTGTGCTGTGTGTGTTATACTGCACATTTTAAAATTATGGGTCACACCTTGAATTCTTGAGTAATATTTAACTCTGGTTTTCAGTGATAGAACTCTTAGATAAAAGTGAACCACCCAAACAGCATCTACTTTGCAGGAGACCAAAGATGGAAGTTATTATGAGTGTGTTTGTGTATTTAAGAAATGTATAGCTGCCTTGGGGCCTAGAACTCAAACTTACTGCATTGATAAATAATCTTTACCATCACTTTCTCTTAGGCATTCTTAAAATAACAAGAAAGATAACTCAAAATTAGCCTTTCTTGTCATAAGAATTATTTGAATGCTTACAATCCTTCTAAATCTGCTTCCTTCCTTTCTTAGTCAAAGCACATCTAACAGCATGTTTGCTAGCTCACCTGGGACCTTGTCTAATGAAACTTCTAGTCTTCATCAAACATATACTATAATTAAACCCTTAGATGACATTCTAAGGAAAAACAGCAAGTATAAATCCACAGGATAAAGGAATCATTTTTTTCCTTAAGTGAGAAATTATATTTCATGTTTTCGATATTCCATAGTGTGTCTTAATGTATATGAAATATTCACCACTGCAGCAAATGAATTAGAGTATGGATTTTTCCCCAGACTTAAGAGATCCAGCACCAAGCTCTAATTCTGTTCTTTCACAGTCTTGCTTTGCCAGGAACAAGTATTTGTGAGTACATTGGAGGTGGGAGTTGTCTAAAAATGACTAGTGTTTGACATTACTGTTTGCAAGTGCTTTTATTGCCTTAAGTACTAAATAATACTAAAATCATTTAAAAATAACACCAACCACTGGGACCAGGCAAAAGTTGTTTGTCTATAATTGACAAGCAAGGAACTCACAGTCTCCATTTGTTTCTAATATCACAAAACAAGTTCACAGAATGATTCTGCTATTCACAGAATTTTTCAGCTTTACTAAATTTTAAGTGGAAAAATCAGTGAAAACCTAGAGAGGGCAACAACATCTGAAGCAGCAAACAGCACACCACATAGAGAGTATTATTAAATTGTGATGTTGTTCAATGTTATTTGTTTAGGGAGTAATTGTACTATCTAGGAAAGTAAACTTAAAGCATTCCATGTCTAGAGAGAAGAGTGCTATTTGCCAAACCTCTAATTCCTGCTAGGAATTAAAAATAGATGTGTACCATGGAACTATAAAGAGAAGAAATTAGACCATATATGGAGCTTTAATACATTTCATATATTCTAAGTAATAGAAAAAAATTTGTGTTGAAAATTTTTTTAAAAATGCACTTTAAAATTGTTTTTAAAAAGGGCTTTTACTTCTATAGATCATTTATGGTGAAAGAAAACAAATTTTAATGGAATAAAATTTCTATCTATCATAAGTCTAGATTAGAGTCTCAGTTTTATAATTAGTTGGAAAGTGTATTCAAAATAAATGCCTGAGACACTATCTCTCTCTTCACTTTATTTTTAAATTTATTTATCCATCCATTAATTCACTGACTGTATATTGAATACTCTTGGGGCAAAACAAATGGTAGAGCTTAAGAAACCTGAAATGAAAATCAGATATAGATCCTACTGACAAGGAACTTTCATTTGAATAGGAGAGAGAGGAGACTATAAGCCATGATATAAGGAACAAATAAATGTTAGACGAAATCAGGATGAAGTGTTAATGTGGGAACGAGTTAGGGGCAGATGGGGCTAGGCAGGGAAACATAAGGGAAAGGCCTCAGAGTCAGGCTCCTACCCATCCCAAGAAAACAGAGGTAAGATAATGAAAACAGGAAAAAAAAAAATACCTGGCTCCCTAGCTCTAAAATGTTAGGGAGTATCCCCTTTAATGGCAACTAAGTAAGCACAGAAATATGTCTGTAAGGTGTTATCAATAGTCTCTGCTCAAACCAAGACGGCACAAGAATCTCAAGGCCTTGGGCTACCTGACTAGGCTCACAGAAATCCCAGATGTAGAGAAATGTTACAGAGAGAAGGGAACACCTTGTTTGGGCTCATGATATCGGCAAAAACATCTCGTTTGTTATTATGATAGTTTTAAGTCCACCATGTTTGTTCTAAACATCCACCCTGATATTGACAAGAAATTTACCAAGTACCCTGGTCAGATTCCTATAAAAGACCATAAAAGCACTCAGTGGCAACCCTGTTAGGCTCACTTCTGAGAGCTTTCTCTGTATCTCTCCTTGATAAACTTCTCTTTTCTCACTCTCTGTTGTCTGCGAGATTCATTCTTTGACTCCGTGAGACAAGAACCAAGCTCTCCCGTATCAGTGTCAGTCCCTCTTTATTTTTATGTGGATCAATTTTCTAAGAAAAAAGATTACTGTAAGCTGAATTATTATACATAGGCACCATTTCTAAAAACACTTTGTATATAAAGATGCCCCACCGCAATATTGGTCTGTATTAAACCTTCTCATACCTTGGAAAATTGGTAATGATGCTCTATGATATAGGCAGAGCAAAACTGAGTAAGATGTATGGATTCTATCTTTAACCTCCATGTTGGCCTACAATGGCTAATGGGCTAATGGAGGCTAATTAACACTAATTCCTTTTTCTGTGGTTTTGCTCTTTTGCCCTTTGGAATAGTAGTGGTCTGGTGTGCTTTGATATCCCTTGCTTTCTCCCTGAATGCAACAGGAGTTTGTTCCCCTGGACTTGAATGGTAAAGGGACCTTTTCTTCCACTTCCCAGTTTTCACAGCATCCAAGGACACTCTGGGGGCTTTTCTTCAATGAATAATCTAAATTCTCCCTTCTAGTTTCCCAGCCCAATAAACACCTGTTCTAATTACTTTTAATCATTCTCTGCTGGAGATTTTTGTGTGCGTATTGGCTATTGGCAGGTCTTCTAAAATAACTGGGGGAAAGAACCTATAAGAAACTTTGCATTTACACTCTAATATACTAATAAATATTGTTTTGTCTACTTGTCTTATTGATGGAGTTTTGGAATATAGGTGAGATCCAGAGCCAATGACCAAGAAAGAATTCTTGAGACGTCTTTTGTGCAAAATTGTGCTTTTATTAAAGCACAGGGACAGGACCCGTGGGCAGGAAGAGCTGCTGCCCTGAGCCTGTGAGGGGTGGCTGATTATATACCTGGGAGTTGGGAGGGCTTTGAGGATAGGGTACTCTCTAAGGAATTTTGGAAACAAGGTTTCCAGGACCTTGAGGGGGCTAGCTATTGTTGGACAAAAGGTCACTTATTACTGTCTGATAAAACCTGAATCATGAGACCCTTCAGATGTGTATCAGTGGGCCATGTGCTTGGGGATGATTGCCAACATGTATCTTGAGGGTTTAGAAATAAAGGAAATTTCTAAAGGAATTTTTATATGTTAAAATAGACTTATAGGCACCTGGGGGTTGGGCTAAGATTGCCTTTTGCCTTTAGCAAAGTATGAACATCAAGACATTTGAGTCCATAAAGGAATGTCCCTTTCCCTGTTGCAAGGACTTATCAGTGTGCTGCCCCAGGCTCATGCCTTGTCCTCAGCTAGCCTTGTGTTCCCCCATCATTATCCCTTAAAAGCCTTTCTGCATTTTTTTTTTTTGCTGCTCCCAAATTCCAGAAATATATAGATACTGATCAGGCACCTGAGATAGGTTCATGCAAGAATTTTAATTGCTATTTTTTTTCTGTTTTATTTGGTATTTTTGCCTAATGGTTGGCCATTTTATCACAAGAACCTACAGAGCTTCTGATGCAGAGGAAAACACACAGTGGATTCAGTTTCGATAATCAGTATCTTGCATGGAAGTATTTGGATTAATGGAACCCCTCCATTCTGATCCTATCATGTGGGGAACATGAGGATGTGGTCTTTACAGAGAAAAAGATAAGGCTTCAGGGTCATTGCTGGGAAAATCTTTCTTGCCAACCGTTTCTAGTTAAAAGCATGAGAGTACAGAAGGAAATATTCAAAGATAGATTTTGGTCTTTTTATTAACACTTTTTAACATATAAAAGCACACCCTTGATGTGTACTTCCTATAGGGTATGGAAACTCAAATCCTGTCTTTCACACATACATATAATACCAAAGAGTTTTTCCCCAAGTGAAGCCTAATACTAGCAAGGACTAGTTTCAGATTTGTTTTGTAAGATCCTATGGGCTGCTGTGACTCTTATTCTTGTTACTACTGTGCTAATGAATTGTATAAATTACATAGTTTTCTCTGCCAGATGCAAGTCATAAATCCGAAGAGAATATTTCTGGTTAAAAAGACATAAAGATTCTTTTACTGATAAGGTTTAAATGGTAAAAATAACATGCTTCTTTATACAGGTTAAACTGTAGTAAAAAGAAATTAATAAATCAGATACCAAATGCAATTTCATATGCCAGTAGGGTGTAGTAAGACATATTTGCATTTTCTTTTGTGATCTTTCTGAAGTAAGATCCATATTCAATGATAGTATCATTTCCTTTAATTTAAAGACATGATATTGAGGGGTGCCTAGGTGGTTCAGTTAAGTGTCTGTTGGCTCAGGTGATGATCCAGGAATCCAAACATCAAACCCTGTCTCAGGCTCCCTGCTCAGCAGGGAGTTTGCTTCTCCCTCTCCCTCTGCCCAGCCCCTTGTGTTTTCTCTCTGTCTCTCTCTCACAAATAAATAAAATATTTAAAAAGAATAAAGACATGATGATATTGAAACACTTTAATAGGGAGAAAAAGGCGTTGATAGAGAGCAGTATTGCCCCAACTATGTGTCGAGGGACACAAATCTTAGGAGCTGTTGGTCACTGTAATGATCCATTGCTCACATAAGTTTGAGAAACACTGAACACATAACTGCTGTGTACTACCTGCTCCACAGTCTAATAAGGCTAGGAAATGCTGCACACTTCTGTAGCATCATAGCACCTAACAGCAGGGTAAATGCTCTGAGAAATACTGAAACTTAACATATTTTAAACCTAGCATTTCCCAAACTTACTGGATCCCTCTTCTTTCTACCACATTTTGTAATATCCCATGGAATTACAAATCTGTGGAAAACATTGGTCTCAGTGATGTTACCCTTTATATATCATAAATTTTATTTTAAAAAGAGAAGAATACACACATGGGAAAGGATGCTGAGTATGACATTAGGATACCTAGGTTAGTTATTGCTTGCTCTTTGCTTAATATATGGCCTTGGGGATCATTTAAGCCTGCTGGGAAATGGGAATAGTGAGATCATCTCTAACCCTAGGGGGCTATTGATTACAAATTCTAAAAGAAGTAGTGTTCTCAGTAATGATATTATTATATAATATTAATTGTATAATATATAAAAAATAGTAATGATAATCATAATGACTCTAAGAGCTGTGTCCCAGAAGTAGTGAAAACTCTTACTTGTCATACTGGCACTCTTTCTGATTTACTAAACTTTTTTCCCAACCCTCTTTGAGGAAACTAAGAGAATTAGTATATTCTTCCTAGGGAAAAAGAAAAAAGGAATGTGATATATGAAATAGGATAATTAAATAAATTGCTTTCAGACAAATTACTTTGAAATCATTAGCTCCCCAGAGGAGGTCTAAGATTCAGATGTTTTATTAATTTACATAAGAGACTGACCTTAAAAAATATAGAAAAAGAGAGAAACTGAGCATTATCAATAATCACAATAAATAGGCGAATTTAGGTGTAAAATGGCCCATCTACCTGCCATATTACAATAGATTGAAAGTACCAATAAATCAAGCACTGAGAACTTATTGAGTACATATTATATACTGTATAATATAAAATATCCAGGACCATGGGAGTTAAAAAGAATAGTATGATGTATGTATGTTAATAAAAAATTTTACAACCTCATCATGGAGCTAATATGAACACATGGTATAAACAGAAATCAATCAATACACACTTTGCAGGAGACCAAAGTTATTTTCAGCTACAACTGCACACTTTAGTTATAAGAGCAAAAGGAGTTCTAAGAATAGGGAGATAGAAAAGTCTTCAAGTGTGGATTTGGGCTTGAACTGATTCTTAAGAATGGATGAGATGGGTGTCATGATTTTCATTTTCCCATCTCGGTGTTTATGTACATTGTATATTGTAGATACTCAGGTACTCAATATAGATGTGTTATATAGTTGCATGAATGGACAAGAGAGTGGGAGGGAGTGGGGGGAAAAAGGAGGAGGAAGAAAGGGAAGGAAGGAAAGGACTAATAGAGAACATCTGTGATAAAAGAGAGCATTCCTACCCTGAAAGATTCAGAGCAAGTATTTGTGTATGTGAGGGCATGTGTGAGCTCAGGTCCTACCCACCTCCTAAAAGTAGGAAAGCTGGAGGTAGCAATGATAAAGATACAGTGCTGAGAGTACCAAAGTTATCATTACAAATATTGAGCTGTTCAGTTCCTGATTCTGCTACTCACTGCCTGTGTGACCCCTGATAAGTCTCTTAAATTTTCAGAATCCTCTTATACTATAATGTACTTTTTGGTTAGGGTTCTTATAAGGATTAAATAAAAATATGTGAAGTTTATTAGTAAATTGTCAGACAGCTGTGAGATAGTATTGTTACATATGGAAGCGACATGAAATTCCAGTAGATCATGAGATATCACATCTCACCAGTCCTTCAAAAATCTAGTGTGAATTTCTGAGGGATTTTATTTGACATAAATTTGCAGTATCTGTGAGTATACTGGGCTGTTACACTATTGCATATTTCTTGGTAAGGCAATAGAACACTAACAGAGTTGTATGTTGACCATAAGCACTTGGCTCTACAGGAAACACCTGCCTGGAAAGGAATACAGTAGGACAGATAGTACTCTTCTGAATCAACTTTCATTGTATTGTATGGCCAAGGCCACTATGTTCTGTCCTGTCAAAGTCCATCAATAAACTAAAATGGTTCAAGGGTGTTTTTAAGAGGATTTTTCTTTAAAAAGTTTCTATTCTTTTCCTGGGAATTTTAAAGCTCTCAGATTTTTGTGACCACACCAGTTGACCTTCCCAGTGATTAGAAAGTTCTGGTCTTACCTAGTGGTAACTAAGCAGGCATCTATGGAAAGTTTTCTTACTTTTTTTTGCACCTTTAAATGATATAACACAGCCAAAGTACCTTTTATGTTGGTTTGGAGCCCATCATTAGAAGGGGCCCATACGGGTATATCTGCAAAGTGAGAGGCTCCTGTGGTGAGCTTTCCAACCTGATTTAGCAACCATTCCTGTAAGTACCCTGAGGTGTTGAACTTTGATAGAGTGACGGAGAGTAATAAAAGTGCAATGTGCCAGCTACTTTTTGGCTTTAGCCTTAAATCCTTATTCTTCCTCTCCTACTTTTCCCCATTCTCCTAAAAGTCTCCTTAGTCAGCCAAACTATTTCCTCTATTATAGAGAGGAGGAAAAAGAGAATTCTTTTTCCTTTTTAGCACAAGACAATTACTGCAAACTATCACTTCCTTGGTATGTGTTTTTTGCTTATTGTCTATGATCATCCAGAAAGTATTTTTCTTTCTTTGGCATCTCATCAGGCTAGGGGCTGGTTTGGGAAAAGAAAGTTAACTGTGCCTCCTCCAATATAAAATATGTATGGTTTTTAATGAGGCAGCTGGAAGGGCAGAAACAATGGGACAGAGACAGGCTAATGTGGGCTGGGTCTCCCTCGTAGCAGGTCAAACCCACATGTCTCTGTCTGGAAGTGCTAAGGCAGAGCAGAGAGACAGGAGGAAAACATGTTAAATGCTAGAAAAGAACATATGTTTCCTCTCAGGGGTATAATGTGTTCCCCCTGCCTGTGTCCCACCACCAGTACCCCTGTTGGGACCTAGGGCCAACTAGCAGCATTGCTAGTATGGGCAGCAGGTACAGTTTTGTCATTACTCCTAAAGGTCCAGCATACAGATGTGAGTGAATCATGCTGACCCCAATTTCAAAGGCACCCACAAAAATACTTTCTCTGTGATGTTTTCAGTGTCCCTTGATGATTCACATGCACAAAAGAAATGAACAGTTTAGACTTCAGATACAGTACAGTTGAAAATGCCTCTGACATCAAGACATCTCATGCGACTAAAATATATCTTAGTATTTCTGTTGAAACAAGGATAATAGTTATAAATAAGCCACTTGTTTATTTTGTAAATATCCTGTGTATGCACAAGACTTTGCATTCATTGAGCCAACCTTGAAAAGTGTTAAAAGTAATGATTCCATTTCATTGTTTTAAATATCCACCCAACCGCCAGCGATGATACATGGCTAGCCTAGGGTGATGGTCCAGTGCACCCAGCAATGCATGAGACTATTAAGCCCTAAAAGATGTTTCATCTATAGGAGGAGAACTGTGTGTTCGTGAAAATCATTAATGAATTCAAAAGAGCCAAGAGAAATTTCGGACCTGTTAATGCCTTATTGAAAACAAGCAGAATATAGCCAATGTCCATTCTATAAAACTATATAGATTTGATTCTTACATCCTCTATTTTTACAATGGAGATAAGAAGAGAGGGTTAAAATATTACCCTAAATAAATACGGCTTTTAAATATGAACCAATAGGAACAAATATAGAGCAGTTTATGTTTAGACCAATGAATTTTAGAAGGTAGGAAAAATTTTCTTATACAGGCTGACAGTTTTCTGATTCATTCCCCCTCCTCTCTCTTTCTATACATATATAATAAAATAAAATACATAAAATAAAAATAAAATACATATATAGCGTAACATATGTATCTGTATAAATTAAGAGTTAGTAAGTAATGAGCCAAAAAATAAAATAAAAGGTGAAGTAACTAGGCTTTCAGAGGAAGCATGATAAGCAAATGTACTGAAAAGATCATGTGACTACACTTCAGATGAAAAAGCAGCTCTAAAACTAACTCTAAATGATGAGCTGGTCTAGACATTTCTTGGGAGAGCTACTGTGTTTTCCAAATTAAAATAATTCAGCTTAGAAAAACTAAAAATCTGAATGATCAAATCAAAGTCCTTTTTGCTTTGGTGAGAAGTGTGAATTTTTAAGATGTGAAAAATTATTTTTAAAACCATAAAATAAAATGGGCCGTCAGTGATTGTCAAAAACTTAATGAGGTATTTTTAAAGAGTGGGTAAAGTGACTCACCTATTACTTATGAATGGATGTTTGTAATGTACTGAAAAGAATTGGTTCTTTCCACAAAAATTTTCTGAGCTTTTGTACCAGACAGTGGGCTAAGTGCTAAGATTGCAGTGGTAAATCACTATTTATAAGCTATTAATAAGCTATAATCTATAATCACCAATTGTGATAAATGCTATTGCCACTTCAGTATTTTAGATATTATTACTTCTCATGTAATTATACTCTTAACCTTTCAACCTTTTATACTCTTGCCGAGCTCTTTTTGTGGACAATGCAAATGTAAGTTTGCATCAAGCCTTTGAGTTATTTGCATTACTAGAATACTAATAAAAGGTTTTACATTTCTTGATTCTTAGGCATGTATCCAAATATCTTACCATTATAAAATGCGTCTTCTAAACAACAGCTTGTCATGTAGAATAAAAGCAATAAAAGCAACAATGGAGACTTCAGTGGCTTTTCATTAACCAGTCAACTTCTCAGGCTAAATAAATAATGGTTTTGCCTCAAAACACTAGGGTTTAGATATTAATAAAAATTGGCTGCATTTAATATATCTTTTACTTTATTTTGCCAAAGTCTTTTTCTGTCAAACATTGCAATTCAGTGTTTCATGGATCACACATTCTGGGACTGAGTTTTTGTTGAGGTTAATAATTACTTAGGTGAAGAACTCACTGAAGGTGTAGAGTGTGGGAGACAGATGATTCACCTAGATACACCACCACAACCTTGGAATCCTTGGATAACTGTTAGTCTCTTTTCAAAGTAAACATAATGGGGTAAATGTAAAATATGGCTTAGATGTCAAAATCAATTCAATTATAAGATGTGGAAAAGATTAAGAGAAAGAAATCCTTAGTCCTGTGAGAGTTGCATTCTGTCCACAGATTCTTTATGCTTTTGAAAATGTAAGCTATGAGATAGGCACTCAGTAATTATATCAAAATTCTGAATGTTAAGATTTTAAGCAAGGACATAAGTTTTCATTATCTCAGTAAACCTCAACATCCCAAGAAGGTCACTGAAATCATAAATGATGGTGTAGAGTTGACACAATAAAGTTAGAAAGCCAAGTATGAAACAATGATGACAATCTGGATAGGAAAAGATGAGGCCTCAGTTAAGATGGTGGTAGTGATAATAGAAAATGAGAATTGATGCATGATAAAATTGAGCAGACTAAGTAACTATGTTTGGGAGCTGAAGGAGAAGGGGAAAAACACTGTAACTGTAGTTTCAAGTCTGGTGATGAATATTGAAAAGATTGATAAAAATAAGAAAGTTTAAAGGAAGCAGTTTGGGAATAAGTGTTTAATCCTTTTGAAATGGGTGCATCCTAGATCGAACATTCAAATTGAAATACTCAACATGCTGACAGTAAAGTGGAACTGAAGTAGAGGGAACAGAGTTCTGGCTGAAAAGGAATAAACTGAATCAAAGTGAATATATTTTCCTTCTTCCATCTTCCATCCCTCTGTCTCTTTTCTTGCTATATGCCATCCTAATGATTTTCTGCTGTTACCCTTATTTTGTTGCCTCCATAAGCAGTGATATATAAATAAAACTTTGTTTTCCTCAGTTTTCAAGAAGAGTAATGAAATGCAGGTAATAAACTTGGACTAAAGCTACTTAATGAGTTGAGTGTGTGTTTGGTCCACTTTATGTCCTACACAGCACATAAATAGTGTCTGGAATATAGAATTCATTCTACAAATAGATAATGTGTGGTCCCACATGGCATAGCTCCCTCTGAATCATATGTGAGGGACCATTGACTAACCCAGAATCAATCCAAGGGCAAGGCCTGGTACACAAGAGGAATATGTGTGTTTATATCAGTGTGTTCTTTGTAAGAAATATGCCAGATGGGAAGAAAAAAGGGGCCTCCTTTTGACCTTTCAGAGGGACTAAGCACAGCTGGTTATCAGAAACACACACACATATACAGAGAGACAGACAGAGACACATAGACAGAGACCACAGTTCCTTAACAACTTTATCTTGATCCCAAAGAAAGATAATAAATGTTAAAAAAAAATCACTGGATTATAAATTAGTGGAGAATGGCCAGATTTTAAACTAAACCATGTTGGAAACATGTTCAAGTTTCAGCCCCTTTATATAGTTTGCCTTATTCTTCATAGACTTTGTGGTTTGCATTAGGTGGTGGGTAAGCTGGGCTTTCGTTGCAGTCATACTTGAACAGACTCTTTTCCCAAATGAAGAAGGAAATATGCTAAACTACAGTCTGAAATTTCTGTGAGGTTGCTGCAGTAGAAGCAGCCTGGTTGGTGAACCATCTCAGTCCATATCTTTGATTCATAATCCTTAGAACTATTAGCAACATAGATTATGGTCTTCCTCCACTATGTCTCCATCTTCTATGATAAAATTTGGCTTCGTGGAATGGTGGAAACTCTGTTTTCCATGTATGCCTTATGTCCTGAAATATACATGCTCAAAGACCCTGATGGGAAACCATGAACTGCCTATGGCAATCTAAGGCTGTGTGCCTCTCTATGTGGTTGGGCCAGATTAATTTCTTTGTGACCGCTTTAGCTAAGGGAGGTGCTGAGGCTGCTGTCTGCTAGACCCTCAGAATGCTCTGACTCAGTTTGGCTTATTCTGGTCTTGAGAGGGACAGGATTCATATGGGGATCTTTCTAGGTAGAAGCGCTACAGATTAGAATAATTTGATCCTTTTGTCTGACTTTTATTAAGAATTCAGAAAGGTTTTTTTTAAATCTTTTTCACTGACTTCTGCATACATTTTATTTTAGTTCTATAAACATTTTAAAGAAGAATCATACTTTGGGTCACTAAGACTCTATCTCCAAGTCATGTTATTTTGTTTTAATCTCCTTAAAAAAATAAACAGAAAGATGATACGGAAAAGAAAATTACTCATCAGATATTCCTCATATTCCTAGGATCCTTATAGTTTAGTAATATGACTAACTTTGGCCTCAGGGCTTTAAGGTAAGTAATATAAGTCACTTCCAGGCTGAGGCAGTAAGGAACCAATGCTTAGTGAAGCAGTGTCTCATCCCCTGAGGAAGCTAAGTGTTCCAATATTTTGATCTCGAAGTGACTCTAGGAGGGAGAGCCTGCTACCATATTAGATATGCAGTGTAAATAAAAATTTGACTTTCTGTGTTATGGTGCTGAGATTTGGGGGTTATTTCTTAACACATAATTGTTAGCCTGACCTGACTAATACATATAATATTTGTGATGCTTTAGTAGACTCTAAATAATTAATATGTATTTAAAATATTTCTCTAACATAGAAATTTAATTTTTTAAATCCTATAATGTAAAAAAATATTGTGGAAAAATGATTGCTTGGAACCAACATTAAAAATAATGGTTCAGTTGTCTATCCCTCACTGACCCTTAAAAAAGGATTTCCTTCTTCACCCTACAAGAGAGGTTTCCAGTGTTTTATTCAGGCAAATATCTGAATAATAGCCAATTGCTGTCTTGTGGCCATTCCAAATCTTGTTATGAGCCCATTCAAATTATTGTAAGAAGTAACCTTCATATAGGCTTGGAAGGCACACAGTGGTATTTAGGTAAGGGGTCATGTCTTATTATGTTTTTTACCCCCACCACTAATACAATCCATGATGTTTGTGAGCAATATTAAATATTTACTGTTGAATGAGTCAATGTGTCAAAATTATTTGTTATATATAAGCAGGTCAGGGAAGTTTTTAAATAATCAGTTATAGTCTAACTGAAAATAAATCGTGTACATTTCCCTCTGCACATTTGCGTACTTGATATTATGTTCTTTCATCCCAAATCATTCCCCATCCACAACAGTCTGAAATTAGTAAAGTAACTACACAATATCTAGTTTGAGAGGAAGAAGAAGTGATCTCCCACCTTGGATACCAACCTTACTGGCTAGCTCTTAGTTACTTTCATTTCCCCCAACCAAAGGAGAATCTCCTTCAAGAGACCTGTATAGCAGTGAAGATGATTCAGCTAATTTACTGTAATTATGAATTTTATTTTTTCTAGAAGTGAGACAAAATAAAAACCTTGGGCTTGGTGTTTCTTCTAAATGGCATCCTGCGTTTCCCCTCTCCCTACTGTTTGCTTTGAAAGTACCAAAAATAATACCCTGAGAATCCCTTTGATTCATGAGCCTACTATACAAGTTTTCTTTCTCACTCTGTGCCCTTGCTGTGACTTAAGCTTCTAGCAAAATCTGGGATAAGTTAGGGAGCGGCTTATAAATGCTGTCTCATTCCTGGAACTTCTAATTTCTAACTGTTACTGAATTTGGATAGTGTGAATGAATTATTTGGCTTAACATGTCCTAAAGTAAATTTCTGATCCCCCCTGCCCAATTTTTCAACTTGTATCTTCCCCATCTCAGTTACACAGACCAAAGAAAGCACTTTGGAGTTATCTTGGACTTGTCTTGTCTCTCATATTTCATATATAATCTTTCAGAAAAGCCTTATTGACTCTATATTCAAAATATATCCTTAATCCTACCACTTCTCTCCACCTCCATTGCAACCACTCTCATACAAGTTGCCATCATCTCTTGACTGCAAAAGCCTCCTAAATTGTCTCTTAGCTTCCTCTCTTGATTACCTAGAAGCTATCTCAATATAGCAGCCAGGATGATCGTTTAAAATATAGATAAGACCCTGTCACTCCTGCTCAAAATCCCATAATGGATTTTCATCTCACACACTGTAAAAGCCAAAATCCTTTTAACAACTCATTATGTCCTATGAGATTTGACTCTTTCTTATGTCTCCCCTCTCCTCTCATAAAACCTCCCACCACCATCTGCTCTAGCCACACTGGTCCCCTTGGCATTCCTGAGACCCTCCTGAAATGCTCCTGCCCCAAAACCTTTGCACTTGGCTATTCTTCTCCCAGGTATGCTCTTTCCACAGATGGCTAACTCCTTCACCTCATTTAAGTCTGCTCAAATATTTCCTTAATGAGGCCTACCATGATCATTTGTCCTTGTCCTCACCCTGGGTATCCCTAATTCTGCTTATCCATGTAATTTTCTCATTTATTTCATTTCATTTATTGTTTGTCCCCCACCTTTAGAATGTAAACTCCATGTGGGAGAGGATTTTTGTTGATGTAGCCCACTATTATATACCAAATGCCTAGAACAGTATCTGTAACACAGATGTGCATCATATTTAGCAGATGCATTTGAGGTGGTGCTATCTCCCAGCAATACCTTGTAAATAGGTAAGCAGCTAGAGTGGTAGGGTGACATTTAAGGAACAAGTAGAAGGGGAAAGGATAAAAACATTTGAGTCTACCAATTTAAAGAGAAAAGCTAAAAAGCATTCATGTAAAAACTGGAGCTTTGTGAATTTTTAATTTGTGATTTCTATGCAATGAAAGAAGGGGATCACCTTGTATTCTTTGCATGTTATAATTAGACCACTGTGCCAATTAATTTGAGCATATACTCTGAAAATTATTTCATTAGCTATGTTTTATTTTTGTAATCAAATAATAGCTATGTACCAAGAAGTGAGTAGTTTGTGTACATTTTTAATAATGTTTGTGAGTCAGCTCACTTCTATTTAAAAACCTATATAAACTGAATACTTACAATCTATGTATTTATACAGATCAATTCTCTAGAAGTCTTTAATTATACCCCACTGAAGATTATTCTGTGTTTCTGTTTATATGGTTACTAGAAACAACTGAAACAATTTGGTCTGATCTGTGCCAAGACTGTAATTTTGGATGTACTTTCTTCTCTGAATGGGTGAACTCTCCTTTACAGAGAAAATTTATCATGTGACCTAAGTGATGATATGATCTGTACAATATCCTCTTGGCCATGGTGTATCTTTTCATTACAGCCTTTTCCGTGTGGGATTTTCTCATTCACTTTGCAAAGGCAGAGCTAGAAGTAGACAGTGCATTATTGACTAAGTGCCGATGCTGTTCTCATGACTGAACACTTTTATACCTAATTTCTGCCCTGTGGGTTTAGAGGCCAAATTAAGCAGACAATAAAAATCAGATAAAAAGTAACTGTGAGATCTCAAGGAAAAAAAAAAAGAAAAGAAAGAAGGAAGGAAAGAAAAAGACTCACTTAAATCTTTAAAAATCCTTCACAAAGATACTACTAAATTTTTTTCCCCAAAAGATCACAATTACCTAGAGGAGTTTGAATACAAGGAAGATTATAGTTTCATTTCAAAAAGCATTCCAGGCACTAAGGAAAAAGGGGGGGAAATACAATGCATCTAAGGTATAGTCTCAGGTGACAGGAAATGTTAACCTCCAACATTTATTGAGCACACGCTTTATGATGAGTCGGGAGAGTTAACATAAAAGCAAGTTGCTCACATATAAGTTGAATTTAGGAGAACAAAAGAAAAAAAAAGAGAAAGAAAAAAAAAGAAAAAAAGAAAAAAAAAGGAGAACAAAAGAAGGGATAGACACGGGGGGGGTGGTGAATAGCCTTGAACAGTTGTGACTTTGTTAGAGATTAGATGAAGACTGTAGTTTCAGAAACAGAGGAAGAAATGTGTCTAAGACTTAAAAGGGAGAAAGAAATATAGGCAGAATGAAGAAATGAAAGAGAGAACCTGAAGATATCCTCCCATAAGGAAGGGCACAAGCAGTTAAGAAATTATCATCATCATCAACAAAGTCAAAGAAAAAGACAGGAAAGTGGGGGTTTGCCATGAATTTTGAATAGTGACTTTATAACAAACTTGGCTGAGGTTACATTTCACTTATTATTGGCAAGAAATCTGTGATGACAACTTATAGTCAGTAAGAAATATTGGGCTGGGGATTGCATTGGGAGAGTTACATGCAAACATGTATTGGGTCGCATGTGGGAATTATTGACTGGAAAAGAACAGAACATTGAGGAAAGAGGACAAGAACCCTCACTAAACTTTGGAAGAGAACTGCCATTTATGCATGAAGGAGATGGGAGGACCACATTTTTTTTTAAGATTTTATTTATTTATTCATGAGAGACCAGAGAGAGACACACACACAGAGAAAGAGAGAGAGGCAGACACACAGGCAGAGGGAGAAGCAGGCTCGATGCAGGGAGCCCGACGTGGTACTGGATTCTGGGTCTCCAGGATCACACCCTGGCCTAAAGGCAGCGCTAAACGCCACCAGGGCTGCCCACAACCACTTTTTAAGAAAGTCTTTGGCAGGCCTCAATCTAGAAAAGAAACCAAGTGTACAATGTTTCTGAAATAAAGTCAGGAAAATGATGGTGAATGAAGCCTAATATAGGAGAGGCTGAGCTCAAAAACAAAAATAAATCAGGTCATTGGTGATCTCTGAGAACTTCTTGTTGATCAAAATGAAATGCAACTAGGTTGTCTGACATTAAGGAAGTTAGTGGTAAGGATATTGAGATAATTTAAAGTATATGCATTCAGGTAGTTTAGCACATGAAAAGGAAAAAAAAGGAAGGAGAATTGTGACAAATTTATGGAACACGCATGAGAATCCATTGCTGTAACTCAGCTTATCTTTTCTTGACCTTTAGGAAACCAAACACTACAACTAAGCTCATCTATTTGTCATCACTTTGTGTAACTTGCTCCTTCTTTTTCCTTTGAAATGCCACCATCCTTCTGATACTCTGCTTCACACTTAGATTTACATGGCAGCCCTATGAGGTTAATTATAGTGTCCTGTTAGCTTCTAGACACTCACTTTATATAATACTCTTTTGTATCTTTTTTATGAGTCTCATTTGGTCTTTCTTAGACATATATATGACCTATGTCACTTATGTAGATTACATGACTTCCAATCTCTCTCTCTCTTTCCTGAGCAATCATTCCTAACCCCAAAGTATGTTCTTCACCCTTGTAATTGGACTTAATGGAAAAAAAAAATCCTCTGGAAAGTGAAAGTCAAGTTAAACAGAGTAAGGAAATACCGAGCAAATAATGTTGAAAAGAAACTAAAGTGGACACTAGTCAGAAACAACAAAAATTGTAATGCAAATGGAGGGGGTGGGAACAAGATGTAGTGAGAAATGACTAATGCAAAGACAAAAATGGAATATTCTGTTACAACAAGCAAGATAAATGATATGTTTATTACTATAAAAGAATGCAGGCAAAATGTCATTTATATAATAGTCTGATATACCATTTGTCTTTTAAGTGTTTATTTGCAGGAGTTTCAAAATGCATAGCTGTCTTTCAACTATAGACATTGCATGATTTTTGGCAATAGTAGATCCCAGGTGATTGAAAAAAAATAATAACTGGTCTTAGAGGACTCCATATGCTGAAATGTTTTATGGGATCATACCAAATACATTTTACTTTTTTAGAAAAGTTGGTTTGAATATGTTCCCAACCATAATATATTATGAATATCTGTTAATATGAAATATTTCAATCCAAGGAGTAAAACAGAGAAAGGATTTGTAACCTATCAAAGGCTGATTTCTCTATAGCTTCTTTGGTTGGGAGGGATGGAGCACAGGAGGTGACTACCACATCTCTACACTGAGATCACCTACATCCCTAAATTCCTTAGGTTGTTATTGATACTGGATTAACTAAATGAGATAATTAGCTAAATTTTAAATGTATGAATTACGAATATTTTCCTCTGAGTTTACCACACCCCCCTCATTGTATATAATTTCTAGCATTATAAAGGCAGCTAAAATTCATCCTAATTACAGTCATTATATTATAATGGGCATAAATAGCTTGAGAAGAGACTGTGAATGACTAGCAAACCTTGCATCCACAATATGTCAGCAATATTTTCTGTGAAGTTTGGTTAAAATCTATTAACAGTATTATTTACATCAAATGCTGGTGTTTCCTAGATTTGTTACCTACTTGACAGTCTTTGAGACCATTAGAAACCTAAGACTTCCCCTTTACCTCTTCCTATCAGAGAAGTGGTCTATAACCACACTTCTAAAGGATACACTTTGCGATATACAGGAAAGGGAGGCTCAGCTACTTTTTCTGTCTCTGCAGCTGCACAAAAATTTACGCCTGTTCTGCTCCATAAAACTGAGCAGGAGGAGCCTTAGCCTGCAAATGGGGGTCCTACGTTCTTATCCCCACTCTGCCACCAGCAAGCTATATGACTTATGCCACTTGATCTCCCATTTGTCTCCCTTTCCTCATCATTCAAAAGAGATTAATACCAGCCTTTGATAGCTGTATTATAAGGAAACATCTGTGGAGGTGCTACCAAAAGTTTAAAGTTTTAAATATTACAAGTTGACATTGTTTGGGTTAATAGCCACCTTCCAGAGTGATAAGTGCTCTACATGTCTACATTACTGTTACTTGCTACATCACAAATGCCAGGAAACGAAGTATATTTGCCATTGTCCTCCAATGCAACACAAGAGCCATCTTTTCTTGGGTGTTGAGTCTCTGTGTAGAAAAAAAACTTTGCTATGAATAGGGAAACTCTGATGAGAACAGCAGGACTCTAAAAACTTATAACTCTAGGAATTTCAAATAGATTAGAGTTATTACTTATTGCTCCTTTCTTATAAGTCATAGGTGTGTGTCCTAAGTGGTATTCTCCAGAACCAAAACAGGAAGACTAAGCCCACCCTAACCACCCAGTAGTTACAGATTATTACACTGACTAGAAAATTATCCTTTTTTTTTTTTGCCAGTGGTAGAAACTGCATTACAATTCAGCAAATTGAAATGATTACTAATCACATGGAACGCAATTATATATATATATACATATATATATATATATGTATATATATATATATAATTGCAGATGGCATTTCCAAAGATGGAAACACTATCTCCCATCCCTACTTTCTTCCCATTGAGAGTTGGGGTCTTCCCTTGAAACTTGGCAAGCTATTATGTTGGCTAATAGACAACAGTTTAAAATGACTTTTGTCATTTTGACTTAGGTGTAAAGGCAATGCAGTTTTCACTTTTCTCAGTGGAATGAACTCTTTTACAGAGTTACTGTTCAAACAGTAACTGCTTTAAAGTCACCGTAGTGTAAAGAAGCCCAAATTAGCCCCTGTGGAGTGACCACATGGAGATCTTGAGACTACATGAACAGAGAGATGCTTAATCAGCTCCTAGATGTTGTAGCACCTGCTGCACCAGGTCTACTCACCATGACTACAGCCTCACAAGGGACCCAGCCAGAACCACCAAGCTGAGCCCTTTCCAAATCCAGGGGAGATAATAAAATTACTATTGTTTTAACCCTCTTAAGTTTTGGGGTAATTTTCTATACAGTAATAAATAACTGGAATACACTGAGAAGATATTAACACAAACTCTTAAATATAACTCTCAAAGAGTTTTTCTAAGATAATCACCAAACATTAGCAACTGTGGAAGTCCTTCTGTTTTTTTGAAGGAAAGGAGTACACTCACACATCAGGAAGTTTTAGGAAATTAATTAGTAATGATCACTTACCATGGAAATTGGTCTTCTCAGGACATATAAGAACATTACCTTTTACTAATAACCCATTGTTTCTAGACCAGAGTGGGTACAAAGAGAGTAGATAAGGATGACATACAAATGGATAATCTAGAAGACAGTCACGATGTCTTTGAGATATGGTCAGAATCCCAAATGAGGCTCACTTAACCTTTTAGAGTCAGCCACACCCTTATTCTGGAAGTGATCTGTCCTTGGCTGAAATGTGACAGTATGCTGCTGTCTTGCTCATCAATGACTGCATCTTAGACCTCTTCCCCTATGCCTATTTGCTACATGCAGGGCACTGAGGAGCAATTCAGAGAAAAATAACAGTCTCATGGAATTTATAATCAACACAATGCACATACACGCACATACACACACACATGGAGTTACTAGCAATACAAAGTAGATTATGACCTTCAAATAAATACTATGGACAGCTGTGGGTGTTCAAAAAGAAGAAAATTCATGTTAGCTTGAATGAATAAGAATGGCTTGTCAATGGAGATGGAATATATAAGCCTTTATTAAAGTGTCAGTCAGTGAAGTGTTGGGTTAGCTGATTTCCTTTAACTCCTCTGATACCCAGGATAAGCTTTCAAGGATGGAAGGTTGTTTCTCCATCTGCATTCCTTTGAATAAGTATCACAAGTGCAGACTGTCACACGGATAATGGGGCAAATGCTTAGTTCTCTCCAGAATTAGCTGAACTAGTTTATTTGTTGGGAAAGTACAAAATTTATGATACTTTTGAGTCCTGTTTGTATCACAGATTTTTAAAATATAATTTTTATGATGCTATTTTCATGATATCATTATGTTATGATACTGTCACTAAAGACAACTTATGGAAAATAGGAAAAAAAGAAAGTAAACTCACTTATCTCCTTATTGTGGTGATATGTCTTTTTCTTTAAGTTTTTTATTTTATTTATTTTATTTTTTTAAGTTTTTCATTTACTCGGTTAGTTACCATACAGTGTCCTCTATTCAAGCTCCATATAATATCATTTGTTTCAAAAGGTTATATTCAAAGGGTGAGTTGGCTCATCTGGGATATAAGTTGAATCATGACAATGGATTTAGGGGGTGGTAGTTAAGCATAAAAGTACTTTGGACTCGGACGCCTGGGTGGCTCAGTGACTGAGCGTCTGCCTTTGGCTCAGGGCGTGATCCTGGAGTCCTGGGATTGAGTCCCACATTGGGCTCTCTGCATGGAGCCTGCTTCTCCTCCCTCTTCCTATGTCTCTGCTTCTCTCTCTGTGTTTCTCATGAATAAATAAATCAAGTCTTTAAAAAAACAAAGTACTTTGGACTCACAAAGAATGATAAGTTCCCACTTCCCTCTCCCTGAAGGAAAATAGACAATCCATGTGTAAGAGAAAGTATATGACCATGCAAAAATGTTTTCCTTCCTACATGAAAATTTCCTCCATTCATCACCCACTCTCTGTTCTTGATAGTCTCCACCTGCATGTGGGTGATCAACCTTGTTGATGTATTTCTCACGGCACACTATGCCCCAACACCTGCTGGGGCACTGATCACTTCCAGGAGAGGGGGTGATTTCTTGTAGGCCACTGTGAGAGTGGTTTGGAAGGAAGAGCTACCAGCCTTGGGGGATGCTGGCCTTTACCACTGCGGGTGTGCATGGGATGCTTTCTTCTGTGTGGGTTATGGGATGAATACGAGTATATTTGTGTTAGAGTATGTATTATGATCTATAATTGCATTGCTAATTTGTGTGTATACACAATATAAATTATGCATACATTTTAATTCTTCAACTAACAAACTAGAGGTTCAAACTTACTATTTTTCTTTTAAGTTTTTTTATTATATTTATTTTTTTAAGTTTTTCTTTTACTTGGTTAGTTACCATACAGTGTTATATTAGTTTCAAGTGTACATGTACATTTCTTATATCACCTAGTGCTCATCACGACAAATGTGCCCTTAATCCCCATCACCTACTTAACCTGTCTCCCTACCCCACTCCCCTCTGGTAACCATGAGTTTGTTCTCTATAATTAAGAGTCTATTTCTTGATCTCTCTCTCTTTTTTTCCCTTTGCACATTTGTTTTGTTTCTTAAATTTCACATATGAGTGAAATCATATGATATTTGTCTTTCTTTGCCTGACTTGCTTCACTCAGTATTATATTCTCTTGCTCCATCCATGTTGTTGCAAATAGCAAGATTTCTTTTTTTTTTTAATTGGAGTTCAATTTGCCAACATACAGCATAACACCCAGGGAATAGCAAGATCTCTTTCTTTTTTATGGCTGAATTAATATTCCATTGTATACATATACAACATTTCTTTATCCATTCATCAATTGGTGGACAATTGGGCTGATTCCATGATTTGGCCATTGTAAATAATTTTGCTATAAATATAGGGATGCATGTATCCCTTTGAACTAGTGTTTTCGTATTGTTGGGTAAATGCTCAGTTGTGTGATTGCTAGATTGTAGAGTTGTTCTATTTTTAACTTTTTGATGAACACCCCTACTCTTTTCCACAGTGGCTGCACCAGTTTGCATTCCCACCAACAGTGCAAGAGGGTTCCTTTTTCTCCACATCCTTGCCCACATTGTTGTTTCTTATGTTTTTCAATTTTAGCCATTATTACAGGTGTAAGGTGATATATCATTATTGATTTGCATTTCCTTGATGATAAGTGATCATAAGCATGTTTTCATGTGTCTGTTGGCCCTCTGTATGTCTTCTTTGGAGAAATGTTTGTTCATATTTTTTTCCCCATTTTTAATTGGATTTTTTGGGGGGTGTTGAGTTTGTAAGTTCTTTATATATTTAGAATAGTCCGCCTTTCTGATATGTCATTGGAAATATCTCCTTCCGTTCCATAGGTTGCTTTTTAGTTTTGTTGCTTCCTTTGCTGTGCAAAAGTTTTTTTATTTTGATGAAGTTCCAACAGTTTATTTTTGCTTTTGTTTCCCTTGCCCAAGGAGATCTATCTAGAAAAAAGTTGCTACAACTGCTGTGAAAGATATTACTGCTTGTGCTCTTTTTAGGATTTTTATAGTTCAGGTCTCACCTTTAGGTCTTTAATCCATTTGAATGTATTTTTGTGTATGGTGTAAGGAAGTGGTCTAATTTCATTCTTTTCCATGTTGCTGTCCAGTTTTCCCAACACCATTTGTTGAAGAGACTGTCTTTTTCCCATTGGATATTCTTTTCTGTTTTATGGAAGATTAATTGATCATATAATTGCAGGTATCTTTCTAGATTTTCTGTTCTGTTCTATTAATCCATGTGTCTATTTTTGTGCTAGTACCATACTGTTTTGATTACTGTAGCTTTGTAATAAAACTTGAAGTACAAAATTGTGATGCCTCTAGTTTAGCTTTCTTTTTCAAGATTGCTTTGGGTATTCATGGCGTTTTGTGGTTTTATACAAATTTTAGAATTGTTTGTGAAAAACACTTTTGATATTTTGATAGGGATTGCATTAAAAGTATGGATTGTTCTGAGTAGTACAGACATTTTAACAATATTTCTTCTTCCAATCCATGAACATGGAATGTTTTTCAATTCATTGGTATTTTCAGTTTTTTCATCAGCATTTTATAGTTTTCAGAGTATAGGTCTTTCACTCTTTGGTTAGGTTTATTCCTAGGTATCTTATTATTTTGGGTGCATTAAAAATGAGATTCCTTTCTTAATTTCTCTTTCTGCTACTTCATTATTAATTAGTATGTGGAAATGCCACATTGATTTTGTATTCTATAATTTACTGTAGTCATTTATCAGTTCTAGCAGTTTCTTGGTGGAGTCTTTTGGGTTTTCTACATATGGTGTCATGTCATCTGCAAATAGTGAAAGTTTGACTTCTTCATTACTGATTTGGATGCTGTTTATTTCTTTTTGTTGTCTGATTACTGTAGCTAAAGGCATCCAGTACTATGTTAAATACAAGTGGTGAGAGTGGACAACTTGTCTTGTTCCTGACCTTAGGAGAAAGGCTCTCATTTTTACTCCATAGAGGATGATGTTAACTGTAGGTTTTCATAAATGTTCTTTATCGTAGTTTGTTCCCTCTAAACCTAACGTGCTGAGGGTTTTTATCATGAGTGGGTATTGTACTTTGTCAAATGCTTTTTCTGCATCTATTGAAATGATCATATGGTTCTTAATCTTTGTTATTTATATGATGTATCATGTTGATTGATTTATGAATATCAAACCACCCTTGCAATGCAGAAATAAATCCCACCTGATTGTGGTGAATGATTTTTTAAAAATGTATTATTGGGTTTAGTTTGCTAGTATTTTGTTGAGGATTTTTGCATCTATATTCTTTAATGACATTGGCCTGTAGTTCTCCTTTTTGTTGTTGTTTCTGTTTGTTTTGGTATTAGGGTAATGCTGGCCTCATAGAATGAATTTGAAAGTTTTCCTCCCTTTTCTATTTTTTGGAGTAGTTTAAGGTGAATACATGTTTGGTAGAATTCACCTGTGAAGCCATATGGTCCTGGGTGTTTGTTTATTGGGAGTTTTTTGATTACTGATTCAATTTCTTTCCTGATAATCACTCTGCTTAAATTTTCTATTTCTTCCGTTTCAGTTTTGGTAATTTATATGTTTATAGGAATTTATCTATTTCTTCTAGGTTGTCCAACTTGTTGGCATACAGTTTTTCATTATATTCTCTTGTAATTTTCGTATTTGAGTGGTGTTGGTTATTTCTCCTGTCTAATTTGTAATTTTATTTATTTGAGTCCTTTCTCTTTTTTTTTCTTTATAGGTCTGGTGAGACTATTAATTTTATTGTTTGTTTGTTTGTTTTTTTTTTCAAAAAAAAAACAACACTTGGTTTCATTGATCTATCCTATTGCTTTTTAAATTTCTATATCATTTATTTCTGCCCTAATCTTTATTAATTCCTTCCTTCTACTGGCTTTAGGTTTCATTTGTTGTTCTTTTTCCAGCTCTTTTAGGTGTAAGTTTAGGTTGTTTACTGGAGATTTTTCTGGCTTCTTGAGGTAGGCCTGTTTGCTATAAACTTATTAGAACTGCTTTTGCTGCATCCCCAAAATTTTGAATTGTTGCTTTTCATTTTCATTTGTTTCCATGTATTATGTATTTCTTCTTTTATTTACTGATTGACTCATTCATTGTTTAGTAGCTAGTTATTTAACCTCCATGTATATCTGGTCTTTCCTGATGTTTTCTTGTGATTTACTGCTAGTTTCATGGTGCTGTGGTCAGAAAAGATGTATGGTATGACCATGTTCTTTTTGAATTTATTGAGAATTGTTTTGTGGCCTAATATTTATTCTGAAGAGTGTTCCACGTGCACTGGAAAAGAATGTGTATTATCCTGTTTTAGGATGGAATGTTCTGAATATATGTGTTAAAAATAGCTGGTCCAGTGTGTCCCTCAAAGCCATTATTTCCTTCTGGATTTTCTATTTATATGATCTGTCCATTGATGTGACTGGGCTGTTTAAGTCCCCTGCTATTATTGTATTATTATTATTCATTAGTTCCTTTATGTTTGTTATTAACTATTTTATGTATTTAATTTCTCTTATGTTGGGTGCATAAATATTTACAATTGTTATATCTTCTTGTTGGATTGTCCTCTTTATTTTTATATATTATAATATATATGTAATATATATTATTGTTACAGTCTTTGTTTCAAAGTCTATTTTGTCTAATATAAATATTGCTACTCTGGCCTTTTGACATCCATTTGCATGATAGACATTTCTCCATCATCTCAGTTTCAATCTGCATGTGTCTTTACATCTTCAATAAAACTCTTGTAGGTAGCATGTAGTTGGTTCTTTTTTTTTTTTTATCCATTCTGTCACCCTTTGTGTTTTGATTGGAACATTTAGTCAATTTACATTCAAAGTGATTATCGACAGGAGTGTATTTATTGCCATTTTATTGCTTGTTTTATGGTCGTTTCTGAAGATTTTTCTCCTAAGGTCTTATCTTTCTCTTTTTCATAGTTTGCTGGTTTTCTCTAGTGATATATTTATGTTTCTTTCTCTCTATTATTTGCGTGTTGATTAGTGGTTTTTGATTTGTGGTTACCATTAGGTTTGCATATAATATCTTCTGCATATACCAGTCTATATTACATTGATAGTCATTTAAGTTTGAGCCCATTCTTAATTCTACTTTTCCCCACATTTTAGATATATGGTGTCATATTTTATATTCTTTTGTCTTTTGAGTTCCTTGGCTGATATTTTACAGAAATAGTTATTTATACTGCTTGTTTCCTACCTTCATACTGTCACTTTTGGTCTTTCCTTTTACTCAAAGAGTCTCCTGTATATTTCTTGCAGAACTGGTTTACTGGTCATGAACTCCTTTAGATTTTGTTTTGGAAACTCTTTATTTCTTTTTTTTAATATTTTATTTATTTATTTGAGAAAGAGACAGAGAGGGAGAGCACGAGTTGAGAGAGGGGCAGAGGGAGAGAGAGAGGGAAGAGCAGACTCCCTGCTAAGCATAGAACCCAATGCAGGGTCCAGTCCCAAAACCCTGAGATCATGACCTGAGTCAAAGTGAGACAATTAACTGACTATGCCACTATCCTTCTTTACCTTTTTATATTTTGAATAATAGCTTGTTGGATAGAGTACTTTTGGCTACATATTTTTTTCCAGTTCAACACTGTGAATATATCATGCCACTCCCTTCTGGCTTAGAAAGTTTCTGCTGAAAAATCCCCTGATAGCCTCAGTAGTTTCCCTTGTATGTAACTGTCTTATTTTGTCTTTAAATTTTTTTCTTTATTACTATATTTCCCCCATTTTAATTATATCTTGATGTGGATATGCTTTTGTTGGCTTTGTTAGGGTTTTCTGCACCTTCTGGATCTGGATATCTGTTTCCTTCCCCAGATTAGAGAAGTTTTCAGCTATTATTTATTCTGATAAATATTCTGCCCCTTTTTTCTCTCTCTTCTCCTTCTGGGACTCCTATAATATGAATGTTTGATGGAGTCACTGAGTTTGCTAAGTCTGTTCTCACTTTGAATAATTATTTTTTCTTTCTTTTGTTCAGTTTGATTACTTTCCAAAACTCTCTTTTCTAGGCCACTAATTCATTCTTCTGCTTCTCCCATCCTGCTGTTCATTTCATCAAGTGTGTTTCTTAGTTCATTTATTGAACCCTTTATTTTTGCTATGTTATTCCTTATCTTTGTGTGAAGGGTCTTACTCATGCCTTCCACTCTTTTCTCAAGTCTAGTGAGTATCTTTATGATACTGCAGGTATTAATTTCAGTGTAACATGAATCCTGGGCCATTATCTTTGTTTATACCTGTGTGACAAATGAATGGAGAAGAGCTGGCTCTTTTCCAGTAAAAAATAATCTCAGTGTGACCTGACTCAGCTGATTGGCCAGGCTACAGGTGGAGATTGTTCTGGGAGGCAGACTGGTCTGTGGCATGGCCTCAGCAAGGCTTAGGAGGTCTGGTTACTGACATCTAAAACATTAGCAATCAGGCACACTCTTTAAGCAGGTAGTTCTTTTGGTCGAGTAGTGCCTAATCAGTCACTTGTTTCTCAACCTGGAAGACTGTTGGAGCTCAATAACATTTGTCAAATAAAATGGGGATTAATGTGTTTTTCACAATATTTTCTTGGTAGCATGGTCTCATTATTGTGAGTAGAAAGAAAGAGAATTCTGAGTATTTAATATGGAGACCAGAGAAAGGAAAAGTTTTCAGGGAACCATGAGTAGAGCTAAAGGAATAACCTTGCTTTAGAGAATAATCACTGGATGGGCCTGTGCTGCCTGTAAAAGATACCTTCATGGAGGATCTAGGTAGCTCAGTGGTTGAATGTCTGCCTTTGGCTCAGGTCATGATCCTGGGGTCCTGGGATCGAGTCCCACATCAGGTTCCCCATAGGGAGCCTGCTTCTTCCTCTGCCTATGTCTCTGCCTCTTTCTCTTTCTCTCATGAATAAATAAATAAAATCTTAAAAAAAGAAAAAGACACCTTCCTCCAGAGGGAAGACTGGAGTCTTCACCTTTTTTCTGGGATAGCTCCTGCCAGTTCCCCAAAGAGAGGGGCATGGCAAATCCTCTTCTCCTTCCATTCTGGCTTTATTTCCTCAGTTGCTTTGTTCATCCAGAATCTCATTCTAATAAACAAGCAGATGTAAACTCACACTCTGCCCCACTCATTGCTTCTTTTGTGGTCACAGAGAATTGCCGACGTGTTGGTATGGTTGCAGGCTTTGACTCCCTTCTTTGCATGTTTTGAAGAGACTATCATGAAGCAACAAAGGTCTGGATAAGACATGCTTCCTGTGAGGATGCTTCCTAATTTGAGCTGACTTCTCCAAAATCAAGAACATGGTAATTTATTGAGGAGTGGAGAAAAATAATCAACACTTGTACTCATGTATTATTTAGAAATAAAGCATAGATTAAGCTTTATTAAAATTCAATATACATAGCATAAGAGTTGATAAATATACATATACTGGAGATATAACAACATTTTATTAATGGAGTATATAATAAAAAATGCTGATGTCCGTTACACAAGACAACAGTAAAGTATGTGTGCCCAAAGCCAAAAGGATCTGTCTGGGGAAAGAATTGCAGGACCTACATAAGAACTCACTGCATTTAGCCCTCTGCATAAAAAGGCAGGTTCTATGTCCCATCTAGAATTGTGGGCAGGCCACCGCTTACAGATTTACCCTGAACCTGGCTGACCCAGTTCATGTGGATTGTGTTTGCCCATTTATGGCAACTGTATGACATGTGAGCAACTGTATTGCATTATTTACAAGGAAAACAAAGTATCCTGAGCTCCTCACCACATATCTTGTCTTCATGAAGAATAGAGCTTCACATCATATGTGGAATTTGAGATGCTCCATGCCTCCCTGACAGTTTCTTGTTACCATCTCTTATCATACATCCTGGTCTATCGGGGAAATAGCATGAATTTTTTAAGAGACTGAACACATATAATGCAATAGAGCACAATCTTTCCAAAGGAGTTATTATAAAGCTCTTTATTCCTTGTAAGAAAATCCCTAAATACATATTTATAATATGTATTAGAAGTCTCTGAATACATATTTAGATGACAAGTTATGTGTTTAGCTGTCCCAGAGTACTTATTTTAAAAATGTTACAAAGAATTAGGGAAACTCCAAGAGACATATTACAGTTTCTACAACTACCAAGCCAGAGAAAGTTGTTTTGAGGAGTGGCTGACCTCTTGTGCATAGGGGACTGTTTAGCACTATTTTAATTGTCTCTTAAAAGTAGAATTAGACATGAAGCAAATAGAACAAATTCAGTGCTCATTGTACAGGCAAAGAACCTCTCAAAACAGGCTTATCTTAAATGTATATTTAATAAATTAGATAACCCCAGTTAAAATAACCCAAAATATATAACTCACTCATTCTCTGTTCTCCTTTCTGTGTCCAGATTAAGTTAAATAAATTCCCCCTTTTCGTGCATTCATTCAAGACATACTTATTTATTGATTACCTATGATGTACTAGATGATATTGGGGAATGATATTCCTTGGCATAGCGGCCACCTGCCCACCCCAGTATGCTCGTAACAAACATTCCTGTGCTTGTCAATGCCACTTTGTTAGTGTGTTTACAGACAGTTGATCCCTAAAGCAGAGCACCATTTTGTGTGAGTTTCCTTGGAAGGTCTTCTGTGAGAGAATGATTTAAAGAAGGTGAGTTCTCCCCTCAGAAACTGCCTCCTCTTGGCCATGTACATTCCAGATCACTTCTCAATTTTATGTGCTTTTCAGCTGTCTTGTTGTTTGCCTGTGTGTGCTGGATATTTTATAGATGATTTCATGTGTCCAGCATAGTTTATTACAATTATAAAAGAGAAAGGGTAGTATGATGTAAGGGGAATCAGAATGGAATCCTAGAATACTGAGTTTAAAGGCATTATCCAGTTCAGTGCCTCCTTATTTGAAATATGAGCATACTGGGGATACCCAGGAAGGTTTGTGACCTTCTAGGCCCATAGCTACTGGGGGGAAACAGACTAAAAGGAATTGTGGAATGTCTTGTGTTCTTTCTACCTTTTGCTGCATCTCTTCTCAACATGCCACACATCATTCCCTAACCCCACAAGTCTTTCTTCAGAACCTTATTTCCTTGTACAAAGTAGTGGGATGTCTCCACCTCCAACATAAGGAAACATAAGGGGTTATAAAAGCCCCAAAAAAATGCTGTTCAGAGAAAATGCTAATGTAGCACTTAAAGTCGTGATGCACAGGCTTTCCTGATTCTTTTTACACAGGATGAGATATTTGTCCTTGGTCTGCTCAAAGCAGGAAGGTGCAGAAAAATGCATAGTTGTGGGAAGATTTTACACTGAACACCAAAGATAGTCCTTAGATTCCAGGAATGGGTTTTGGGGGTCCCAAGACCACCTGAAATTGAATGAGAAATTGTGTGCTGAGGTGCATGTTACCAGGGAAAATAGCAAAAGCTTCTTGAGAGAGGTCTGTGATCTCCTGAAGTTTAAGAACTATTTGAGCAGTGTCTTGGCTAAGATTCATTGACATGGAATGGTAGTTGGAGCTACCAGTATGGTCCAGCTTGCAGCTCCTTGATATAGCAGGGCTCTGCAGGTGTCATTTCATTCTATAAATATAGGTGTGGATGGGCCTGGGTTGTGGTAAGATGAATGGTGAGAAACCAGGAAAAGATTGCTGGAAAGGAAGAGAGTTACATGGGCGAGCAGGCAGCTGTCCCTCCCCCCACAAACCCAACTCACTTCTCTTTCCTTGCCTGGAAATTTTATTTAGACTTACAGCATGGAACTCTAACAGTTCGGAAATTCATCTGATTTAAGTCCTTCCTGTGTTCTCACTGTTGCCCTCACCCTCTCCACTTTCCTGATTTTAAAAATCCTGTTGGATCAATGGATGTATGAAGCCAAGGGTGGGAGGAGGAATTGCCTGCAGAAAAGCTGGAGGGGAGTCTGTGGGAGTGATGGAAATGCTCTTGGATTTGACTGTGGTGGTCAGTGAGTGGTATAAAGAAAACAGATACATCTTATTGTATGTAAATTATACCTCAGTGTACCTGACTTAAGACCAAAACCAAAAATTGAACTGTTTCTTCTTTACCCCAGTGCCCAGCTGATCACTTTGTTTTGTGAAGGCCACTGGTACTTAGAATTGGTGCCCTTGTTTTATGCACACATTGACCTTCCATCAGTACTTCATTTCCTGGCTCACTCCCCTACTTACCTCGCGGATCCTAAAGGCCTGGCCCATGGCTTGCTCCTCTCTCTTTGAGTTCTCTAGAGCAGCAACTACTACATTAAAGAAATACCCATTGGTGATAGTAGTGCTGAAGCAAATGAAAGAAGGGAGCCAGTCAATGTCACCCAATCATATAGAAAACAGTTGTCAAATTGCTTTTGAAGATACTGGGGAAGGATGTATTTATTGATTAGTCAAAAACTGGATTCAAAGTCAGATGACTTAGATTCAAGCCCCAGCTTTGAAACTTAGCATCTATATGATTTGGGAGAGTTACTTTACTTTGGTTTTAACTACCTCCTCAGAAGATGTGTATAGAAATATCTCAACAAATCATAAAGCTATATGTAATTAGTGTTTTTATAGTGTTTTATTAGTGTTTTTATAAACATTTTTCTTCTTTTATTTAAGAAAATATTGACATTTTAAGGAAAATGAATCTTCATTTTTTATCTTTGACAGGAAATTTTTTTAAATTTTAAAACATTTCTTAAAGGTCATAGAACACTTTTATTACATGATTATGTTTATTACATGATTATGTTATCAAACATGAAAAAGTATTGTAAGTTATAAATAGCAAACAGTTTGATCTACTCTGTATTTTGTTTTATTTTGGAAATGGTTACTTAGTGTTATTAACATCAGTAATTTTTATTTGGCCTACTCAAAAACAGGTATTTAAATTTCTGTTCAGTAATTTATTATGTTTATCTACATAAAATCATAATATTCATTAAATGGAAATATGTATACTTTTACATTTTTTAAATGAGTGTATTTACTGTTGAAATCACTCTCATGGGTGGCTTTTGTTTTAGTTGATTTTTTTAAGATTTTATTTTTATTTATTTGACAGAGAAAGAACACAAGCAAGGAGAGCAGGAGAGGGAGAAACAGGCTCCCTGCTGAATAGGGAGCCCAATGTGGGACTCCATCCCAGGACTCCAGGATCGTGACCTGAGACCCTTAACTGACTGAGCCACTCAGGCACCTATTTTTAGTTTATTTTTTAAATACTACAGCAGATAAATTTCCAGATTCATTATCATTTTTTGTTTTAAGGTGATTTTGAAAAGAAATCTGTGTTTTTTTCAACTTTGCTCAGAATCTAAAACAATGTCAGTGTTTGCCAAGTTGGAAAGTAAAATATTAGGAGAAAATTTAATTTCTGAGTTCCCAAAAGGTCATGTAGAGACAAATGAGGAAGATAAATTTAATTATTTTTTTAAATAAAAATGACTTAAATGCCCTTTAAAAGAAAAGCACCATTTCAACAAATGTGTTTTAAACGGAAGTGACAATTTCTATCACTTTGGGAACAGATATGAAAAAAAGTAAATCAATAATGCTAAGCCCCACATAATAATCCACAGTGAGTCAGTAGAGGTTATGACAACAGCGGCCTGAAGGGTACAAATCAGCTATTAAAATATCTGAGTTCATTATGTGCACGAAAGCTTTGTATCCTACTGAGAGGAAAGAACTGGAAATGGTACTTGTGGCCTATCTTTATTTCATGTTCAGAGAAGAGTTCAATTTTAAGTAGTAACAGCACGTCTGCAAGTATTCGGTTTTATTCCGTGAACTA
Organism: Nyctereutes procyonoides; assembly: GCF_905146905.1. Lineage (NCBI taxonomy): Eukaryota > Metazoa > Chordata > Mammalia > Carnivora > Canidae > Nyctereutes > Nyctereutes procyonoides. The sequence goes on along the minus strand of NW_026575040.1, from coordinate 26,900,705 downwards.
AAACAAATAGCCCCGCTCCACAAAGAGACAGAATCAAATGTCACTGGTTTGATCTATTTCAAAATATCTTGCTTTATCACAGGAATCACTTCTAACAACTCTTTTCAGAAAGATGGCATAGGAGGAGGATCAAGGGCCCAATACTAGTCCCATCCTGTGGCCAGAATTTCTGACAAGCCATACACAAACTTGAAAGCTATTGCAGATGAAGCTATAAGGTAGCGTGATCCTAAACAAATATGTGTTGGAAATAGGAGCCCTCTAGATGAAGCCTAGAGAGTCATGCTCTTTACAAAGCTCATTCCCCATTGATGATCTCTTTGGTCATGAGTATCTGACATCCCAGTGATTCATAGGACTAAAGAACAAATGAGCAAAAGCCTGCTGTTACCAACTAATGTTCTAAGTAATGCAAGATCTGTGGTATAGTCAGCAGAGAACATATAGTTTAAAACAGTATAACTTTTTCATGCACTCAATGAACATTTATAGAGAGCCTGGTGGTTATATGCTAGGATCTGTAGTAGTAAGATTTAACTATGAATCAAAGGCTATGAATCACTGCCTTCTTAAAGTTTTGTAATACACTTCAAGAACTTGTGGTCTAGTTTTGGTAACTGAGTTCTTGCCCATTAGTGATCTTTATATAGTGAAGCAACCTTTTTTCCTACAAGTAGTCTAATTTCTAAGGTTATTTTTCAACTTGTCATTTTGATATTCCCTGGTTTTATTTTTGGTACCATAATATAATCTTCATTCCACAAATGTATATTGAACACTTTTTGCTAAGCAAATTTCTGGGGCAATGGGATAGATCTCTGTCCATGAGGACTACCTGTCATGGTGTGAAGACTACCCAGCAAGAAAGCAATTTGCTATCCTGAGATGAGGCTCTGAGGATGCATTCATAGGAAAAACTCACTATTCCAGCATTCAGGTGTGTGTGCTCACACATGCACAATACATACACACAACTTTCAATTCTATTATTTACACATGGGACATGCTGATGTTTATACAATAGGATTTTTATTTACCTCAGTCTCCTAATCTGCCACCCTTTTATATATAGTTCTGTGAATGCTGAAGGCTTTTCATTATAGAATGACCCTTTTTCATGCAGGGGATTTCTGAATGAACCTTTGAACTTTATTCTACTACAATATGGTGGTATAGTACTTAGTAGTTTTGAGCCTAAGTTCTGGAGTCAGAATGCTCAAGTTTGAATCTTGAGTTTGATACTCATTAACTGTGTGACATGGAACACATTACCTGGATTGTGTGAACATTAATTTCCCAATCTGTGGGATGGGAGTATAATACATATATTTAGGGATTGTGAAAGTATTGATGGGTTATGATAAGTTACATCTCAGAGCCTGGCACATAGTAAACACAGTAAGTTTTAGTTGCTACTAGTTTTACCATTTTGAATTGTGCACAAATACCTCAGTTGCAACCAGAGAGTAGTAAGAATAACATACTAGAAGTGGGGAAGTTTAGGAGGGCATAATTGGAGGAAGAATAACAGCACTAGTAGGGCAGTGGAAAAGGCACTAAAGAACAATTAAACAGGTCATTTTCTCTGTTCACCCCAATATACCTCTCTTTTCTACATCCCAGCATGAGAACATATTTTATTCAGTAGTTAAAATTTAAAAACTTGTAGAAGTATCTGGATTCATTATCTTTCCTTCTTTTTTACTTTATTTTCATTTTCAAAAGAAAGATTCCTATAAAATAAAACTACATTTATTCATGATTTGATACATTCGCATGGAGCATTCACCATGTGCTACTACTACTTCACTATGTGATGGCAGTAAAGTAAGTAACATAAACAGGGCCCTCTCTTCTCTATGTTCTTTGTCACTGGTCCACTCTAATATACCTGCTGTTGGGAACAGGGAAAATGATCCCTCCAGGAGTCAAACACTCAGTGAAGGGCTCCAAAGATTGAGGCTAGGCCTGGTCATGGTTCTCTTCCATCTCTATCACCTCTCCATATTTCCCCACATGATTATCTCCACCTTAATGAGGACAAAGTGATCACTCTGCCATCATCGATAACTGATAGGATTTATGAAGATGAGGAAGAGGAAAATATCAGACAGAACCAGATTTACCATGAAGTTAAAGAAACTAAGGTTTCAGAAATCCTCATTTGGCCAGGTGGCTTTGAGGCTCTGGGAGAGACCCAAGTAATGCATTCACATAACCATAAGTTTTCATAAAATTGGCAGAAGGTAAATATGTTATTGATTTTCCTTAAGAGGGGGCCCTTCACATTATATATGCTTTGGTCTGTTCCTTGCCACAGAAGTGGTCCCTCTCACCATGATAGAGATGGTGAGGGATGCCTGGGTGGCTCAGCGGTTGAGTGTCTACCTTTGGCTCGGGACCTGATCCCAGATTTCCAGGATCAAGTCCCACATCAAGCTCTTTGCATGAAGCCTGCTTCTTCTCCCTCTGCCTGTGTCTCTGCTTCTCTTTCTGTGTCTCTCATAAATATATAAAATCTTTAAAAAGAGAGAGAGAGATGGTGATAATGATGAATAGCTAATGTTATTGTGGTTATTGTGGGTGCCATGCACAATGATAAATGCTTTACCTATGATCCCATTCAATCCTGTCGTTCATTAGGACCTCAATAACATTGAAGGTATAGAACTAGCAGAAAGCATGAGAAACAAGGGTGTTGGAGGCAGCAAATTCTGTCATGGCCTACTCCCCAAAATCAAAGAATTGGGAATATTTCTTATAATAGGGTCCATAGACCTCCATGATGTTCATGGACAATGGAGAGGCCCATGAACATAGATAAGAAAAAAAATGAATCTCTAATTTCACTAATTCCTAACTGAAATTTAACATTCCTTCTATTATGAATGCAGAATCCAAATCTTAGTAGTAGTAGCAATTCTTGTGATTTTTGTCACCAATAGAAATTATTAAAAATATTTTCATAATACATAATAGTCTCTGCAGATATCTTGAAATTTTATGCTCAACACTTGTTCAGATTTTAGTAATTATTAGACCTGCTGCTAGAATTTTTAAATGTTTTAATAAAGGAGCACATATATTACAGCAATACAATTATTTATAAAAATATTTTGATAAATGTATTTCAGGATAATTGGTTTACTTTGAAATCCTATGCTTTGGTTACATGAACTTAATAACAACCTTATGAGAAGAGTACATAGATTTCACCAGATTGCCAATAGAGGCCATGGCACAAAATAAAAAGATTAGAGATTCCTGCACATTTACACTCCTACTAAGGATGTGGGACCAAGACTACATTATGCACCCACCTTAAACAATGAAAAAGAAAATGGACAGCATATAAGAAACAACAGTTTTAAGATATTGAACAGTAGGCAGTCTAAGACAATAATACTTATGGAAAGTTTAAAAAAAAAAAAGATGAAAGCACTATGATGGTCTCAGCTTACTGCTGAGTTTCCAGGAAGAATTTCCAGGAAGAATTTCCAGGAAGAGGCTGGAACCAGATCCCAGTAGTTTCCTTGAACTGAGGAGATGGGATTGAGAATTCAGGGAGGCCAAAGAGGCAAGAGTTTGTAAGTCAGAATACTGGAAAGGAGAGGGCTGCATTGAGAGAAGACTTTTTAGACCTCCAACGTATTCTCCTTAAGTTCTTCTACTGCATTCTGCTCAGCGCAAGGATGTAATGAAATCTCTACTTCTGGAGAAAAAACCTATAAAGGATCAGGTGAAACAGTCACAAGAGATTATACAGGGTTTGTAATAATTTTTGTTCCTTCCAGACAGAGTGGAACAACCTTGTAATACATGGGGCATTGGGTATAGTACTCAGAATTGTATTGCCTTATTAGTATTAATACATATTGTGTATTAATAAGTATTATTAGTACTTAATAAGTATTTAGTACTTAGTATTTTAGTGAAAAATTAGCCCTAAAGACTACTCTGATTTTGCATACCAAAATCTGTAGGTAATCATAGGAAAGCTTATAAAATAATTTGTTTGAGTCTCAGAATGAAGCTCAAGCATATTAAAAAGAATATAAAAAATATCCAGCATCCAAAAATATAAAATTCATAGTCAAGCATCTAATAAAAATTTTCTCATACATGCAAATAAGCAGGAAAATACACTCAGAATAAGAGAAAAGATTAATCAATACAAAAGACAGAAATGACCCAGATGAAAGAATTAACATACAAGAATATTAAAAGTATTATAAATATAATCCATATGCTCAAGTAAAATACTATACATTGGCAAATTGAATTTAACAAAAAATAAAAATAAAATTGAAAAAAAAAAGTAAAATAAAGCATAAGACCATTAAGGAGAGACATGGAAGATATTTAGGAAGACCCAAATAAAACATAAAGATTAAAAAATATATATATATGAGATTCAAAAGTAAATAAAATGGGATTATCAGAGAATCGATACTGCAAAAGAACAGGTTAGTGAATTTGAAGCCATGACAATAGACAATAATCCCAATGAAACCCAGAGAGAAAGAAAAGACTAAAAATGAAAAATAAAAGGAGCATCAATGAAGTGTAGGAAATTTTCAATCAGCCTAATATACTTATTATTGGAATCCTCAAAAAGGAGAAGGGCATAGAAAAAATATTTGGCGAGATAAATGTGAGGAATTTACAAATTTGATGAAAAATATAAATCCAGAGATCCAAGAAACTCCATGAATCCAAGGCATAAAAACATGAAGAGGGAACCCTGGGTGGCGCAGCAGTTTAGTGCCTGCCTTTGGCCCAGGGCGTGGTCCTGGAGACCCAGGATCGAATCCCACATCAGGTTCCCGGTGCATGGAGCCTGCTTCTCCCTCTGCCTATGTCTCTGCCTCTCTCTCTGTGTGTGTGAGTATCATAAATAAATAAAAATTTTAAAAAAGTTTAAAAAAAACATGAAGAAAACTACAGCAAGGCATACCATAATCAAGTGCTCAAAACCAATAATAAAAAGAAAATCTTAAAATAGCCAAAGGAAAAAATGGAACAGCCCATACAGAGGCAAAAAAAAAAAAATAAAAATGATTGCAGACTTCTCATTGGAAGCCATGTAGGCCAGAACACAAAAAAGCAACATCCTTAAAGTACTGAAAGAACAAAATTGTCAACCTAAAATGTATACTCATTAGGAATATCTCTCAAAAACCAAAACCAAAATAAAAACTTCTTCAGAAAAAAGCTGAACTCTAAATCTACACAAAGAAATGAAGAGCACTGGAATTGGTCAACATATATTAAAATACTTTTTGTTATTTTAAAAATAACTTTAAAATATTATTGATTATTTAAAGCAAAAATAATACATTTTGAGGGGTTTTATAATATCTGTGGTATTAACATGTATGACAAGACATTATTATGTATGAAAGAACAGGGGAGGAGAAATGAATGTATACTGTTGTAGTGGTCTTACACTCTGCATGGAATGGCATAATATCACTTGAAATTCTATATTTTAAAGATGTATAAACTGTAAATCTTTAAAGCAACCGCTGTAGAAAAAAAGAGGTATAGCTAATAAACCAACAATAAAGTGGAATAATTTTAAAAAAATATTCAATTAATCTAAAAGAAAGCAGGAAAAAAGGGATGTCTCACTCTGCTCAAACAATAGAAATTTATTTCTCACAGTTCTGAAAGCTGGGAAATCCAAGATTAAGATGCGCCAACCAATGCATGGTTTCTGGTGAGAGCTTTCTTCCTGGCTTGAAGATAGCTACCTACTAGCTATGTCCTCACATGTTCTTTCCTCTGTGTGGGCAGAGAGGGGGGTGGGTGTCTTCCTCTTCTTATAAGGCCCATCATGAGGGTCTCATCTTCATGACTTAATCTACTCTGTCTCCCAAAAGCCCTATCTCCAAATATCATCACACTGCAGGTTAAGGTTTTAACATAAATTGGTGGAGGGGACACATTCAATCCATAACAAATGGAGGAAGGGAATAAAGAAGAGATGGGATACATATAAAACAAAGAACAGCATGGTAGATTTAAATGAAATGATACTAATAACTGCATTAAATGTAAAAGGTTTAAACATCCAATTAAAAATGAGAGGTTATCATATTGAATAAAAAAGCAAGATCCAAAATGTGCTGTCTGTAAGAAAATAAGAAACTTACTTAAAATATAAAACCATATATTGTTTGAAAATAAAATTATTCAAAAAGTTATATAATGATAACACTAATTAAAATAAAACTGAGTGGCTATATTAATATAAGAAAAAGAGAATGATGAGGGATAGAGTACCATTTCATAATGATAGGGAGGTCAATTCATCAAGAGAACATAACAATCTTAAATATTTCTGCACTTAAAAACAGAGCTTCCAAGTCCTAGCCTCAGCAATCAGACAACAAAAAGACATTAAAGGCATTCAAATTGGCAAAGAAGTCAAACTCTCCCTCTTCGCCGATGACATGATACTCTACATAGAAAACCCAAAAGCCTCCACCCCAAGATTGCTAGAACTCATACAGCAATTTGGTAGCGTGGCAGGATACAAAATCAATGCCCAGAAATCAATGGCATTTCTATACACTAACAATGAGACTGAAGAAAGAGAAATTAAGGAGTCAATCCCATTTACAATTGCACCCAAAAGCATAAGATACCTAGGAATAAACCTAACCAAAGAGGTAAAGGATCTGTACCCTAAAAACTGTAGAGCACTTCTGAAAGAAGTTGAGGAAGACACAAAGAGATGGAAAAATATTCCATGCTCATGGATTGGCAGAATCAATATTGTGAAAATGTCAATGTTACCCAGGGCAATTTACACGTTTAATGCAATCTCTATCAAAATACCATGGACTTTCTTCAGAGACTTAGAACAAATTATTTTAAGATTTGTGTGGAATCAGAAAAGACCCCGAATAGCCAGGGGAATTTTAAAAAAGAAAACCATATCTGGGGGCATCACAATGCCAGATTTCAGGTTGTACTACAAAGCTGTGGTCATCAAGGCAGTGTGGTACTGGCACAAAAACAGACACATAGATCAATGGAACAGAATAGAGAACCCAGAAGTGGACCCTGAACTTTATGGTCAACTAATATTTGATAAAGGAGGAAAGACGATCCACTGGAAGAAAGACAGTCTCTTCAATAAATGGTGCTGGGAAAATTGGACATCCACATGCAGAAGAATGAAACTGGACCACTCTCTTGCACCATACACAAAGATAAACTCAAAATGGATGAAAGATCTAAATGTGAGACAAGATTCCATCAAAATCCTAGAGGAGAACACAGGCAACACCCTTTTTGAACTTGGCCACAGTAACTTCTTGCAAGATACATCCACGAAAGCAAAAGAAACAAAAGCAAAAATGAACTATTGGGACTTCATCAAGATAAGAAGCTTTTGCACAGCAAAGGATACAGTCAACAAAACTCAAAGACAGGGGGATCCCTGGATGGCGCAGCGGTTTGGCGCCTGCCTTTGGCCCAGGGCCCGATCCTGGAGACCCGGGATCGAATCCCACATCAGGCTCCTGGTGCATGGAGCCTGCTTCTCCCTCTGCCTGTGTCTCTGCCTCTCTCTCTCTCTCTCTCTCTGTGACTATCATAAATAAATAAAAATTAAAAAAAATTTTAAAAAAACTCAAAGACAACCTACAGAATGGGAGAAGATATTTGCAAATAACATATCAGATAAAGGGCTAGTTTCCAAAATCTATAAAGAACTTATTAAACTCAACAGCAAAGAAACAAACAATCCAATCATGAAATGGGCAAAGGACATGAAGAGAAATCTCACAGAGGAAGACATAGACATGGCCAACATGCACATGAGAAAATGCTCTGCATCACTTGCCATCAGGGAAATACAAATCAAAACCACAATGAGATACCACCTCACACCAGTCAGAATGGGGAAAATTAACAAGACAGGAAACAACAAATGTTGGAGAGGATGCGGAGAAAAGGGAACCCTCTTACACTGGTGGGAATGTGAACTGGTGCAGCCACTCTGGAAAACTGTGTGGAGGTTCCTCAAAGAATTAAAAATAGACCTGCCCTACGACCCAGCAATTGCACTGTTAGGGATTTACCCCAAAGATTCAGATGCAATGAAACGCCGGGACACCTGCACCCCAATGTTTCTAGCAGCCATGTCCACAATAGCCAAACTGTGGAAGGAGCCTCGGTGCCCATCGAAAGATGAATGGATAAAGAAGATGTGGTTTATGTATACAATGGAATATTCCTCAGCCATTAGAAACGACAAACACCCACCATTTGCTTCAACGTGGATGGAACTGGAGGGTATTATGCTGAGTGAAGTAAGTCAATCGGAGAAGGACAAACAGTGTATGTTCTCATTCATTTGGGGAATATGAATAATAGTGAAAGGGAATATAAGGGAAGGGAGAAGAAATGTGTGGGAAATATCAGAAAGGGAGACAGAACATAAAGACTCCTAAGTCTGGGAAATGAACTAGGGGTGGTGGAGGGGGAGGAGGGCGGGGGGTGGGGGTGAATGGGTGACGGGCACTGAGGGGGACACTTGACGGGATGAGCACTGGGTGTTATTCTGTATGTTGGTAAATTGAACACCAATAAAAATTAATTTATTAAAAAAAAACAGAGCTTCCAAAACATGGCACAGAAACTAAAAAAAGTAAGAGAATTAAATAAATATACATCATTGGAGATTTCAACAATCCTCTCTAAATAAATAGTAGAAGATGTACATTAAATAAGGATATAGAAGGCTTAACACTATTAACCAATCTGACCTAACTTATATTTATGGAAGTCTCTAACCAGTAACAGGATTGTTTTCCAGTGCTTGTGAGATGTTTATGAAGATAGACAATATTCTGATCATAAAACAGGCCTCTAATTTAAAAGGGATTCAAGGGGCATTGGGTATAGACATATAAAATATATTCCTTGATCACTGTGGAATTAAGTTAGAAATCAATAACAGAAAGATCTAGAAAATCCTGAAGTATTTGGAAACAAAATAGCATACTTCTAATTAATTTATGTGTCAAAGAAGAAATCAAAAAGGAAATTAGGATGTATCTTTAATTGCATGAAAATAAAGGCAAGACATACGAAAGTGCGTAGGATGCTGCTATGGCAGTGATTGGAGGGCAATTTATAGTACCAAAGATTAGATTAGGAAAGAAGAATTGTTTCAAATCAATGGTGTAAGCTTCCACCTAAAGAAACTAGGGGCCCAGAGAAGAGCAATTTAAACCAAAGTAAGCAAAAGAAATAGTAAGGTTATGAGCTTGAAACAACAAAATAGAAAGCTATGATAAATAATATCAATTAAAACGTAGTAGGCATACCCTACGGTAAGACCCAGTGATTCCTACCTTCCCTTTGCCTTGAGTGTGGGTAGAACCTATGACTTTTTTCTAGCCAAATAATTATGGTAAACGTGATGAGATGTCACTCCTGTAATTAGGTTATGTTTTATGGCAAAGGTGATAGGATGTAACTCCCATAATAATGTTATATAAAACTCTGTTTTAGCAGACTTGAACCAGAGACTCTTCTTACAGGCTTAATGGAATGAATGGCTATCTATGCTGAAGAAACCCGTGTGTCAAGGGCATATAGACAGCCTCTAAGAACTTCTGGTGGCCACTACAACCTGAAAGTAGCCTTCAGCCAATAGTTAGCAAAAAGCCATCCCCCTAAGCCAAACAGCTACACAGAAATGAATTCTGTCAACAACCTGAATAAGCTTGGAATCAGATTCTTTTCAATTGAGCCTCCAGAGAACACAGCCCACCAACTCCTTGATTGCAGACTTGTGATATATTTTGTAGGACTAGCAGATGGATTGGATGTGGATGGAGTTGAAGGAGGCTCTGAGAGAGAGGAGACTCAAGTATGGTCTAGTTTGATTTGGCACTGGGTGCATGATGATTTACTAAGCCAGGAAGGACCATGGAGTAACAGATGGATAGTGAATGTGGGCATCAAGAATTCTGTACTGACTGTACTAATTTTGAGATACCCATGATACCTGCAGGGGGAAATATTTAAATTTAAAAACTTATAAAATAACCACAAAACAAATGATAGATTTTCTCCCTTTTTCCCCTAAAGCCTTCCACTTAAACCAATATTAAATTTTATTAACAATTTCTGTGAGAACTCTATTAAGTTCTATTTAAAAGAATTTCATCTCTGTGGCAATATCAGAGATAACTATCTGGGGAAAAATGTGGAGTAGTGCAGAATTTACTGTATTTGGTCCTTCTACTGCAATTTTCTAAATAACACATGAATTTATGAAATAAAATCCATTCCTTAAAAATCAATTCCACCAACTCCTCCATTAACCTTTTAAGCTCTCTAGATCCCTATATTCAAATCTCCATGTCAAGGAGTTTTAAACTCTTACACAAAGACTAAGAAAAACGTCTATTTTCGGGATTTTATTAAGACATAGTGAGGTGAGGTTAAAGTCTTCTAATTAGCCATCCCACAGCTGTGTCTTCTCATTTGCAACCAAATGACACTCAGCCAAGAGGAGGAGACTCCTGTGAATTCTCAAAAATGATTTAGAATTACTTAGAATCTAATTTTTATACCCAGGGAGCCTCATAAGAAGGAGTCAGGCTCATTACTGCTTATCAGAAATTACTTTTCGTCTCAAGTCCTTTTTTACCCTGAAAGGCCAATTTTGATAAGAAGTGGAGATCTGAGTCAACGAGAGGGGGAAATCATTGCAAGCAGTGATCAATGGAGCCTGGTTTGCCAGGCTTATTTAGAGTTGCCAAGAAATCTTCTTGCCAATGACCAAATCTTACAAAATAATAAGTACTCTATTCTAAATGTGCTTTGAAAGCAGTGAAGGAAAATCATATTTCTGCTATGAATAAAGCTGTATTATGATGTTGTATACTTGAGGACAAGATATAAGAAGGAGAAAAGACAACTGAAAATAGGTGATTTGTTAGTGTTATGTGATTGTAACTTTTTTCCCTTGTTTTCCAAACTTTTGTGTAGATAATATTGTGAGAGAGGGTGAGGAGCATTGAAATGTATTGTAAAAAGCTTAAATAGGATCATGAAACTGTGTAAACAACAAATTTCAGTTTTGGTAAATGTTCTATTTCTAGTTAATATTGCAGATGTGTATCTAAAATGTTGGTTACTAATAGGTATCAAAATATATAAGAGTGGATATAGTGACCTAGAAGTTAACTCAAATAAATTTGCCTTGATCTTATGAAATTACTATTAATAGTTGCCCTAAACAAGCATATTGGGTCATTTCCATGGTCCACAAGTCCCTACATGGTCCAACTCCTGCCTACTTCCTTTTCCTGCTTTTTTTCCCACCAGTACTCTTCTCATTCTCCAACCATCCTGGCCTCCTCCTTGAGCAAGCTCATTTCTATTCTAGGGCCTTCATACTTGCTCTTTTTTCTGGCTGGACCACTTTCCTCTTGGTTTTCACATTGCTGTCTTTACCCAATTTTTAGTTGAAATATGACTTTCTCAGAGAGGCTTTTGGTGACCACATCATCCAAAATATCTGTTCTACTCAATGAACACACTCTGCAGTCAGTCTCCATCTCATCACATCATCATTTCTACATGGCAGACATCTCACAATCTAAATTGCTTTTATTCATTTGGACTACTTGTTTATTGTCTGTCTCCCCTCAAAACACTTGTGTGCACATACATACACACACGTGCTTGGATGTAAACTTCATGAACACATGGACTCTGTAGCTTTCCTCTTCACCCATTGTATCTGCCGTTTATAAAGCAGACATTTGTTATTTATTGGACACATAGTTGATGAGTCATGCTCTTTAGAATGGAATATCTGGTCTTTGCATGTTAATTTAAGAAAGATGAACTAAGGTCAATACAAACACACTAGTCCCAAAGCGATAAAATCTATAAAATTAGAGTTTCCACTTGCAGAATACATTTAAAATAAGTGAGGAATATGTGTTTTTGTTTGCATACTCCCGTTTATATGGTGGGGTGGATGAAGTAGGCTATAAATTGTTTACTGGTTCAACTCAATGCATATTAGATTTGATCCTGCCACATGAGCAAGACAGTCCTTATGCATTATCAGAGTATACTGAATATTCATAGAGGCACCATTTGGTGATTCTAGATACTGTTTTTGTTTGTTTGTTTCTTATACTCATCTAGCATGATTCATTTCAAATCATAGTACTGCCATGGAGATTTTCCAGACCACTTTAGTATGATATGTTCTCACCATTTATCTGACATCCTGTAGCAATTATTGATAATTAAATGTGTCCTGCTTTGTGCTATTTTTGCTTTCTTGAACTCTTACTTGGGATTTTTTTTTGTTTGTTTCTATTGTTTGGGGCTATTATTTAAAATTTAAGACTTATGTCTCATCTCTCTAGCTAGATTTTTAAGTCAGAGATGATGCTTTAAGCCTTTTTTATACTCCGTAGTTTGTGGCAACATAGATGCTGCCTGACTAGTGATTCCAGAGGTTGGATGCTCCTCCCAAATGCCCCATCTCAGCCTCTCTGTTCCCAGGTGGAAAATACATAGGTGTCTTTGCAAAAACTGAACCTCTTTCCCACAGAGACTGTGAATATTGATCTGGGGTGACGTTGTTGCTACCCAGGACATAAACATATTTCTTACTACTCTGCCATCAGAGATTAAATTGTTGGGTGTAATGAATTAGAGTCAAGACTACCAAGTTCTTCAGGTTCTCAGATAAAATGAAAAACACATTAGTTGTGGTGGTTTGTTGTTATTGTTTTTTCCTGTTTCTGTGAGCCATATCAAATTGTGATTACTCTGTTTACAATGAATAGATAAAAGCCCTTATCTTTTTCATTATTATGTTAGGCAAGAGGGCAGGTAATTTTATCTCTTGTAAAGATTAGTTAATTCACCTTAGTGGAGAAGGAAGGGCTCCTGTAAAGCTAAAACCTGTTCTTCAAGAACTAGGTCTTTGTGGCTCAGTATGTTCCTGGCCTGGCTTATAATTCATTAAATCCCTTAGCAAAACAGATGGTATTGAAAGAGACATGTGGACAGAAAGAAAATGCCTGGCCACAAAGAGTTGTAGCTACAAAACCAATTCAATAATGAATTTGGATGTGGGAAGGATTTTATTTTTTATTTTTTATTTTTATTTTTTTGAGAAAAGCATCTTCAGTAAGTAAATAAGAATACCTCAGATTCCAGAAGGGATAGTAACAATCTACTGTAGCAATAGCAGAAACAATCAGGATCTAAATCTAATTAGTTTCTCATTTTAGTACAAGATTTCCAATTGCAAGCTGAGTTACACAGTGTACTCTGTGTGGAGCTTGTGATTTCCCCCTTGAAATATTGCTCAAGCCGTTCTTCAGAGACTCTGCAATGTCCTTCACAATTAGCCAGTTACGTGTATCCTTTTCCTCACAATTCAAAGCCTTCTTCTCGGGGATCCCTGGGGGGCGCAGCGGTTTGGCACCTGCCTTTGGCCCAGGGAGCGATCCTGCAGACCCGGAATCGAGTCCCACGTCAGGCTCCTGGTGCATGGAGCCTGCTTCTCCCTCTGCCTGTGTCTCTGCCCCTCTCTCTGTATCTCTCATGAATAAATTAATTAATTTAAAAAAAAAACAACAAAAAAAAACAAAGCTTTCTTCTCCATAACTCTTTCCTGATCATTCTTGCCCGTAACAAGTTCTCTTGGTTCAGTTCCTATCACTGACTGAATGTACTTTTCATTTAAATCTTAACAAATCCAGAAGTTTTAGTGCATTTCCAAATAGAAGGTGGTGTTGACTAAAGCAGATGGTAAGTATCTTGCAAGGCCCAAGACAAACTTAGATCTGAAACATATCTCCTCCTTTTACTAGATAATTGTGTGATGGTATTCGTTTCCTATGGTGGTGGTAACACATTGTCACAGGGTGGATGGCTTAAAACAGGCATGCGTGCTGTCACAGCTCCAGAGGCCAGAACTGAAATCAAGGTGTTGGCAGAGTTGTTCCTTGCCCCTTCCAGCTTCTGATGGCTCCAGGCTTGTGGCTAAACCTCTCCAATCTTTATCTCCTCTTTTTCTGTGTGCCTTCTCCTCTGTGTGCCTGTTTCAAAACTCCTTTTGCTTCTTCTTCTTCTTCTAAGATTTATTTATTCATTTTAGAGAGAGGGTGAGTGTGGGTGTGTACAAGATGGAGGAGGGGCAAAGAGAGAATACCCAAGCAGATTCAGAGCTGAGTGTGGAGCTCTACCTGGGGCTTGATCCTACTACCCTTGAGATCATGACCAGAGCTGAAACCAAGCTGATCACTTAAAAAACTGAGCCACCAGGTGCCCCCAACTCCCTCTCTTTCTTTCTTATGAGGATACATGTGATTGCATTTAGAGTTCATTTGGATAATCCAGAATAAGCTCCTTCTCTCAAGATCCTTATCTTAATCATATATTTTGCCATATAAAGTAATATTCACAGGTCCTAGGGATTAGGACATACATGTATCTTTTTAGGGTCACTACTGAACCTATATAGTGACCCTAATTAGATTTCACTTTTTTTTAAGCTACAGTTTTTCATCAGTAAGATGAGGATGATGACCTTCCATTAAGGAAGGTCATGATTAAATATATTTTGTTGTGTAAAACATGTTTTGCAGGGTCACATAAATGGTAAATAGTATTTCTCTGATGGACCACCTATTGCTATTGTAATAAATTCAGCCCCTGCAGCATCTTGTCCCAAGGGATGTCTTACATGTGTTCATTAAGAAATGCATTCAGTGGGCAGCCCCGGTGGCTCAGCAGTTTAGTGCCGCCTTCAGCCCAGGGCATAATCCTGGAGACCCGGGATCAAGTCCCATGTCAGGCTCCCTGCATGGAGCCTGCTTCTCCCTCTGCCTGTGTCTCTGCCTCTCTCTCTCTTCTCTGTGTTTCTCATGAATAAATAAATAAAATCTTAAAAGATATTAAAAAGAAAAAAGAAATGCATTCAGTTATCAGATAACATCAGCCACTCCTCCACCCCCAACCACCGCCATCATGTCCTGCTTCAAGTGCCTTTGGGGATACCTATCTTTTCAACTTCATGGCATGCCACTGCTGCCAGTGCCCAGTTCCACACCTAGGGCCCTGCTTCCTCATACTCCCACATTTGCCAGCAATGTATTCAATAGCCAGGTCTACTTTTCACTCTTCTCAGATTATTATTTTGAGGAGCTGCCTGTGTGCTGCCATGGTAGACTATGTGTAGCAACCACTATGGCGTGGCTGGTTTACTCAGCTTTTCAAAGTGCCAAAGTTGTACTGTAGTCTTTGTAGCTTTCCATATTCACAAACACCCTGCACCCTTGCCAAAGTGGAGACTTTCTTTTCTCTCTTTGATTTAATTTAAATATATCTTTAATAGACAAGGACTACATATATATATATACATATATATATAGTCATATGTATATATATATAGTCATATAGTTATATATAGTTATATATAGTTATATATGTCCATGTACAGTTAGGTCATAACACCAAAGTGGCAATCCCATGGATTGTTGCACACCATTAAAAAAGGACGTACTGTCATGAACCAAACCAGTTTGTCTGAAATAGTACTCTTAATGGGTTCTTATCTCCGTTGTGCAAATAGATAATGGCACAAGTTTTCTGGATATGTATGAATCCCAGTGATGAGTAGAGCTGAGACTCAAGCTAGAATATCCCATTCGTCTCTTTCTCTTACACCTTCTCTCCTCCTCATCCTCCCACCTCCACCACTCACAAACGCACAAGTAAATGCACTTTACACAGCCTCTATGATACTATAGTTGCTCAATAAATACAAGACCTTTTTCTTTCCTGTGCCCATAAGTGTTTTGCATGCATTAGTCAATAAATATGTTTTTACCAGTGAATATATAAATCTATATTCTATAAGAAAAATGGAAATATCCCTCATAAAATTGCAATAAATTAAACTGGGCCTCTGACTTCAACCTCTATAACTATTAACTGTCTGGTTATTAATAATAAGCCACAAATAGAGACCTTTGTATATTCATATAATTATTTAATAAGTGCATATACCATTTAAAATTCTTACTTCCTAGACACTTGCTTTGCAACATTGCTAGTTATGATCAACTCTTCTACCTATAATAGGCAAAGGTCCCTGACGTTTATGTTGTTTAAACCCAGGAAAGGATCTTGCCAATTCTATAATAATATTTACCTAGTGATTTTCTCCAGGGAAAAACATGCTTTTTTTGACATTCTTTTCAGATGCCAAAATTCATGGAGGAAAGGTAAAGATAAGAATTTTGATCCTTGTTTTATAAATGACAACCTGAAGACCTAGAAAATGGTGACTTGCTCACATCAACATAAAAGCATCATGCCCTCCCTGATGCAAAATTGGGATCGTTTCGGAAGCAGTGTGCCAAGTTTCTAAGCATTTATTGTAATTTTTGTTTCATGGAACAGTAATCATCTCTTACCCCTGAAATCACTGTGGAATGACACACTCCAAGTCTGGTAGGGGCCAAGGGAATTAAAGTAATTATGATGTAAACATGTTGGTATTTATGCTAATGCTTGCTAGAAAATGCAACCTAGAGAAGGTGGATTGACATAAGGCCTTATATCCAGTGTGTTCTCATTAAACATGTGAAGGCTGAAAACGCAAGAATGCTGGCAAATTTGTGGGAAAAAACAACTTGAAAATGTTAGTTAAATGGCCAACTGAGAAGTAGAGGAAGGGATGGAAGAATAAAAAAGGCTGTTTAATTAGGGAAAAACTTTTAAGACTTGATCTAGATATGTGGGAAATGGGAGTGGAATTGTTTCTCTACCTTCATCACATCCCTTTTACACATCATGGTATTTTGCTTCACATTAGGACATTTTCTCTTTTCTTTCCCTGATGGGATGTTAAGAGAAAATTGATAGAATTCTTTATCACTATGGGTGTTTGTAGGACCGAATCCAGCAGCATTGGTGCCATCTAGTAGATGTGCCTGCTAAAGACAGCAGGGAGAAAGAAGATAGATTTGAACCCCTTCCCGTACCAGCTATGTGATCTGGAAAAAGTTTCTTTGCTTCTATGGACCTTAGTGTTTTCTCTCATCTGTTGTATGATAAATAATAGTATCAGCAGTGTTATGAGATTCTGATGAGACAGTTTATGTAACAGTACTGGGTGAAGCTAGGCCAATACATATGTTATGTAAATAATGGGCTCATGTCTTTGTCAGTTACGGCACTAGACCTGTCTTCTTGTTGGAAAAAGAATATAATCAAGGAAATTAGCAACTTCAGCCTCCTTTCTAACTTTAACTTATATGATACTATGTGTGTATTATGTGATACTATGTATGTATATACATGTATCCATATGTGTGTTCATATATGTACCTATGTATGTATGCTCTTCATATTTATGTTTTTTCATTGTTGAAAAATTGGGTACAGCTTGACAGTGATTTCCATCATTGGGATTTTCTCATATTAGCAGATTTGGCTTGAGAAGTGGAGACTGCATCAACCATTGTAATTGAACAGGAAATAGGATGTTCTGGAGACAGTGGATTAAACCCAGAGTACTGGCTGACTCAGCCAGGATGCAGGCAGTGAAAAGCAAGAATAATCATATTCATGGCCTCAGTTTAAGTGAGTAAATGCTGGGATCAGGGAAGGGAGACAGCTCAGCAAGGCCCACAGCCAGCCAAGATGATAACCCTGAGAGAGTTAACACTGGATATGAAGTGAGCTGGGTTATGGGGAGCAAGTTTAGAGCAAGAGGGAGGTATCAAGTTCCTTCAAGTCTTTCTGTAAGAGCACTTACTGATCAAAGCTCCTAATTTTGTATAATTTGCTACTGATAGGCTGTGTGGGTATTAAAGCAACACTTCCTTGGTTCTTGTCTATAGAAATGATATCAAAGAAAAGCACAGAACAGTTACCAGTATCCAGTGTCCATGGTTTGGATGGCATAATTAAAATTGTCCCATAACTGGTAGACAGTCAGGCCAGAGGAAGTAGTCCTGCCCCTGGGCTATATCTTCGTACATTCATCAACACACTGTAAAGCCATTTAGGATGATTCTTAAAATAAACCTCTTTGTGTTACCCTGTCTAGGATACCTTGGCATTTTCTCTGAAAGAAAGCTTTTCTATATTTCCCTTTCCAATCAACCCTTGAACTTTTGAGGTCTCTAGGTACAGAAGCCTGTCACTGCCAAATTCCTGATCACTATAATTTTGTAGTTTAGGTAAAGAGCCCACCTTTTCTGACCTCTGTGGCGTATCAGGTGGGAGGCAGTGGAGCTCTCTGCCTGGTGGGGAGTATTTTATTACTGATTTGGTTGAGAGTTGTCAGTGCATGGCAATGATAAAAAGCAAATCGACTTTTAGTTGGATGTATTTTGTTTCTCTAATATTATCTAATGCAGTGCACCCTCTTTCTTTTTTTAAACTCCTTTTAAAAAAAAAAAGATTTTATTTATTTATTCATGAGAGACACACAGAGAGAGAGGAAGAGACACAGGTAGAGGGAGAAGCAGGCTCCCTGTGGGGAACCCAATACAGGACTTGATCATGCCCTGAGCTGAAAGCAGACGCTCAACCACTGAGCCACCCAGGCATCTCTCTTACTTTCTGAACCTCAAGTAGATTCCCTCCGCCTTGGAGCATCATTGTCAAAACCCAGAGACTTTTGGAACTATTGCTCTAAGGTTTTGTTTTGTTTTGGTGAGAAGTGATAGGAAGAGAGTTTCCATTTTGGTCTTTATGTTTTCTATTTTTTTGAGAAATTTTTAAAGTCAGGACACTTAAGCCTAGAATCTTCCAAATTCTCCAGAAGCTATTTGTTTATGTTTCTTTATTTTATTGTTTTTTAAAGATTTTATTCATTTACTCATGAGAGACAGAGAGAGAGAGACAGAGAGAGAGAGAGAGAGGCAGAGACACAGGCAGAGGGAGAAGCAGGCTCCACGCAGGGACCCGACATGGGACTCCATCCCAGGACTCCAGGATCATGCCCTGGGCCGAAGGCAGATGCTCAACCTCTGAGCCACCCAGGGATCCCCTTGTTTCTT
Organism: Nyctereutes procyonoides; assembly: GCF_905146905.1. NCBI lineage: Eukaryota > Metazoa > Chordata > Mammalia > Carnivora > Canidae > Nyctereutes > Nyctereutes procyonoides. The sequence continues at coordinate 26,881,614 of NW_026575040.1, read as the reverse complement.
TATTTTTGAAAATACTTTTCAAGTACCTTCTATGTGCCATGCACTGTGCCAGATATTGGAGAACAGGTTGTTATAGAAATACTCAACTATCATGATGTAGCTTCCAGTCTCCCATAGATATTTACCTTTCTTATTTATATAAATGAATTTACACAAACTTAGTTACCTACTTATAACCTTCATGATTCTTCCTATACTGTTATATCAAAAGTACTATTATTTACTTCAGATTTTCTTTAAATTGACACACTTTTAAATTTAAAATCACTTTAAAAGAAAATACTTTGTCTCTAAGTAGGTAAATAGATATTCCTATGGCTTGTGATAAATATAAGATATATGATAAATGTAAGACTTAAATATAAATACAATGGAAACAAAATAGATTAATAAATTCCAGCGGTATCTTGTGGTCTGCCAAGACCTAGGTTGATTTAAAAGAGATTAGCAAAGATTAGAGAATGCTATAACCAACATAAAACTCTTTCCTTGAACTCATCAGAAGTACCGAGAAAAGGAAATAATGTCATATGTGCCTTGGAATTATTTTATTCCCTATCCTGTTCCTCCTAACATGGTCTTGTTACCTTCAGTAATCACACTGCATAGTTTCTAAGGCCCTGTATGAAACTACTGCCTTACATAATGTTTTTGTGTGGAGAAAATTTTTTTTTTTATTTTTGATGAATGTCTAGTGTTGCTTTTGATGAAGGTCTAGTGTTGAGGGATTGTGAACCTAATTCCAATTTATTTTCTATTTCCTTATAATCTGTAACCAGTGCACTTTCACTGCATATGTAGCTTTCTCAATATCTTTTTCTTTATTTTATTTTCTATTTACTGTAGAATACAGAGTCCTGGATTGTTTAGCCACAGACTGACAGCCTGGAATCCTAAGGAAGACCAAGACTCCAAACAGTAAGGCATGGGTCTTCTGCAATTCTGTTTCTTCCCCATAGAATTATGCTATGATTTGATTTAAGCTTAAATTTGGAAGGCTCATTGTTCTTAGGGAAATACATATAATCTCCTCTGGATTTTTGCTTCATATTGGTTCTAGACATGCTTAACTAAGTAGTCAGGTTGGATTACCTTTTCAGATTGGTTTCTTGATTTAGTATAGATCAAAATTTAAGTTTTCTTTCGATTTTTAAACCCTCTTTGCCAAGTTTAGAAAAAAAACTCAATAGAAGGAGAATAAAGATAAAAGGAGCACTGCTTTAAACATACCATTTGAATACCAATGTAGGTCAGTTTGCTTTATGCCATACACCAAAAATGCTTTATGGAGGTGTTTTCAAATTTTAATCAATGTAAAGTTATGCTTTCAAGAACTAAACATATATACTGTAATGAGCATGTCTGGCAGGCAGTTGCTGGAGCAAGGCAAGTCGTATGATGTGTATAGGGAAAATACTACTGGTTTTGACCAAGAGATAAGAGAAAAAGCAACCAAGTATGAAAGAAACACTTAATTGATTGGGACATGTGATATTTGGCCTTATGAATATTTGACGGAACAGAGTCAGAGGAGTAAGCAGTTGTATTCAAACAGTGACAGTGGTATGGGGTGACTGAATGAATATCATGGGAACTGTGAATTTCTGCACAGACCCTGTGAGACACCAATAGGCTGTCCTAGTGATTGTGTTGAAATCATTACTGACTCTTGTTGCAGTTTTAAGTCTGTTAGTTCCTATAAGTATGTCTCCAAGATTCTAGTTTTGTTAAATTTGCTGCTTCCCTGAAAAAAAAAAAAAAATGGGACTTTCTGATTCAGGTTCCCCTTTTCCTACGTCACATTTTCTTATTTCTCAAATCAAGTGCTGATATATTCCTTGCTAGAACTATAATTCATTCCGTATTCTTTAGTTATTTTGAACTTATGTCCTAAGCAATCTGTTATAAAGACTGCTCTTCTGGTAGATAGGACCCTTCATGATTGTCTACTTTGTCTAGGAGGGTCTGCACCAGGTGAGAAGTTAATTCTCAGGAAAAGACTGTCTCACCATGAGATGGCAGTAAAGAGCAGCCTGGAAGACAAATCCATTTGACTTGGTTTTTGAACCAGATAAGGGACTGGGCCTAGTGCATGGAGCTAGACAACCAAGGTAAATTGCTTTGATTGTGTCCTTTGTATTTAATGTGGGAGTGCCTTTCTGAAGAAGGGGCTTAGCTGTTAAGAAAACTCCCTGATAGACACATCTGAGGTTGATAGATCAGGAGAAAAAGAGATCATTTTTGAAATACACCAACTTCAATTGGTCAGAGTTCTGCCTCTCTCTATTTCACATACATACACACACACCACTGCACACTACACACAAAGAGAGAAAGAGGAGGAGGAGAAGGAGAAGGAGGAGGAGGAGGAGGAAAAGAGGAGGGAGAGAAAGGAGAGGAGAAGAGACATATATATTTTATCATTGGAAAGCAAGGGTAAGTGAGATCAGCAAGAAGCCAGAAGGCAGTTGTGACTAATCAGAAATCACTTACAAAGCTCAGCTTTGAGGCCACACACCTTGGCATTGCATTTTCCATCCTTAAAGGTGTCAAAGTACCACTGGAATAGACAGTAGGGGGTGGGGTTCTAGCATCCTGTGTATTTTGGTATCCCTTATTCTTGCAGATAAATCAGGAAATGTTAATGATAGATGACATTTTCAAAAACCATAACCCAGGAGGTGACATGTATTAACCATGCTCTTTTAGTTTAACTAGAGGGAGAATTTGGATTGGAGGGTCAGTTGTCCTAATTGTCAATAGCCTATCCTTTCCAAATCACAAGAACAGAGGAAATTTGATATTTTCTCCCAAATGTAAAAGATATTAAAACAGTCTGAAATGCATTTGTTCTTATTTACCTTAATTAATATTTTATTTTGGTCTATGAGAAAAAATTTGGGCCACAAGGGAGTTTAGGATATCATCTCTGAGTGTCTAGTAAGTTAACATGATAATCAGTGTGTCACAGGATCACTCAGAAATTGTACCCTTAGAAGATATCTCATCAGTCATATGTTGCTGTCTTAGTTTTTATATTTTCCTAGACAGGAAGTCTGAAATAGGACGACAAATGGTATAGTATTCTGTATTCCAATTTTTCCCATCTTCCAGGAAAATATTTTATGAAAACCCGGTGTGTAAAATAGGTAAACATGGAAGAGGTAGTGAGGATGGTAGCAAAGAGTCCTGTTTCCCAACCATGCTATCCCTCTTCATCTGAGATGGCCCCAGGACTGTACTGGACTAATGTGAATAGTAGAAGTAAAGGAGCTTTGTGGCCAAAAACAAATGGAGTCAGATCTTGCATCCATCTTTTATAATCTATGTGACACTGACACTGTTACTTGATTTTTCCTGAGTTTCAGCTTCCTCATCTAGAAAATATGAATAACATTGATATAATTTATAATAAACAATATATTAGTTTATAATATATTATATAATTATTTATATTTATTATATTATAAATATATAATTTATAATAAATTAAACATAAAATTATTATTATTTTTTAATGATTTTATTTATTTATTCATGAGAGACATAGAGAGAGAGAGAGGCAAAGGCAGAGAAACAAGCAGGCTCCCTGCAGGGAGCCCAGTGCGGGACTCGATCCCGGGACTCCAGGATCATGTCCTGGGCCGAAGGCAGGCACTCAACCGCTGAGCCACCCAGGCATCCCTAAACAGAAAATTAAATGAGACATGTACATAAGGGACCAGTAGGTGAAGACTGGATCTTAAAATTGTTGAAGTTGGAAAATGTTGATTTGATGATTGGAACTGGATTCTGCAGTTAAAGTTAGAAGGTCAGTTCACTTGTAAGGTTGAATTTGCTTTTGTGTGTCAATAACTACGGGCCTGGTTATTACAGGTATGTAGACATAGAGTAAATAGAGGTCCACTGTTCTGGAGGGAGAGCCTAAGAGTGTATTTTTGCCTCCTGTAGGACCTAGTCTTAGAAGCTAAGTTAAACGAAGTTAGAGAGTTCTCTGTTCCATAAGACTCATGGGAACTTTCCTAGAAAAAACAGATTCAGATAGTGCCTCTTCTCCAGGTACACCCTGAGAGGAAAAAATATTTTGCTAAAACTCTTGGTGTTTCAGGAATGTGGACCATGGTGAGAGGAGGATACAGACATTCAGTCCTCTCTGGAAAGGTATGGTGGTCTCACTTGAGCTACACAGCTCTGCAGTTCTTGTTACTCACTGGGCCTTTCCCTTGACCACTGCAGAGGCAGCTTTGCTTCCAGTCCAAACCTGGCCTTGGAGAAGATTTGGAATTTACAGGACCCAGTGGACCCTGGATAATACCAGGCCAAATTAGAGATTCAGCACTACTTGAGAGAGGTCTGTTCCTGTGCCAAGTCACACTAAGGCCAACCTTGGAAAAGATCTCCATCACAAGTCAAATCAAACCAGCATGCTCAAGTCCCCTGATACACATTAACACAACTGAGGGAGTGAGTATTTCTAGCTGCTTTCCCGCCAGGTCCCCAGGAAGTCTGCTTGTCAAACAGGGATCTGGTACCAATGTTTACACCTCTTCATAAAATATCAACTTAAATTTTTCATGCATTAGAGAATTGGGATTAATGCTCAAAAAGAAAGCTTCTCATAAAATGGAACTAATGAAATACAGCTCTGAACAGATTTCAGAACCACGTCGTCCAGCCGGCCTCGGGTCCCTTGGAAGGAAAAGGTTTTCTCTGATTATCAGTAGACTATGGAAAACCGTGACTAGAAACTGCTAGAAACTCGCCGCTTTCTTTCTTTTTCGTTGACCCAGAAACTCTTTCTTTCCCCCTTGGTCCCTTAAAACCTCTATTAGTGACCATTTTGTGACAGTGGCTTTGTAATCTCCCAATTCTGGCTCTGAAGTGGGGAAAAAAAAAAAAAGGCTTATTGGCGAGCTCACAGGGTCTGGAAAGGCCGTTCCTTTCCCAGCTGGCCAGGAGTGCCGGAAGCCTGAGAAGGCTGTCCACAGGCTGTCTGGCGAGGGTAAAGGAAGAGGGGAGGAGGAGGCTTAATTCCTAGCTGGCTGGACCTCGGAAGGTGGCCTCCTTTCCCTTTGGCTCATGAAACCGCATAGAAGGCCAAGAATCCTGGCTTAGTTCCTGTCAGCTTGTCGCCTTGTTTGTGGGCTTGCGGGAGTGAACTGAGTTCCGGAAGAAGCCCGAGGGCTGCCTGAGACAGGCTTACAGCTGAGCCCGAGGAAGACAGACCTTCCCTGTCGCCACTGGGGTCAGAATCTCTTAGCCAGAAGCCTCTCTCCTTTCAGTTTCGAGGAGAAGTGGATTGAGGAGTAAATGGCCTAATTAGTTGTGGAATGTTTGCTCAATACATTAGGATCCTTTCTATGTTCCCATGAAATTACTGTAAACATAAACTACGAACACTTTTACTTCTAAGCATCCGAAGCCTCATTGCATATGTCAAAGGGCATATGGCATTAACACTTAAATTTATGAGTGTATTCTTTGCCGCAAATGTTACATGACTCCAAAAAGTCATCTTAAAATAGGATTCTTCTCAGAGAGACTAATGTGACCTCAATGAAATGCTCATTTAGGCAACATCACTCTAGTAAGTATTGGCTTTGTTAAAAACCATTCAGTATCTATCCAGCTTGTTATGTGAAAAGAGGTACTAAGTCTTAATCATTTCTCTTTTCCCAATGCTAAATAGAGTATTTCTTTACGATTTTACTGAAATATAATTGATAGACCAAAAATTGCACATATTTAATCTATACAATTTGATGAGTTTCAACATGTCCATACACCCATGATACCATTGTCATAATCAAGGTTATAAACATATCAGTCACCTTCAGAAGTTTCCTTACATCCATTCATTTTTTTGTTTTTCTTTCTGTTTTGTGGTAAGAACATTTAGCATAAGACCTACACTCCATACATTTTTAAGTGCACAATGTTGTGTTGTTAACAACAGGCAATATGTTGTACAGCGTATCTTTAGAACTTACTCATCTTGTATAACTCTAACTTTATACCTATTGAACAAGTCCCTATTTCCCCCTTGCCCTATCACATGCCAACCAGCATTCCATTTGCTTCTTCTGTAAGTTTCACTATTTTAGGTACCTCATATAAGGGAAAATATAATATATATAAAATCATACATAATTTGCTTGTGTAACTGGCTTATTTCACTTAGCATAATGTCTTCCAGGTTCATCCATGTTGTTACACATGGTAGGATTTCCTTCTCTCTTAGAGCTGAATATTATTCCATTGTCGTTATATACTACATTTTCTTTATCCATCCAACCATTGATGGACATTTAGTTTGTATCTTTACCTTGGCTATTGTAAATAATGCTGCAGTCAACATGAGACTGAAAGTATCTTTCTGAGATCCTGATTTCAATGCCTTGGGGTATATACCCAGACATAGGATTGCTGGATCATGTGGTAGTTCTATTTTTAATTTTTTGAGGAACCTCCACACTATTTTCCACAGTAGCTGCAGCATTTTACATTACCTCCAACAGCATATAAGAGTTCTAGTTTCTCCAAGAGCTTGGCAATATTTATTTTTTGTTTGTTTGTTGATATCTATTCTAATTGGTGTGAGGTGATATCTTGTTGTAGTTTTGATTTGCATTTCCCTGATAGTTAATGATATTGAGCACCTTTCCATGTACCTGTTGGCCATTTGTGTGTCTTCTCTGAAGAAATGTCTATTCAAATGTGTTGCTCATTTTCTAATTGGGCTTAATTTTTTTTTTTGGTATTGTGTTGTGGGAATTCCTTATATATTTTGAAAATCAATCCTTTGTCACATATTTGGTTTGCAATGATTTCTCTCATTCCATAGTTGCTTTTTACTCTGTTGTTTGTTTCCTTTGCAGTGCAGAAGTTTTATAGTTTGATGTAGTCCCACTAGCCTATTTTTGTGTTTGTTGCCTGTGTTTTGGTGTCATATCCAAAAAATAATTGCCAAAACCAATGTCATGAAGCTTTTCTCCTGTGTTTTTTTTTTTTTCTGGGAGTTTTATAATTTCAGGCCATACATTTAAGTATTTAATCCCTTTTGAGTTGATTTTTATGTATGATGTAAGTTAGGGGTTTGATTTTATTCTTTTTATGGATATCCAGTTTTCCCAATACAATTTGTTGAAGAGCCATTCTTTCCCCATTGTGTATTTTTGGCATTCTTGTCAAAAGTTGCTGACAATCTATGTGTGGTTTACTTCTAGATCTCTATTTTGTTCAATTGGTCTTTATGTCTGTCTCTATACCAGTACCATACTGTTTTAATTACTGTAGTTTGGTAATATATTTTGAAACTAGGGAGTATGATACCTCCAGTTTTGTTCTTTTTTTTTTTTCTCTCAAGATTACCTTGGCTACTTTGAGTCTTTCATGATTCTCTATATGAGCTTCAGGATTATTTCTTTTATTTCTGTAAAAACAACACCATTGGGTCTTTGACAAGAACAGTGTTTAATCTGTAGATTCCTTCAGGGAGTATGGACATTTTAACAATATTTTAATAGAGTATTAAGATAAAGACAGTAAAGGTCAGCAAATATTCCCTTTGTTCACTATATTCCTTGGCCCCTTGTGATTAGGCATGGCACCGTGACCAATTCTAATCAGTGACATGTAAATGGCAATGATGAATTTATCACTTTTGGACTGAGGGAGTAAAAGCCCATATGTGGTTTGTCATAATTTTGTGGCATGATTTCATGGCATGATTTATAGCAATCAAGCAGGCCCATGTTCTGGATGGCATAGCTATAGGATGATGGAAGTTTCCATCAATTGGATCTCAGAGTACCTATGTGAAGCAGAGTCTCTTCAGACTATGCATGGGACATAAAGTATGAACAAGAAATAAGCTTCTGTCATAGTAAGTTAAGTTACTGAGATTTTGAGCTCAGTTTGTGACTTGCATAATGGAGCTTCTCCTGAATAATACAATTGCCAAGCAAGTAGTGAGCAATTTCCTTGAGTGGCCGAAAATGATGCTGCTAAGTGGCAGGGTTATGATGGGAGTTTTTACAGAGTGTGGTTAGAAAAAAAGAAAATGTGGGGGGAAGACCTGTGCCACAAGGGAGGTAACAATGATCCTAGATCTTAATGGAAACATGGGCATATTTTTGGCAAAGGAGGTAGGAGGGCATTCTAAGCAAAGGCAAAGAGGTAGAAAAGGGTTTTCTGTATTTGATAAATTAAGGCTTCATTCATTTATTCATTTATTCTTTTATTTAGCTCTATTGTTGACATTGGTCATTAGTTGATGCATAAATTTCACTAGTGAATTGGTAGGATGGATGGCAAAAGTTAGGATTAAGTTGGGAAGGGCTTTGTTTCTCTCACTGATTTGGAGGTTTAACGTAAGGAGAATTTTAAATGACCTTTACAACCTTAAAATATAAGTTTTTATTTGATAAAAGGAGATGGACTTAGTTATTGTACTCATTTTATATATGTTAGAAATCTGGGAATTTGAAATACATTATTTTCAGGTTCAATTAAACACAAATCAATGGTGGAGCTTATAAACAACTTAGAATTATGTACTCCTTCTCCCATCTACCTGTCACCCTATCTACAACTTCCACCATGTTCTTGTCTTCTCAAAAAAAAAAAAAAAAAAAAAAGAGACAAAACCCCTGGAAGTCATTTTAAAAAACAGCAGTGGGAATGGAGGCAGGAAAGTATGGATATAGATGAGCTAACATATTTTAAGCATACTATTTGACTGAATTCAGTCAGGTGTTTTTTTGTTTTTTTGTTTTTGTTTTTGTTTTGTACATGGACTCATCCCATTCAACTTCAGACTAAAACAGCCCCTGCTTCATACCTTAGAATTTTTTTCCTAACTCCAATCCATTCACTTTCCTAGCACCCCTATACTTCCCTCCTTTCAGAGAGGTCTTGGACAGATGATATCTTTTAAATATAAATCTACCCTTCATCCAAAAATATGTTGACATGTGAAAGAGGAGACGGTAATACTTAGTAGTCATGTAAAAAGGTCATTTTGGGGATCCCTGGGTGGCGCAGCGGTTTGGCGCTTGCCTTTGGCCCAGGGCGCGATCCTGGAGACCCGGGATCGAATCCCACATCAGGCTCCCGGTGCATGGAGCCTGCTTCTCCCTCTGCCTGTGTCTCTGCCTCTCTCTCTCTCTCTGTGACTATCATAAATAAATAATAATAAAAAAAAAATTTAAAAAGGTCATTTTGTAGGATTAAAGGTCCATGATGTGGTAACAATGTGGATGAATCAGAAAACTGACATTTTATAATACAGATTGGATTTTATTTTCCCTAGAATATTATTTCATTTAATCAGAATTTATTGACTAGGATCACAAATTAGTTCTAAAATATTAGGAAAATATATTTTTCTCTGGAATTAATTACAGTGTTTGGGTTTTTATTACCTCCAAAAGGATGAGTAATTATTACTTCACATTAACTCTACAGGAAGTGGCATGTAAATTATATAATCAGTCCTGTCCTCATAACCTGGGCAGAGTATACAATGAGGAGCACAGGAGTACTAATGATGCCACCTTCTTGGGTTTCCCTGAAAGGGGTAACACATTCAAATTGCCTTTGCATAACTTTAGAGAACCCACAGGCTCAGCCTTGGCCAGATTTCTCAAGTGTTGCTCTTAGCCTACAGCAGGGAAAGATCGCAAATGACCTGGAATAACCCATTTTCACCACAAGAAAAAAGAACTCAAATAAATTCTGGTAATTAGAGATTAACATCATCATTTTGTATTTAGAGAAAAGCATATTGCCACCATTACAAATAAGTTTAGTCTATTTAATGTTTTAAAAAGCAAAAGAATTATGCAGAAAGCACTAAATGGCCACAGAATTAAACGTTTTTGCCACTGATTGTATTGTTGTTGAAGTGATGCAGTGAGAAGCATCTAACTAACCATTCTTGATACATTTCATTCTCTAACCTGCCTTGAGAAAATATTTTTCAGTTGGCTTCACTGGTAAAGCTGACCAAAAGACAATATAGGATCAACTGTTTTTATACTAGATATTGTGATGTAATCTAGTAAACTGTGGCAGAGAGAATACTGGCTTAGTCTCCTTATAGTTCGGCTCTTTCTATGTAAATGCCCAATCAGGTGCTCATAAAAACTGAAATTACGACCTTCATTTTCTGTGGCTTGAAGTTAGAGCAAAAGTGTTCCATCAATAAAATCTTCAATGGTTTTTCGATCCTCATAATATCACCCAGCAATTCTCTCCCTGAGTTGAGATAATAGCAGCAATTAGGCAGCTTTTATTTCTCAACCCCTTTTAACTTTTGCTGTCTTATAAATGAACACACTGCATATATATGTAACCACCATAGACAAGATGCTGGCCAGTGTCAGCAGCAGGGAAAAACAATTAGCCCATTCATGAATTATCCTTTATTTTTCACTTTAGCCCCAAAGGTTAAATGTGAATGTGCTTAGTTGCCTCACTTTCTATTTTGACCACATGTGAAAGCTTTGGTGGAGTTCTACAGAGAGTAAGAAAAGTAAGATTTGTGAAAATCAAACACACTTGCATTTATTAATGGTCACTAATGGCATGTAATTAAAGTAATCACAGGAAGGCAAACAGACAATTAACTTGTTGGAAGTGTCAAGGAAGGGCAACAACAGAGTTTAAAGTTCTTATCTGTCTGGTTCATCTTTAAGTCCCATAAATATCATAAAGAAAGAGTGATGCTAACCAAAGGGTCAGGCTAATATTAGACCTTTATAAAGCAACTTTGGAGTCTGAAGGGGAAGCAAAGGGCCAAGGGCAAAAAGCTGGGGTCGTGTGGGATTGATAGAAGGGAACTAGAACTAAAACCAGGCTTCATGAATGATGGCGGCTTTATTGGAACTTTGACAAGGATTAACTACAGTGGAGGGCAAAAAAAGAATGACGAACATGTCTTTCTTTCCCTTCAGTCTGTGTGTTTCAAAGTGTGAATCCCATTCTTCAGTCCTGATTGGTCTTGGTCTGAAAGTCATTTCATGTGTATATTAATTTCATATTAAATTTCATATCACCAAATGAATTATAAGCTCTCAGGGAACAAAACTTTCATTTTAGGAATCTTCCATGGACTCTACCATGCTCAGGACATGGAGCATCATTTGATGAATAGTAGTATCCTGAATTACCCATCCAGCATACCCCTTCGAGTTTGGTGAGGGGCAGGCATGATGTGCTGAGTACCAAGAACTCCATCTCAGTTATAGAAATTGACCTTCTATGGTGTCTATTCACAGCCACTGACACCCAGGAACTCCACTGATACTAATAAGTGTGTATATACCAATTAGTTTTTAAGCACTACACACTTTATTCTTATCTCATCAGAATAACTCTGTGAGGTCGTCTTGCAAGGAATGGGGGAAATCTGATTTTTATTATGTCTGTATAATATTAATGTGAATTTTAGAGTGGTGACTTGGAAATCAACCTTTGGGATGAGTGAATTGGGAGCTTCTTTATTATTAACCAAATAATTGCGATATACTAGGTCTAGGGACCATTTGCAATAATAAGAATGCACGGGTAAGAAGAGGACCCCTTCCCCACTAAATGGAAATGCACATCTAAATACAAATGCAGCGGTGCCTGGAGGGCTCAATCAGTTAAGCATCTGTCTTCAGCTCTGGTCATGCTTCCAGGGTCCTGGGGTTGAGCCCTACATTGGGCTCCCTCCTCAGCTGGGAGCCTGCTTCTCCCTCTCCTCCCCAGTTATGCTATTTTGGTCACTGTCACTGTCTCTGTCTTTCTCTCTCTCTCTCTCTCTCTCTCTCTCTCTCTCAAATAAATAAATAATATCTTTAAAAAAGTAAAGACAAATGCAAATGGTTTGCAATTCTGTGGAATCATATATTACAACGTTTCTTAAAGTCCTTATGTTCTTACCATTGTTATTTCACTGCCTGTGTTCTTTGTTATCTCTCACTTAGAAGAAAGCAATTCTTTCAAAGCAGCTTCCTTAATTCCATCTCTCTCTTTCTCCAATGTGTTTGATGTACTTCTGTCCGATGGATTTTTCCTATCTAATGTGGAACTCTGATCATATTACTGTCTCACTCAAACACCTTCAGTGACTCTCCATGGTCTACATGACACAGTCCAATCACCTTATCCTGACAGTCACAGTTACCCACAAGCTGGGCCCAATTTGGTTTTTGTAACTGATCCTCCACTACTCTCCTTCAGACATCCTATCCTGCATTTTAATTTAAGTAGCACTCTTCATGTATCCTATACATTTGTTGAGTTGTCTCATCTCTATTCTCTGGCTTATGGTCTCCCAACTATTTTTCCACACTGAAGTTCTGCCTTTATTTCAAGATCTACCTCACATGTCACCCTAATGGCATATCCTTGCCTAAATTCTCTCCCTGCCCTCCAGTTCTGTTGGAGCTCCCAAGATTCTTATCTGTACCATTTTTACTTATATGTATTTATTTATTTATAGATCCAACTCATTTCTGTAATAACACTGTAACAATCTGTGGTGATGAACTTTATCCTACTTCTCATTGTATCTTCATAATGAAAACATAGTAACTTAAATAAACTTACTTCCCCCAGTCCTGCTATCTTCTTTTACCCAGTGAACACCTACTTAACTATAAAGACCCACTTTGAATATCACCTCTTGCAGAAAGTTTTTAAAACATCAGGGCTGGGTTAAGTGCATCTTTGTGTTTTCTCATTGTCTTTTGTTTATACTTTTATCTGGGGTCTATATCATCACAATGAAATTTTCTAATTATGGGGCTGCCTCTGCTATTAGACTCAAAATCGTCTCCAAGGAATTATATGGTATTAAATTTCCTAAGCCTCTGGGAATCATAAGCTACCATATTATAGATGTTTAGTACATTCTGAAAGACTTTTCTAAGGGCTCAAATCCATGACACTTTCCTAATAAGGCTGGAGATAGTGGATGAGAGCAGTTGAGATAAGATTAGAGAGCCCTTTTTTTGAGATGAGCAGCCACAAAACACAGTTTTCTGGTCTAAAATTATGTACAGCCTGGGCTTTGTCATCTTTAAGTTCACAGCCACCCCCATTTACAGTTACAAAGTAGCTCTGTACTTAAGTACATAAAGCGGATAAGTATATTTGGGAGATTTGAAGGAGTTGGGGTGGATTCTAGAGAGTAGTGAATGTTTTAAACTCAAGCTTTTTTAGACACCAGAGCTCCAGTTATTTGCACTGGGACATTTCCTGTGGTTCTTCTTCTGGGACTAGACTTGACTATTTCCAAGAATTTGAGATTGATGGATAAAAGCTTATTTTAACTCATGGCCACTGCAGTTTCCAATCACTTGGCCCTGAAGTCAGGCCACTGCCAACCCAGTCACCTCCAACTTGCAAATTTATTGAGCTCCATTACTGACTATGTCTGCAGTGCTCTAAAGCTTCCTATAAGAAGTCATTTTTCTGAGCAATTAGAGAAGTATTTGGGAAGGGAGGGCAACCATTTCAGGTGCAGTGTGCAACATGACATAATAAGTTTTGGACAGTGTCAAGTAAGACATGCAAGAAAACCAAAGATCCTTTGACTAGGACAAGGATTTTGGGTAGGTAGATCATAAATGATTAAACCTCTGAGAATGGGGGAGGGGCATTCAGTAAGCAGTAAGTCTAAAATTTAGATTAAAGATGTGACTTGACATAATGACAAAGGGAGCCATTATAAAGTATTGGTTGAGAGAGAAGAAATATAAAATATTTTTGAGAAAGATTGTTTTAAAAATTTTATGTTAAAGAAGAATTATTAAAGAAGAAAGATCTAAAACTTGGGCACTATAAAGGAGTTTTATATTAAATGCATGAGCTGATGAGGGCTTAGACCAGGGATGACAAGCCATAGTTACCTGTTCTCTGACAGGTATCCCTATTCTAAAGCAAAATGCTTTCAGAATGGCACCAGAATCCTTCTCAGCATAGCCCTCTGGGAAACCTCTACCAAACAATTTGAGTTGGCAAGCTGGATTATAGCTAAATGCTGTTCCTGTTTTAGACTGTGGTGTAACATGTGGAAATGATATAATAGAGGCCATTATGTAGAAGTCATATGTAGGACATGCTGACAGGATAACATGGACATAGAAGATCAGGAAAAAATAAAGAATAGAAAATGACTGAAAACATAAAAATCTAAGGGACTACAAAGAGCCGTTGCAAGAATATAATAAAGAAGTGAGGGAGGAGTTCTTGGTTTGATAAGAAAAAAAGTCATTTATTAATCTATTAGGCATAGCTCCATGTGATTATAATTAACTAGATAGACATGCCTTAGAGAAAGGATGAACTATAATATTGGGGTTGATGACTTTATTCCCTCAACACCTTAAATAAATATATTTTGAGCAATTACTCTGTACCAAATTTTTTTTCGGTGTTTGAAATATATCAGAGAATAAGCCTTGGGCTTAAATCCCAACAATGAGAGGATACAGACAACCAACAATAGATACAATAAATAACTACCTAGTCCATTAGAAGGTGCCATTTGACCTACTGCCAGAGTATTTGCTAGGTTAACTCCATACAACTTAAGAAATACTAACAATTTTCTTACCTCTCACCATAGAGACTCGCTAGCCAGCCATGGACCCTGCTGGCTACAGAGATATGTGTAAGGAGACCGGAGATTGGTCATCTTGAATCTTATACTGATCTTGTTGCCTTCCAGCAAAGGAAAGAAAAGTGTAGGTAATCTCCATTGATTGAGTAGTATGGAACATTTGGCCTATTGGATTCTTCATGTTGCTTGCATTGATAAATGTATACTACAAAGGATGATGAGGGCAGATTGCTTGATTTTTGTCCCTTCAGGACATCAGAGTCTTAAATGCAATAGTTAAGTATAGTCTATTCAAATTTCTATCAATCACAACACCTGGAGGAGATTTTTTAGTTAAGGGCATTTTGAAGACCCTGAAAGGATTTGTTGAAGGATTAAAGCTACTCTCTGGAATGGGAACTATATGGATTTTACTATTCAATTACCATCAGACCACCTTTACTATAGAATGACCATAAATATCACTCGTGTTCAGATTTCCATCTCCGTGCCCTTCTCAGCAAAAATTTGTTAAAATCTCTCAATTCTGGTGGCAAAGGAATGCTATCTGTGCTGGCTTACTCTAAACTCTTTGCCTCTTTTGTTTCTGTTTCTTGGAGCTTCTTTGGTTTGCTGCAAATGCCCTGCCTTGTTTCTTTCATACTAAGGCGTAGGTTTCTGGTTTCAGGGTTCTTGTTGATAGTTTTTGGGCTTCCTGTCTGCAAAAGCTTAATGTTCACTTCACATTGAAAATTTGCAGAGATTTTTGTTCAGCTCACCACAATTCTGGCTGCCTGCTTTACACGTTAGCCTTGTAATAGCTTTTTTGGTCTGTTTGCTTGGCCCTGCAACTCTTCTCATGCAGGAGGGCTCCCTCCTTTTTCCAACCTTTTTGGAACAATCAGCATTTTTTTTTCTGCACTTTGTAGCATTCTAAGCATACTCTGGCAGCAAGAAGGGTATTTTCAGTCTCTTTTTGGCAGTAAGAGTTATCTTATGTCTGGCACCAAGCTGAAGACATTCCCCATTGTGTAGTGCTTTGACATTGTCTCAGCAGTAGCAGTGTAGAGGTACTTCCTGTGTAACATCATTAAATATCCCTGCTCCATCAACAATCCTTTAGAGACATTTCTTGTGTAGTGCTATTGAAATTCCTACCCCATAAGTAGCAATGCTGTGGTGCTTTGGGGACACATCCTATGTAACATCATTACAGCCCTTGCACCAAGAGGAGTAGTTTCAGTGATACTTTGGGTTTTGATTAAATATTTTGCTGCAGTGGCCACATAGCAACTCAAGATCCTTATTTATTTCATATCCAAGACTGTTGGAGTTCTTTACAAGCATATTAAAATACTATTACCACTTCGTTGGTGAATCTAATATTTTATTCCCTTGTCAGAGTCCCTGAAGGCATGGGTACCCAAACATGGAAATGGTGGAATCCAATCAGGTTTAAAAATCCCAAGAAACCTCTGCAATCATAATAGCATTCAAGAAGGAAGAAAAAAACCTGTACTATTTATATCTTGAACATTTTTTATTATGTTCCTTATTCCCGTTATAAAAATAAATAAATAAAAATACAGTCCAAACACTTTCATTGTCAAGAGAGCAGTCAACTCAAAGAGCAGTTTCAAATTGTACAATTGTAGGGATGGAAGAAGAGAATGCTGTGCATTTTCCTGTGAGATAAATCCCAACTCCGATTTGAAAAGTTGTTTATTAAGCCTTTTTCATTTATTCTTCAAAGGCTACAAGGATGGCTATAGCATATCACACTGGACAAATATATCTGAGAATAATATGAAGATAATATGAATACTATGAATATCTAGTAGTCTAGTCTACTTCAAATTGTAGTTTGTGTAGATGTGGCTTTCATGATATAGAGGATGTAGATTTACCATGTTCTCAGATGACATAAATGCCATATCTGTGTCACTGTGACTAAACTGAATTTGATTATGTGGTCCAAATCTGAGCCACTGACCTGCAAAACAGGCAGATTAATATTTCTAGGTCCACATTAAGGTAATGGGTCAGAGTGAATGAAACCAACCATTTTTTTAGGTCGCATCCATGTTTCTCAAGGTATCTAGTATGCTCTGTTTTTGGAGGTGGATAATAACCTTGGAAGAAGGAATAAACATAAAACAACCACAATTAGTTAGAGACATGACCCCCACCCCTTAAAAAATGAAGGTCACCAGGAACAAGTCCATGATACAATATTTGCAAAAAGAGTGAAATACTCTGCTTTAATTGTACTTAGACCTATACCAAAGAAAAGTTAACAATATTTAACCCAAAGAGAGTTTGGTCAGGTTCAATTATGTTATGTGTCCAGCCTTTTAGAATGATACCATTAAATTGGGTTGGCTTTACCACTGTCCAGAACTTGTGACATGAGGAGAGAAACAAAGCAGAAAACTCAAGTAAGCTAGTTTGTAAATCTTTCATGGAAGTGGCAGATACGCATAGCACTGAGCCATCACAGCCATCACATAGCACATGACCAGCATCACAGTCCAGTCCATGCCATATTTCATATAGCTAAGAGCTGTGACAGTGCTCTCTGCAGTGCACCCAGTTTTGTGAGCTTTTTCATCAGTCACAGTTAACATGATAGGGGAAGACAATTCTGTTTTCCAAAAAGAGTCAGAAACACTGAGTCCACAGGGCCAGTGACACTGTTTTTTGCAAGTTTGCATTATTGGACTGTGTTTATGTGGATAATGAAAGGACAGGGTTACCAAACAGGTGCTTTGTCATGAAGTGAATTAGGGCAGTAGGGCCAGGTAAGAGGAAGGTAGTTAGGAGAAATATCCAAAGTTTCTAATAAAAGCCCAAATCTGCTAAAGTCCATAGTTAGACTAAGAAAGTGCAATTGTTGTTAGTGATGGGTCGGAGTACTCATGTTTAATTAAAGCATAAAAAAGGTATACAAGGCAGAGTTGCAAACAATATCAGACTATGAAAAGGACAGCTGCAATCAATGTTCCTGCTAATATTTTCCATCCGTGTACTAAGTGAATTTGTAATGTGCAACTTATGTCAGGAAAATAAACAGATGTGCACCATAAGCAGAAACAACAATGAAAGAAGTTACATAAATTTTATAAAGATTGGACTTTTGATGTTGATTCTGCTAGTGAGAGGGACTTGTAGGAAAAGATCTCCCATTTGCAAAGTTGCCTTCTATTAAGGAAGATGAAGATGTTGATATTCCCCAACAACTCAAAATGTCTTGAGCTCTTTTTAGTGGATCTGTGCCAACTTGGAAACACCCTATCACCCATTCCCATTGTGGAGGTTGCCAGACAGCTGGATGTGCATTACAATGAAGAAAACAGGCCTACGAAAGAATCACATCTGTTATCTTGGCCTCATATGCACCCTAATGAAACCAATTTTTCCACCTGGCAAAAGACATGGAAGGTACAATTATATTTTAATGAATCTTTGATGTTAGGAGACTCTCTATAACTAAATTTGTACATTTTTATAGGGAGAAGAATTTAGACTACAAATGTAATTGATGGCACTAATGCTAAATCTATACTACCATTGGCTGTGAATGTATTACATGGCTTAAAAAGTCCTTCATGATTTGTACATAATATACTTATCACCTTTATTAGCCCTAATACTCCTTAAACATCCTATAGAAAAGCTGTATTTCCAATTTGATATTTCTATAATACATTCTTTAAAAATAAGTTTTCATCGAGCAGCTATTATATAGTAGGCATGGGCCCTGTTTTTACAGTGGGCCCTGCCTTCAAGTCTAATGGGCAAAGTAGTATTAAACAAATATACAAATAGGTATTTAAATCAATGTGACATTTTTATACAAGTAGCACATTCATATAGTCTCTTTGTAAAGACAGTTAAGCTTTATAAATACATACGGTCAAAATGAAAGTGCCTAGTTTAGTCAAGACTTTCAGTTCCAAGTAAAAGCGGTTAAAACAAATTAAGAAAAGTGAATCCATGGTTCATATAACTGAGAGATTCAGGGATGAGCTGACTTTAAGGCATGACCAGTCAACAGACAACTAGATGAAAAGACCCAAATGATTAGTCTCTCTCCCTTCTCCCCTCTCCTCTCTTTCTCACGTCCTCCTATTCTAAGAAGGCAGGGATTGGTAGCATGACTTCAGATAGCGGGAGATTAAGTCATACTCATAGTGCACCTAGAAAAAAGAGAATGCTTTTTTCCCCAGTGTCCATATATAAAATCTCAGGGAAAGACTCTGATTGGGCCTTTTTAAGTCATATGACCATCCTTATCAATTCCTGTGCAAAAGAATGTGTATTCTGTTTGGCATCTGCATAAGAACCTTGAATAAGGGGGAAAGAATAGCTCCCTAAAGGAACGTGGAGGAAGTGATTACTGATCAGGTAATATTTATGGATGTCCCTCCTGCTAATCCCACTATCTCTAAGGGGATCACCACTGTAAAAGCTAGTGTTTATTTTTTCCAAGCCCATGTTCACACATTTCTAATGCTCATACATATATACATTTATGCATACATCTGTACATACACATGTGCACTCACATACACACATATATCTATTCATATGTGTGAAGGGTATAGCTTCCTTTTAAAAAACATAAAGTGGATTGTATTATACATATTATAATTTTCTTTACTGCATTTTACATTGAAGACTTTTCCATGTCACTGAATATGGATTGACTTCATTGTTTTGAATGCTAAAAAATGTACCATAATAAAGATATATGACATTTTTATCTAATCCTCTCCCTGTTTTTGGCTATTTAGGTTATTTCTAATTTTAAGTTGCAATGTTCAGTGAACACCTTTATACATTTTTTAATGTTTACCATGCAAGTATTTTCCAGGTGTAGTTATCTAACAATGATTATCTAGTTTGTATTGCTTAGGAAAGTTATTTCAGTCCCAATATTATCTTGTATATTCTTCTAATATTTCTTGTAATTTTGCCATTTATAGTTAGCTCGTTCTTTCATCTGACTTTCAGTGCATGGTCAGAGGCAGGAATCTATTATCTCCTCCTTAACCCCCACTACTTGCCAGACACTTGCCTCAGTACCATTTATTGAAGAGCTGATCCATTTGTGGCTGATTCGAGAGGCTACCTCTATCAAATACTAAATTTCCAATATGTGTGCACTTGTTACTAGGCTTTTTGTTCTTTTCTACTGTTCTATTTGTACATCCTCGAATAAATCATACTATTTCATACTATTTTTTACTTTTTTGTTTTTATCATTACTATTTTTGTTATACAAGTAATACATAACTTCTTTCTTTGTACATGGTTGAAAGAGTACAGAAATATTCAGAGAAAATATGAAAGATTGTCTTCTCCTCATTACTCTCACTGCTTTCCTCCCAATTGTCAACAGTTGGGAGATATTATTCTTGTTTCTCTATATGTTGCCATATATACATAAAGCTATATAGGCATATCTGTTTTGTTATTTTTATTACTATAAGTAGGATCATGCTATACATTTGATTTTGTCACTTGCTTTTGTCAATTCACACTCTTAGAGATTTTTTCATATGAGTGCATAGTCAGACCTTTTTTTTTTTAAAGCAACTGCATGGACTTCCTTTTTTTTTTAAATTTTGTTTATTTATTCATAGAGACACACACACACACACAGAGAGAGGCAGAGACACAGGCAGAGGGAGAAGCAGGCCCCCTACAGGAAACCCGACGTGGGACTCGATCCCAGGTCCCCAGGATCACACCCCAGGCTGCAGGCGGCACTAAACTGCCGCGCCACTGGGGCTGCCCTGCATGGACTTTCATAGTATGTATATACCATTAGATATTTATCTACTTTTCCTTTTCTGAAGACACTTTTAATTAATGCAGCTTTCTACTATTTAAACATGTAGGGCTATAGTAGGATAATTTTTATTTGAGGATCAGAGAAGAAATCCTGAAACCCAAAGAGGAGACAGAGGTAGAGAAGAAGGAAGATAGCCACAGCAGAAGGATTAATGAAGAAGTATGGCCTGAAAGAAATTCTAGAAGACTGTTGTAAACAGAGCATAGTATGTGGAGAGGAGAGGGAGATGAAGACAGAGAGATAGACAGTAGTCAGATTCATTGGGTCCTATAGGCTACTTAAAAGAATTAATATTTTACTCTAAGTCAGTAGTCATTGGAAGATTTTAAGCATAGAAGTGACATTCTGTAAGGAATTGAATTGTGGCCCCAAAAACGATATGTCCAACTCCTAACCACACATTCCTGTGAATGTGACTTTATTTGGAAAAAAGCTCTTTGTAGATGTAATTAAGTTAAGGATCTCGAGATAAGATCATCCTGAGGCCAGTGATAGATGTCCTTCAAAGAAGTGGAAAACACAGAGAAGGAAGCCAGGGGAAGGGCACAGAGACTGGAGTTATATTTGGACAAACCAAGGAACACCTGGAGCCTCCAGAAGCTGGAAGAGACAAGGAAGGATTCTCCCTTGGAGTCTTTGGAGGGAGCGTGGCCCTACCAACATCTTGATTTTAGACTTCCAGTTTCCAGAAGTGAGAGAATAAACTTCTGTTATTTTAAGCCACCAAGTACATGGTACTTTGTTGTGGTAGTCTTAGGAAACTGATATGCATTGCTTCCTTTATCCTTTTATTCATTCGCTCAGATATTCAACAAATGCCTATTGAAAGTGTTCACTATATATTAAAGTCCTGGGGATATATCAGTGAATAAAGACACACACACACAAATGTCTCTGCATTGGTAAGCTTATATTTCTTCACAACACATCACCTATCAGTGTGGGACCCTGAGGGCTTACAGTTTTTAACACTTCTATTTTTTCACTCTTATCAGTTGCCATGTTGGGTTGATTTTACCTACAGTTTCCCACTGTGAGTTTTTATGTTCCTGGGTCTTGGCATATGCTGATAAAATTTCTTTATTCTAATTGTTCAGTAGTAGTGTAAATATTTCATCAGTTTCTACGAGGTTTCCTAGTTGTCTTTAGCAAAGCTTTCCCTGCCTCTAACAGCAGATATCAGAGTATTTTATAATCATTTACTCATTTTACTTTCTCAGTAGTCTTTTACTACACCTCTTCTCAAATAACATCACATAGGAACAACCAGGATGCCTTTGACAGAAACTCTGACAAGAGCCTGGATAGATAACATGATGTATTTTCACAGTGGAATACTATATGTCAATGAGAAAAAAACAAACTAGAGTTATGGACAACACAGATGATTCTTAGTAACATGATGTGGAGTGAAGAAAAGCAAGTCACAGAAGACTATGTGATACTCCATCATAAAACTAAAAAAATAGGTAGAATTAAGCAATAGATTATTTATAAATATATGCATATACAAGTGTGATTTCAAAACTATATTCTTTTAAAAAGTAAGGAAATTATAAGCACAAAATCCAAGGTATTATTTATTTCTTAGGAGAGGCAAGGAATAGTGAGGTGCTTACTAATAGATGTAAGTTAATGGTAATGTTTTTAGCTATTGAACTGGTGGTGAGTTTATTATACTTTAAATTAAAATAAGATAAAAGAGAGCCACACAGAGGACAATAATACCTTATAAATGAAGACTACAGTTCATCTAATTAAGTCTATCCATTTGAGATTTTATATATATATGTATATATGTATGTATATATACATGTACATACCCATGCATACATATAGGAACATATGTGTACATATAAATACATAAATATGTGTGATTTCACTTCAAAATGAGCTTAGTTATTCATTTCTGCCAAAGAAATTTCATTCTGTGTAATTCCTTTTTTCTTTGGTCAGTGTTCTAATTTTTCCTCATTTACGTAGCAGTAACTTTTCCTTCCCTGGAGCAGAGAACAGTTTAAAAAAGTAAAGCAACTGGTTGAATTAACTCATAAACTCACATGCTTGGGCCCTACTTCTTTCTGTTATAGCTAGCTATTAATATGGCAGGTCTTGATCTCACATGCTGGATATTAGGCTTCAGAGTTGTAGAATCTGTCATGAAATGCAATAAATGGAAATTCAAGAACACGATAATTTTCTAATTAGTGTTTATTATTGCAATAATGCATGTCATCTAATATAAGAAAGCACATGAGTAACTTTGGCCACAGAAGCATAAGAAGATTCGAATTAGAAATATCCAATTTAAATACTATTAATTGAAACTACCCAGAATGAAAGAAAAAAATCCAAAATAGACTGAAAGCCAGATAAATCTAAACTTGACTTAAGTTAGGATAGAGGATAAAAGCCAGAGATGTCTTCCATAAGATCCCACTGAGCCACAACATTGAAATATAGAATTGCCTGTCCAATTCCTGGCAAAGGGAGCAAAAATAAAACTGCGATTAATACTTAAAAAGCTCTCTCCCACATGTGGTCCACAAGGGAGGGAAGTACACATTTCTGAGGCAAATGCACAAAGTGCTCGTCCCAGCTCCCTGAACATTTGATCTTTAGCCAGGACCTTAAATTGTGTGTATTTTTTACACAGCCCTTTCTGTATTTTTATGCCTTTCCAAGCAATATATAAAGATGTTTTGAAAACTACTTGAAACCTGAATGTGGCTTTGCTTCTTTTAACCATTTTTAGAACTCTGGAAATACTGATTTCAAATGAATTTTTAAAATATACTCAGATAATGAAATTTGGAATACTGTATTCTGTGTTCACAAATATTTTTGTAGGCAGCTCTGAATACCTAGACACTAGGGGTTTTACGGTGCAAATGCTGACATAACTTTAACCGGTGTCCCTTGAGTGGAAGAGCACAATGTTACAGAGTACACAATGAACCTTTAAAAAGAAAGAAAGAATCAACATTTTGCATATTTTTTTGATGGATGTCTTGCTCCCAACTTTGGTTTAGTTATTTGCCAAGTAAGATTCTTTTTGTCCTAAGGGTTAAATTCCTCCATATCTATTACCAAGGTCCTCTGAGCAGGAGGGACAAGAAAAGCAACTAAGCTTTCTTCTGCATCCAGCCTTAAAGGCAGAGTTTGGAAAGAAACACTTGGTTTTCAAATAAAAAAGGATTGCAGAACAAGGAATTGAGTTCAGGTAAGAATCAACCACCATAATGAAGATTCTTCAAAGATCCACTGAGGTCTAGTTCCTCATGAGAGGTTCTCATCCCTTGGACTTGGCATTCTGTAACAGAGAGATGGTGGACACATCAGCAAAAGGCACAGATGAACAATGGCCCATTCTCAAAGTTTGGTGTTTTAATGGGAAAAATCATGCCTCTTGAAAGCATACCTCTGCCAGAGAAATGCACTATGTGAGATTTTGTCAGCAACTTTCACCCCTAAATCTTTTCATCTTGTGGTCTTTTTTTTTTGTTGTTGTTGGCAAATAAAAACATTATTGGGTCAGACATGGAGGTTTCTCTTTAGAATTGAAAAATTATAAAAGCACAGCATCTTAGCTAGAAGATCACCTTATAATATATTTCAACCAGAAACCAGTACTGGACTTTGAAGGCAGATTTGCCATACCCTACCATTTACAGAGACCCTGATAGGGAATGTGTCAGTAAACTGAACAACAGTTAACAAAAGAGGCCCAGATATGTATGTGAGTTCATAATTATACTAGCTAACAGTTCTGAGCATTTTCTATTTATTAGAAACTATTGCTGTTTCATGTGTATTATTTCATTAAAACATCATTATATCCTGGGTGGTAGAAACCAATGATCCCACATTAAAGACAAAGTAACTGGTGTTCAGAGAAACCTAAGTAATTTATCTAAGACCAATTAAGATCTAATCCCAAGTCAGCCTCACCCAAAATTCATACTTATAATTATTCTTCTAGTATGCCTATACTAGACTTTTTGTTTGAAAGTACTTTGGAGTCCTATGTAAAATTCATGGCAAGGCTGTTGGAAATGGAGGATAGTTTGCAAAACTTCAACTTGAATAAAATCTGCAATGGAAAATTTAAGCCTCAAATGTATGCAACATGAAGGCTTCAACAAGACAAAGAAAGTCAGCCAGAATAGTATTTCATATATTTCTGTAACGTATTCTTCAAAGTCAGTTCCATTCCAAAAAGCAAAGAAGCTGCTGACTTCAAAGTATATTGAGTACCCAAGTGCTTGCAGGTTCAGGCCTATCTACAGCTGACAGCATGCACTACCAGTTATTATAGTGGCCTGACGATCATCTTGGCACTATCTTCTCTACATTTCGCAAATGTCCATCAAACAGTAAATAGTAGGAATTACTATCAACAGCAAGAGTGCAGTTTCGATGGCTGTGGCTTTCTATATTCTAGAAATGTAATCTTGCACTCTACCTTAAAATTGGATATAGCACATGAACTCCCTCAACCATGCAGAAAGTGAAAATGTATATTATAGAGATCACTGCTGTCTGTAAAACAGCTGATGACGAGTCACAAAAGGAGTTTTAAATGCCATGAAGAAATGTCTCAGCAACGTTAAAGTCACAAATAGGAGACATGTCAAAAGCCCTTTTGTCAGCTTTCACGAGGTTTCATGTTAAGTATTATGCATCTTGGGCATAATTTATTGATATATAATTTGAGGAATTTTCAGTATACATGACTAATGAATACTGTAACTTATTTTACATGATAAACAGCTATTGAAGGATTTGGCAATATATTATTATAATTTAAAATAATTGCATCATTTTCCCTTTTTAAAAGTAATTGCATCTTTTCCCTGTTTTTATTCTTATCTCCAAAATGCAATAAAAAAATCTAGAGATTGTACACACACACACACACACACACACACACAGAGAGAGAGAGAGAGAGAGAGAGAGAGAGAGAGAGAGCAATTGATGAATCATTCTACACATGATAGCAGGTCTTTAGGGTTTTGTAATAATGTTTGATGATTCCCAGTCTTTGATTACCTATTCCCATGCTTCAATTATCATACGAGTATCTCAGGGGAAGAAAATACAATGGACAGTCAATAAAAATACTGAATTTTTTAGAGGGCAACTACATAAGGGACCAAGTTTCTAATGCCTTACCATTTTTATTTTAAAAATATGCTCTAAATGGAAATAGAAAATCTGAAAGTCATTCTATGACCATGCATGATTAAAGGAATTGTATAAAGAATCATTCTTGCAACCATCCATTCAGAGAAATATGTTTCTTACTATACATTATTGTTTTAGAGGAAAGGAAAATACAAGAAAGGTTTTTTATTTACAGATGAGTTCTGTTCTCCTTTAAAACCTGTGTTATGCTTTGGTTGTAAATTGAGACTTACATAGTTGGTCAACTTTGTATTGATGCCTAAGAACTTACTTTCCTAACTGAGGATATGAAGATGGAGGATCTAGCTGCTATATTTCAAGGATTGATTTTGGTCTTTTTCCTTACAAGGTTTTTTACTATTTATCTTAGGACTCTTGTTACTAGATCTTGTTCATGAATCTGTGAGATCAGAAGTGGGATGATATAGAATTTGGGAACGGTAAGAAAATAAGGGAAACAAGGTCCCTAGGACTCTTTTTAACCTGTCTATTTTCTGTTGTCTAAGTGTAGTTTATCATCCTCTTCATGAATATTTTTAAAAACAAGGCAAAATTTTAATTCTGAATCACCTTAAAAATAAGTAGGATACAGAAGAGTGACACATTTTAAAATTCTAAATGTTAACTTTAGTCTTATAAGTACCCAATTCTCATAAATTTCTGAGGTGTTTAAAATGTGCCCTTCATTGCACATAAAAGTATTATTCAGCTTTGTATAGTTTAAAGATCTACCTAATGCTCTTAAAAGGTTAATCAAATTTAATGAGATTGTTAAACTAATCAATATTTCTTTTATAGACACATTTTTCACTTGGCCTCCTAAAGGAAATTCTCCAAAGGAGTTAGAAAAATTGTTCACTAGAAAATTGAGTATAATGAAAACAGTAGGGACTCACCTCCATTTTTTCATTAAACTTCTTTTTTTTTAAATTTCTGATTACTGATATTAATGTATCCTAATGGAACATAGG